>NC_058130.1:417299202-417432978 GCF_016433145.1 Gracilinanus agilis
AAATATACAAGGAGTTAAAGCAATTGTATAAAAAATCAAGCCATTCCCCAATTGATAAATGGGCAAGAGACATGAATAGGCAATTTTCAGGTAAAGAAATCAAAAGTATCAATAAGCACATGAGAAAGTGTTCCAAATCTCTAATAATTAGAGAAATGCAAATCAAAACAACTCTGAGGTATCACCTCACACCTAGCAGATTGGCTAAAATGAAAGAAGGGGAGAGTAATGAATGTTGGATGGGATGTGGCAAAATTGGGACATTAATGCATTGCTGGTGGAGCTGTGAACTGATCCAGCCATTCTGGCTGGCAATTTGGAATCATGCTCAAAGGGCTATAAAAGATTGCCTGCCCTTTGATCCAGCCATACCATTGCTGGGTTTGTACCCCAAAGAGATCATAGATAAACAGACTTGTACGAAAATATTTACAGCTGCGCTTTTTGTGGTGGCAACAAATTGGAAAAGGAGGGTATGTCCTTCAATTGGGAATGACTGAACAAACTGTGGTATATGCGGGTGATGGAATACTATTGTGCTAAAAGGAATAATAAACTGGAGAAGTTCCAGGCGAACTGGAGAGACCTCTGGGAACAGATGCAGAGCGAAAGGAGCAGAGCCAGAAGAACATTGTACAGAGACTGATATACTGTGGTAAAATTGAATGTAATGGACCTCTGTACCAGCAGCAATACAATGACCCAGGACAATTCTGAGGGATTTATGGTAAAGAATGCTACCCACATTCAGAGGAAGGACTGCAGGAGAGGAAACATATAAGAAAAACAACTGCTTGAACGCATGTGTCAGGGTGGACATGATTGAGGGTGTGGACTCGAAACTACCACACCAATGCAACTACCAACAATTTGGAAATTGGTCTTGATCAAGGACACATGACAAAACTAGTGGAAATGTGCGTCGGCCATGGGTGGGGGGAGTGCGGGGGGCGAGGGGGAGGGGAGGAGCATGAATCATGTAACCATGTTGAAGATGAATATTAATAAATGTTTGAAAAAAAAACTTGCCCATAAAACCCTATTATAGTGGCAGAAAAGAATGAGAAAAAAACTCAAAAGAAGATAATGAAGTGAAAACAGCAATGAACAATGTCTTAAAGAAAATTGCTAATTGAACTGAAGCCCAACAATAACTCCTAGGAAGGTAAAATAAGGAGATACGCATGGTAAAGGAAAAAAATGGAGAAAGAAATGAGAGTAGCAAGCAGCTAAGTGGCTCAGTAGAGAGAGAGAGAGCCACACCTGGAGATTGACTGGAGGTCCTAAGTTTAAATCTGTTCTTAGGTACTTACCAGTTGCAGTACCCAGGGCAAGTTATTTGACTCCCATTGCCAAACCTTTAATGGTCTTCTGCCTTGGAACCAATACTTTTTGTTGATTCTAAGTCAAAAGATAAGGGTTTAAAAAAAGAGAAAGGAATGAGAGTAATGCAAGGAATTTATGAAAAGAGAATAAACTCCTTAGTAAAAGTGGTACAAAAAATATTAAAAGAAAAAAAACACCATAAAAACAGAATTGATCTATTGGTAAAGAAGCACAAAAATTTACTGAAGCAAAGAACTTTTTAAAAAAGCAGAAAAAAATCAAATGGGAAAAGAAGCACAAAAATTAGCTAAAGAAAATAATTTTTTAAAAGTACAATTGGTCAAATGGAAAAAGAGGTAAAAAAATCTCCCTGAGGAAAATGATAATTTAAAAAAAAAATAGAATTGGGCCAGTGGGTGCAAATGACTCCATAAGATATCAAGAAACTATGAAACAAAACATAAAATAATGAAAAAAGAAGAAAATGTAAAATTTCTAATTGGAAAAACTATTGACCTGAAAAACAGTTAGAAGAGAGATAATTTAAGAATTTTTGGATTATCTTAAAACCATGATCCCTGAAAAGCGTGGAAGGTACATTTCAAGGAGATATTTATACAAATATAAAGTAAAATTGCCCAGAAGTCTTAGAACCTGAGGGCCAAAAAATTTTTTTTGGAAAAAATTTGATAATTACCTCTTTAAAATGTCCCCAAATGAAAACTCCCTCAAATTATATTGTCAAATTCCAAAGCAAGTAGGTGAAAAAGAAACTATTACAACCAACCAGGAGGAAGCAATCGAAATAAAGTGGAGCTACAGTCAGGCTCATACAAGATTTACCTGCTTCCACATTAAAGGAGCAAAGTGCTTGGAATATTATGCCAGAAGGCAAAGGCACTAGGATTACAACCAAAAATAACTTATCCAGTAAAACTGTCTACAATCCTTCTGGGGAGAAAATGGATTTTATTAATGAACTTGAGGACTTTGAAGTATTCCTGATGAAAAGAAAAAAGCTGAAAAGAAAATCTGACATTCAAAAACAAGAGACAAGAGAATCATTAAAAAAATCACAAAAGACTATTCATGAGAGACTCAATTAACTTAAATTGTTTACATATTTATATAGGAAGATGTTAAAAGTAACTCTCAATAACCTGTATCATTATTAGGACAGTTAGAAGGAGTCTACATAGATAGGGGGTGTGAATATGAGTCAATTATGTTAAGATGATATAAAAAAATGGAGCATTGAAAAAGGAGGAATGTATTGGGAGAAAGGTAAAGGGAGAAGTACAGTGAGGAAATTTTTCTCACAAAGAAGGATACAACGAAGTGCTTTTTATAGTGGAGGGAAAATGATGAGGGGTTGCAGACATTGTTTGAACCTAACTCAAATTAGAATATTTTCAAAGAGGGACAAATATAAATAAATAGATGATTGGGTACAGTAGTGCAGAGGTGCAATCTACCCTGCAAAAGGCTAACTGCAGAATTTCTGGCAGTTAAGAAGGCTTAGAACCCTGACTAAGGGCAGTTGATGCCTGAGGCTTGGACAGAGGGGAAGGGGCAACTGAGCTTGGTCTTTGGGCTGAAACCTGGCCTTGAATCTGTGCCTTTTCTCTTCAGATTTTGTAGCTTAGCTAATTCCTCTGGATCTCCCTGACCTTCCCTATTTCTATCCCCATTTCCTTTCCTAATTTCCTGTGGATTTTGGGAGAAGGATGAATTTTGTGTGGTAGCAATCAAACTTTGAAGACTTAGGTTTTCCCCATAGACAAGTAGGGCTTACCCTTGATACAAATTATCTCCTGATTCATTGTGTATAACTTCCCTAACCTTAAGGCAACAAAGCCTCCTGGGGCTAAGTGGGAGCAGGCTCTTGCTCAGTCCGCCCCATTCCTGTGTCCCTCCCCACCTGGAGCTTCTCCCTAGGTGATTGTTAGAGAAAACTTGTATCCCTCTGTCCTTTATAATCAACCCTGAAACTTAATAAACCCTGTTGTTATTTAATCAAACCTTTGCTAAATCATTTGTTGAACCGATAAAAGAGGGATAAGGAGAGAAAGAAATAGTTTCTCTTTGGGTCCTGAGGGGAGTTGGAGGCATCCTCCTTGGCTCTGAGAAGCCCTTCTATTTCACAGACAGGGAAGAGCATTAGGGCTCTTCCTTTGTGAACTTGAGAAACTGACTAGAAAGCCCTCTAGTCAGTTTCAAGCCATTTCTGGCTGGCCCTAACCCTTTGTCTGTAGAAGTGCCCTTCCTACATGGAAGAGTTCAGCCTGTTTCCCTTCAGTGTTGCCTGTCTCAAGCCTGTGTACTCAGTCTGTGTCTCCCTGTTGCAGCTGCCTGCCCAACTACCTCATCCTCTCCCCTTGCTGCTCATTATACTTCATTGTCCTATATTTCCCTAAACTCAGCCATTCCTTTACATCTCTCCTACCACCTCAATCTACTACCTCCACTATTGCACCCTCCTTTCCCACCTACTGACTTAGGGACCCATAAACCCCATCAACATGCTTTATTCCCATATTACTGTACAGAAATCTATTTTACTGAGGAGGAAAACAGGAAGGAAAGGTAAAAAGAAATATGAGCAAGGGGGTAAATAATAAAAAAGAAGGTAGATCAAGAGAGTCATTGGTAAGAAGCAAAAAATACTTTTGAGGAGGGATAGGATAAAAGGAGAAAGAAAATCCACAAAAGAAAATAGGATAGAGGAAAATACTCAATAATCATAAATGCGAATGTGAATGAGGTGACCAATGACAAAACAGAAACAGATCTCGAAATAAATTAGAAACCAGAATCCAATAATTTGTTATTTACATAAAACACAATTGAAACAGTAAGATATTCAAAATTAAAATTAAATCCTCAAGCAGAATCTATAATGCTTCTGCTAAAGTAAAAATGTCTGAGGTAGCAATAGTGATCTCAGACAAAGCAAAAGTGAAAATAGACCTAATTAAAAGAGATAATCAGGGGATTTACATTTTGCTGAAAGATACTATAGATGATAAAGTAATGTATATCAGAAAATTTTACAACAAATTTCTTTTTGTTTCAACCTCATTTCTCAAATTTTTTGGTTATCTACAGAGTCAAATTTATTTTTTAAAAAGTCATTTCTCAATTAATAAATGGTCAAAGAAAATGAATAGGAATTTTTCAAAAGAAAAAATAAATTATCTCTAGTCTTATGAAAAAATTCTCTAAAATTTAGTGAGAATTTAACATAACTCTGAGATATCACCTCACACTTATCAAAAATGATAAATGCTAGAGGGGACAAGGGAAAATAGGCATACTAACAAAACTTTTGGTGGAGATGTGAACTGTTTCAACCATTCTGGAGAACAATTTGAAACTTCACCCAAAAGGCTATAAACCTTTGCATACCCTTTAACCCTAAGATGCCACTATTAGGTCTCTTACCCAAAGAGATAAAAGAAAAAAAAAAAGGAACTATATAGTATTAAAAAAAATTAGCTTCTCTTTTTATGGTATCAAGACACTGAAAATTAAGGGGATGTTCTTCTAGTAAGATGGACTGAATAAGTTGTGGCATATGATTAAGATGGAGTACTATTGTACTGTTGACATGGAAAAACACAGAACCACTGAAGTAGTCATAAAACCAAATCTTTAATCGGGATAAGAGGCAGGTCCTTAGTATTCAGCCACAACACAGAGCCCAGCACTAAATACCACACTAAATACCACCAGTCAAAACTCTGGGGCTCTGGGGACAGTATCTCTGAGAGAATCACCACCAAAGAAGATTCTCTGAATAACAATAGAACATAGGGATCTTATATACCTTTGGGGAACTAAACACAGAGAACTTTGATTGGCTTTATAATGACTACATTGTAAAGAAGAAATCCAAGGCTGGAAAATCAGGGGGTTGATACCTTATAATGGATAGAAAAGAAAGAGTCCAGCAAAGGACTGGGCTTCCAGGGAGGGGTCTCGGATACAATGGGAGAAGCTTTTAAGACAAAAAGGATACTTAACATTTGATTATTTCTATTAGTTCCACCTAAACTGGGATCATTAAGTACTTTAAGGTCCATTGTTCAGTCTGGGACTTCTCTTAAGGTACATTCCCAAGGGACAGGGGCAAACTTGGGACTCCCCAAAACACAGTTGATGTTACTATAAAAAATGAGGTGTGTAATTTTATTTTATTTTATTTTATTTTAAACCCTTACCTTCCATCTTGGAGTCAATACTGTGTATTGGCTCCAGGGCAGAAGAGTAGTAAGGGTAGGCAATGGGGGTCAAGTGACTTGCCCAGCGTCTCACAGCTGGGAAGTGTCTGAGTCTAGTTTTGAACCTAGGACCTCCTGTCTCTAGGCCTGGTTCTCAATCTACTGAGCTACCCAGCTGCCCTAAGGTGTGTAATTTTAGAGAAAAATAAAATAAAACATTTAGAGACTTATATGAAGTGATGCAAAGTGATGCAAATAAAGAAATAATAAATGGAAAATAAAAAATATCTAAAAAAATCTTTAAAAAAAAAGCAAATGCACTGTCTCTAGGATAAGAAGAATTAGATTCTATTATTACCTCTAGGACTTGCTACTTGCACATCCCTCCACTCCCCTGGACCTCTGCTCCTACAGGGTCTCAGATGTCTCTTATTTGTACAGATGTATAATCCTATGAATTTCAACCAGAGCATGAGGTTGGGAATATGTAATATAACTTGGCAACAGTATGGAGACCAGTAGGGCAAAAACAAATGGGGCAAGCTGAAGAAAGGTAGTAAATAAATATTAATAATTATGGTGTGGTCAGCTTGTAGAGGACACTAGAAAATGGGAATTTAAATTTGATTTATCTTGTATTTGCCCTAACTTTTGATTTTATCTTAGGTGGATGTGTGAGTGGAACTCTCTGTAAGGAAACTCCTTTAATCAATGTAGATAACCAATGACAGTACCTTATTGTTTTACAGAGTTGCCTCTAGCAAGGGGAAGTTGTTAAGTAACTTGCTCAGGGTGACTCATTTAGCACATTTCTGAGGTCAGACTTGAACCCCATTCTCTCTGATTCTGTGGCTAGCTGTCTATCTGATATATCACCCTGCTTTTCTAGTGCAAAAGGATTGTAGATGAGTATCAAGTCCAGTGAATTCCTTTTTTTGCAAACTAGACTACCATCTGTAAAGAACCAATCAGTCTGTGTAATCTAAGGTATATCATAGACAAATTTGTGTATACAGCACAACAATGTAGGAGATAGAATCATAATCATAATATCCCTCAGGCATTAGATGGTGCAAAGATGGCAATTAATTTTTTTGAAAGAGTAATTACTTTTTTTGACCTCTGTCCTAATAGCTATATTCTCTGAATCCTTAACTTAGCCATCTTGTCCCCATATCACATTAACTTGCACTTTCTCAATGTCCCCTACCCTCCCTCCCCCCCAGGCCTGAGACCCAGTCCCATCCTCCCCACCCCATTTAGAATTGCCTAACTAGTGCTAACTACAGACCTTGGAATTGTTCATTCTTTACACAGAAAACTTTCTGAAGATAAGATTCTGAAATCTTTTGAAAAACAAAGGATGTTCCTACCTCTTCCAGAAAAAAAAGCCCCTTCATTGATCATCAATAGATAACAAACCCTGTTTATCTGAAGCCCCCACTTCCAGAGGGATTTATGCATAGCAATAACACTCACCTCCAGACTTGGAGAGGAAGCCAGCTGGTTTTTCTGCCTTGTTGGCTCTGGCCAGTAATGTCCTGTGCAAATGAATTTAGAGATTTTCTCAGCTTGTGTTCATATGCTACAAAAGGGAAATAGCCCAAATTGCACCTACTTGGGCCTGAATTATCGACTTCAGCTTTGAAGTGCAAATGAGCTGAATGAAAACATACTTAGACTGCAACACAGAAGCTATTCCTACTAGCTGATTTATGGTGCATTAACTGTCTAGTAAGGAAAGCCTTGTATTGCTATGGATTTGTAATCCCCTGGTCCAATTATCCCACAGATGAAGGCAAAACACCATCCACTGTATGAACCAATCAATAGTGGTCATTTCTTAAAATTCTTTACTTTCACTTCTTTCCAGCAATTCAAGTTACCGGATCTCCCATAAATAGTCCTTTCATGGTTTATCAGCCCTGCTGTTTCTAAAAGCTAGACTTATGGACTACAGTTAGGAAAATAAACTGCTATAAACAACTTCTCAGTAGGCTAAAACCATCAGTATTTATTGTGGATGCAAACGCCTTTGGAAACTTCTAATCACCATAATCTGTCTATATAAAAATAATCTCCAACTAAATAAATATGTCTGGAAGGGAAAATGAATGGAACATTTATATGACCACACAAAATGCCATGTGCAGGATTATTAAGGGGTCCTGGTTTTTTATGATCATTTAAAAAAAAATGGACTTTTCAAAGAGCCAATATGCTTGAGCTAGGCTAGGGGAAAAGGACATCAGGACTTTGGGTAGTATTTCCATGGAAAGATTATAAGCAGAATTTATTTAATTAAATCATTAATTAAATAAATATTCTCCCCAACCCCTACCCCCACCCCATCACTGCTTATCTACAGTCACTTTCAACCTTGGCTTTCCATTACTCTATAAATAAGAGAGTAGGTGAGGTGAGCTTCCCAATATTGTGTAAATGTGTGTGTATGAGTGATTTTTTTTGTAGTGTAAAAGGACAAGATATTCTTACTGATTAGCACAAGAACCCTAAGAACATAAGCCTCTAATGGGGTACTCCCACATTCCACAAAGGAAGCCATTCAGAAGAGTCACTTTCTCCAACCTATTCATCTATTTCTTCCCCTCCTTAAGATTTCCATTCAAGAAGTTTTTCTTTTTTTTTCTTTAAATTATTATAAAAGCATTCTCATTGAGGATTTTGCAAGAAAGAGAACTGTCTGGTTTGTTTGAGGGAGAAATTGGGTTATAACCAATTCCCTCTTCACCAACTCCCTTCATAGGGATTTCATTTCAAGATTCTCTCAGGACCTTTAGCATTGAAGAACCAACCTTTGGAAGTGAAATCAATTTCCCTAGGAATCACAATAGCTAAACATTGTTTGGAGATAGACAGCCAAGACTTCCTTTTCTCTTAATAGGGAATGGGGGTATGGGGGAGTTAGAATTAATGAGCTCCATAGAGAATGCCCAAACTTCACTGTGCCCTATCCAATCACTTTAACCAGTTTCCTCCTCATACCTTTAAACAAAGTGGTGATAAATACCAAAGCCAATTTGATTGGGTGGAGTTTCTTCCTTTTCTGGAGTTGAAGAGACAGATAAAAAGAGCCTGGATAACCTGCAAATGGAAATAATCAACTTCAATATAATTAGCATCTGTTCTAGCAATACAGTAGCTTTTTTCAACAAAACTGAATTTAGGATTTTATTTTTATGAAAAGGGATAGAACGTGCACAAAATGAGTAACAAATAGGTCAGAAGGAGGAACAAATAAAACCTCTTTGATTCTAAAATCAGGCTTGAGCCTCTAACCCAGCCCACTGAGGCCTAAAATCCTACTTTTTTTTTTCCACATTCAAAATGGTTTCCGCAAAGTTTTTATTATTATCATTGTTCAATTTCATGCATCTCTGCCCTTCAGCTTCCAGCCAGGGAGTAGGGGCAGAATTGCCAAAAATGGTATGAAGGAGCAACCCTTTTTATGGCATTTCCAGCCAAATTTCTCAGCCTTAGGAGATTTGAAGACCCATCCAAACTTTTGAGTGCTGATATGAACTGAACCTATGAACTTTCTGAGAGTTCTTTTCTTCTAATCATATACAAATCATGAGCTGAGAGAGAGAAGAATCTAATAAAATGAATGAGATAGTTTCTGAGCTGAATTTAATATCTGAAGCTTACGGATTCCAGCTATGTCCTTTCTCTACTATGAGCATTTAGAATAATAGAAAAATATACTAATGGTGATGGTTATTAATAATAGCAACAGATAATTCCTTTGAATGAGTCATTTTGGGCTCCATTGTGAAATTTCCTTCTGCATTTGAGCTCAGGTTAACAAGAAAACTTTTACAAGTATAATGCTCACCCTGGAGAGAGTCTGTCCTTCACAGAGTAAACTTTAGCAGTAGTTCTTAATCATTATTTTTTATTTTTTAAAAAGCATTTAATTTCATGGACTCTCCGGATTTTGGCAAAGCCAACAAATCCTTTCTCAGAATAATATTTTTAAATGAATAAAATAAAATATGTAGAATTAAGAGGACATCAGTTATGTTGAAATAAAGATATAATTTTTTCCTACCCAAGTTCACAAACATGATTCCTCCACTTACCCAGGATAAGAACCCCTTTGCTATAGTAACAGCTCACTTACAGGATTCACTTAAAAGAAGAGGGATTCCACATAAATGAATTTTCCAGATAACTAAAACTTAACCATTCAAGGGATAAAATGTTATTTTCACCATTTTGACTAGATTTTTTTCTTCTAAAATTTACTTCTCTTATCCTTGCCTTATTAAACAAAGGATCCTGGAGATGGTTTAATATTTTCCTGATAACATGAAGTTATTATTATGAATCTTCCATTCTCATAATGGGCAATCATGAATAGCATCACTTTATTTTATAGTTCTGCATTTGCTTTTGAGATTTTCAGTTTTCTTCTCACTAGGCTGACAGATGCCAATTCTTAACTATTGCTATTGTGCCTGCTTCTCAGCCTGCCCCACCTGCTTTCCTAGTATGTCTGGAGCCCAGATAATCAAGCTTTTTAGACTTAAGTGTAAAGTGAGGTTTAATATGGCTCTGAGCAGAGGCCTACAGACCTGGATTAATTCTGGAGCTTTGTGACAGCTATTCAATGGTGCTCAAAGATCTTTTCCCCTTGATTTCCAGATGTTGAACTATAATGCAGAAGGCTGAGTTTGACAGAAATCTGCCTGTCCTCTAAGTAAAAGGACTGTGTATTTAGCACCAAGTGGTTGTTGTCAGTGATATGCATTGTATTTGGAGGCAGTAATAGAAAGTACATACTTACTTTTCAGGGAGAAGAGTCCATACTAAATCCAGGACTGCTATATATTGAAAGAACAGATAGCTTCTTGTATGACATGATTGGAGGGGCATTGCACATCAAAAACTATCTTCCAGACCAGTCTATTATAGCTTAGGTCTCTTCTCCTATCTGCCCCTGAATTCTCACTATTAGAGTCCCTAGTCCCAGAGGCATTATCTTCAAAAGCCAGTTATTTAAATGCATATCTCATGCCTGGGAGGGAGGTTCCAGGGAATATCTTCTAGCCTTCTCCCACTAGCACATTCACAAGGATAAATTTAATCAGGTTAGCTAATTGTCACCTTGAAAATCACAGAAAGCTCAGCCCTGGGGGATGAGATACAAAGATGAGTTTCAATGGCAATGATAGGAAAGGACAGGGGCAAGATTGTGCCAGTAATCAGAGTTGGGGCAGGTAGTTAATAAACTAAGGAAAAGCAAGGCAACTACAATTTGGGAATTTTTATTTATTTATTTTGGGATGGGGCAATAAAAAAATGAAATGAGGGCAACCACCCCCACCTCATCTCCCACAATCACCCGAGGTTTGTCTGCTTCACAATTTCTACTTTTACTTGGCCCTGACTACTGTAATCAAAATTTTATTTCATTTTCAGTTTAGTTTTTGGTCTTTGAACATAATATTGAGCATTTTTAGTTTTTAAAAACCTGTGAATCTAACTGATAGTCTTTGGGAATACACTTAATGTTTACTCTTTTTAGCTTTTGTTCACATAGCCTTTCTCCACAGTGTTTGCTTAATATTAATTTGATAATGCTGAAAATAGTTACATCCCCATATTACTTAACTAATTAGACAATTATTTCTGTTTACATTCATTTGTTCAGGTGTTTTTTCTAACTTTTTGGGACCCTATTTGGGGATTTTTTTTGGTAAGGATACTGGAATGGATTGCCATTTCCTTCTACAGCTCATTTTGCAGATGAGGAAACTGAGGCATATAGGGTTAAGCAACTTGTCTTGGGATGCATAGCTAGTAAGTATCTGAGGCCAGATTTAAGCTCAGGAAGATGAGGCTACTTGACTCCAGGCCCAGCACTCTATCCACCACACCACTTAACTACCTCAACATTCATGTTAGTCAAAGTCAATAAATACTTATTAAGCACTATAGTGGTGGACAATATGCTAAGAATTGGGGATACAAATGAGAAAAAGAAAGAGAGCCCTCAAGGAATTTATTATGTGATAAAGGAAGAAAATCCAGAAAAAGAAAACAAAAGGAAAGAAGGAGAGGCACTCAGATGGCTTGGTAGAGTCAAATCTGAGGAGTGCTGATGATGGGAAATGAAGAATTGACAGACTTGGGAGCCCTCTTTAAATCCAGGCTTTGGGAAAAATTCTTTGCTCTACCCTCTAGCCCTCCAGCCAGAGGGGAAAAGGTTACAGACCTCATTGATAAGGTGTGAGTACCAAAGCTGATGCAGTGTCACAGGATGATGCTTTTCCTGGTGCTCAGGTTCCCTGTGTGGACGATCATAATGAAGTCTACTCCAAGGAATGCAGTAGTTAAGAAATGAAAATATTACCAGCCAATGTTGATAGGAATCCCTTTTGGGCTTTATTCATATGTACTTAATTGTAATATGGTTAGGCATTTTAGACATATTCAATCAATCAACTATTCCTTGAGTACTCATCAGGTGTTTTGTTTGTTATCTAATGTGTGTGTGTGTGTGAAGGGAGGCACAAAGAAGCATAGAAGACAAAGTCTGCTTGTAAAGCACTTACAATTTATTCAGGAAGTCTGGCATAACCCAACTGAGATCACTGGATCATATTAAATACAATATATCTATAAAAAATACAATATGGTATAATACAGACTACGTGCTTTAGAATTTCAAAGGAGAAACATAAATGATTCCCAAAGCTATTGTGCATTAGAAGTAGAATTGGAACATATATGTTACATTTTATTGTCAGTGGACCACATCAAAAGATAATGAGCTATCAGGGGCCAGCTGGGTAGCTCAGTGGAGTGAGAGTCAGGCCTAGAGACAGGAGGTCCTAGGTTCAAACCCGGCCTCAGCCACTTCCCAGCTGTGTGACCTTGGGCAAGTCACTTGACCCCCATTGCCCACCCTTACCACTCTTCCACCTATGAGACAATACACCAAAGTACAAGGGTTTAAAAAAAAAAAGATAATGAGCTATCAAATAGATGGACATTTGATCAGAATGTATGTTAAGGTGTCTGTTGTTACTCACAGATACAATTCCATTGCTGCTTGCCTTATTTCAGAGTCCTCTGGAAGTAGTCACCAACCAGAATACAAAACTCCACTATTCAACTTCTTATTTGGATCCTGTAATCATTTAGCTTTGATTGCCCTAGTCTTTCTGTTCAACTATCTCTACTCATAGCTCAACTTTTTCATTCCTGCTTGCTTCATAGACTCTGGATTTGATCTGTGGAAATATTCAGTTTTATAGTTCCTTGGTAAATCCCATCTGATGGCTTCAAACATGCCCTTATAATCATATTCTCCAAAGAAAGGAACAGAAAAATGTATACTCAATAACTGGATTAAGCTTCCTGGGAAAGGTCAAATACTTAAGCATGGGTAAAAGAGAAAAAGGAAGCAGAAAACAAAGGAGAGATAGAAGGGAAACGCTGGATGGAGAATGAAGATGATATTTCTACAAACCTCCTGTGTGTATGTGTGTGTCTGTAAAAACATAGGTTTTATCTTCTTTATATTATTTAGCTGTATTGAGTAGCTATGAGCAAGGAACTATTTTTGAGAGAAGGAATGCTTGTAAGAAATTGAAAAATAACAACATAGTATAGTGGAAAGGACATAATGCTGGAATTAAATTCAGTAGAGACAGACTCCAGTTCTTCCTCTGATGCTCAATAGTTATGGGATTAATTTATCCTCTCTGAGCCTCAGGTATCCTCATCTAAAAAATGGGAATAATAATACTTGTAATATTTATTTCACAGTTATATGATCAGGATTAAATGATATTATAAAGATAAAGTGCTATAAAAATCAGATTATTAAGCTCATTATGAAGAAAAATTAGCACTTGTAACCAAGAGAAGTTTAGCTAAGCATAGTTATTTAAGCTCGTCTTTTCCTGAAGGGCCATTTTCTCTCACCACCCACATATTAGACTTACCTATTGGATCAGGCCAAATTGGGATTCCTAAGTAGGATCTTGTTTCAAAATCTCCCATTTTTATAGAAGGCAATAATAAAAATGCCTTCTTTTTCTGATTTTTGTACTTTTGTTTCCTTTCTCAGCAGACAGACTTTCCATGAGAAAATGACAGTCCCTTCCTGGCAATTTCTTTAAGGTTTAGTAAGGCAGAAGGAGAGATGAACACAGGAAAGAGAAACTTGAGAAAAATTGCTTCCATTTTAGGAAAGCAGTGTTGCTGGTAGCAAGATTTTCTACTCCTCACAAAGCCCATCTGAGGGATTATCTTATTTTTGAGTGAAATCAAGTCTTTGACAAGGTCAGATATAGAGGGAAGCTATAAAATCATATGATGTCAGAGCTGAAAGAAACCTCAGAGATCATCTAAGCTAACTCTTTCACTTTACAGATGAAGAAACTCACACCTAACAAGTAGCAGTGACTTACCAAAGGTCAAATGACTTATTATCGTATAGATAAATCTGACCCTTGGAGAAATAGATATTGAATAGAGACAGAGAGATGACAGATAGATGATAGATAGATGATAGATAGATAGATAGATAGATAGATAGATAGAGAAATAGAGAGATAGAGAGATAGAGAGATAGAGAGATAGAGAGATAGATAGAGATAAATAGCTGATAGTTACTTATATAGATACATAGATAAGTGGATACATAAGTAGCTAGAATGACTAATGGTAGATAGATAAAGATCACTAAGTGCTTTTTGTTTGCCAGTCAATATGCAAAGTCTTGGGGAAAAAATAAAAACAAGCATGACAGCCTCTACCTTCAGGGAGCTTACATATTAGTAGAGCAAGACAACATAAAAAGGAAAGCTGAAAGTATGAAAGTGGGTATGTTGGAAGGATAGAATCTTCATTGGAATGAATCAGCAGGCTACAAAGTTCAAAAGAATGTTAAGTGGAAGCAAGACAGTTGTTTTTTTTTCCCCAATTCTGGAAGGAGTTATTCATCAAAAGAGGAAAACCTCAAAGCAAAGGTTACAGGGTAACAGGGTAACAATATAGCCTTGTAGAGTATGAGTCTAGGGATCTAAGAGTAGAACAGAATGTTCTTGAACCAGATCATTTCTTTCTACATTAAATTTCAGGCAACCAATCAACACATATAGAGAGACTCTTTTGTAACTAATATTTCACTGTGTGGAAGAAGACTATGAGCTCCCCATACTGAGTCTATTTGTGAGGTTTTAAAACTAGTTCATAAGGAAAAAATATCCTCATAAGGATTCTGGTTGCTAGGGGAAGGCATTAAATATATAAAGATTTGAAATATTTCTATTCACAGTTTTTCCTCAAATTATGATATTCCCTCTGTATGTATTGCAAATACACAGGGAATATCATAAAACCCTGTGTCTATCCACATTTATATCATCCACTTAGACAGTACCCACTTCAAAGGGCTAGATAGACATTGGTTAATAAACATTTATTCAGAGGAAAGGGCAAACAAAGGTCTGGGAATTGGGAGATGTGACTTCTCATTCTGGCTCTGCTGTTAACTCCATAACCTTACATAAACTTCAAGGCTTCGTTTTCTCCATCTGAAATGGAAATGATAAACTCACTCCACCTAGTCTACAGGGTTATCGAGAGGATAAATTAAGGTAGTTTGTGTGAATGTACTTTTTAAAGTATACCATTTTTGTAAATATCAGGAATTATATTATTGTTATTTTTACTGGCATTTGCCTTTACTAATTCAAACTAATTGAGGAAAATCCTTTTTTTATTTGGGAGGTCCCAAATAGATAATGCCAATAAAGAAACCCTTCATTCAAATTTATATAGTATTATTGATAGAATTAACAAAATGTAATAAAGTAGGTCTTTAGCAACATGCCCTAGGGAATTGATAAAACAAAATAATAAATAGTGAATGCATCAACCAGATATGGTGTAAATGGGACCCTCTAAGATATATGCTTTGCAAAGTCTTACTTGTGCTATTAATTTTTTAGCTAACGCTTTTCTTATAAATTAACTCATATCTAAATTATTGTGAATTTCAAGTTTATCTATAATAAGCCAATTAAATATTACTATACTTTCCACAGATGTACCCACTTGCATACTTCAAATACTGATTTGATGACCAATGCATGGAAATAAGAGAATAAGTCAACTAATATTTGTTTATTAAGTATGCACTGGTTTTCAGGCACTATTTTGGGTACTGGAGATTGTGAGACAGCCTCCGTCCCGGAGGAGCTTATATTCTATTAAGGTAAAGAATATGAAAATATTCAAGTAAATAAAATATATAGATATATTACATCAATGCAGGATAAATTAGGGTCAGAAAGAGAAGGAAAAGGAAGGAAAAGAGGAAAATTACATGGAAGGAAAGAAAGAAAAGAACAGGAAAATGGGAAAGGAAAAAGAATGGGGAAAGTGACAGAAAATCTGCCCACCTCTTAGAAAGCCTCATTAGCCAGAAGCCTCGGTCACCTGCTCCTAGGCAGTGATTTTCCACTCTGATAGTACAGAAACTTGGATCTAACAGCTAAATATGGGGAAGGAAATAGATGGAAGGGAAACAGACAAGAGGATGTAGATCCTTCTTCTTCTTAAGGCTTGCTTATTTCCCTCCCATTTACGTCTCATCCTTTCCAGCCACTTTTTTTGGGAAGAGTTTGGGGGTCCAAGGTTGTGGAAAAAACAAAAATGTATATACAGTTCACTAGCACATTCTTGTCTCATCTCAGAGAATTTTGATTGAAAAGGTCATTTGTTCATGAATTGTCTATTGGAAATATGACTGATTCAAACAGAAAATGATCTATATGGTCCCATTGTATTTCTGACTAAATCAACGATTCTAATATTCCTTTGACATAAATTAGGTAGTAGGGGAAAAAAGGGTACTAAAAACTGAAATCATAGCTCAGGAAATGGAAAAGCTAACTTCCCTGAATCTGTTCTGCACCTAAATAAGCTTGCCTAATGTTATATTTATGGCAGAATTTATAACTGGGGCTCTATATTATGTGATTGCCTAACTTCAAAGTTCAGATGTTACTTTGTAATGGCAGAATTAATTTTCTTGATTGCTAATCCATCATGCCTAAGTGTGATGTATGCGGTATCAAACATAGGTATTTCTGCTATCATTAATTGTGGCATATTGTCACAACCGATAAGGAAATGCAATAAGAGAATGAGAAGAGCGTTCCAGTATGGGCAGCTCAGGCTTGTTTTCACCACAAGTGGTGTTGGATTCTGCCAGAGTCTTTAACACAAAGGGAGAAGGCCCATGTGACTCTCCCAAGGAGACTCTAGAAGCATCAATCATTAGACCAGCCTTGCTCTCCATTTGCAAAGCTGTTGTTTATTGCAAGATAATGATTGATAGGGTTGAAACAAATGCTCAGTGAAATCACTGAAGGTGCAGGAGCTTAGGTGTAGTAACATTTGGACACTGGAAATCTGCAGGGAGCAGGCCAGCTGGCACAGAGGACTTTCAGAGGAAATTAGCACGGATGCGTTTAAAAGAAGAGCAAATCATGAACTGTAGGTTAACTGACAGGCGAGGTAGAATGGCAATTATAGATTTCAGGTGGGAGATGTGCAGAGGAAGTGACAAAATGGAAGGGAGTAGGGTAATGTGAACTATTTAGATGGATTCCCTTAAGAGACAAGGCACTTTTCAAGCAGTTACGGAGAATGAAAACAGAACATTCTGTTGGGAGAGCAGAAGATTCAAGAGACAAAGTGCAGATAAAAGTATTAGCCTTGGAGAATATTGTTTGGAATGAGCACACATTTGAAAACTGTAAAAATATGTGAATTATTGATACAATTTTTTGTCTATTAAAATTCAATGAAGAGAGAAATGAAGAAATAAAGTGGAAACACGTATGTTGGCATCCAAACTGCCAGCTGTGTCTCAGGACGACTGAGCAACCAGATACTAAGAAACATCTGGATATTGGTGATGCATAGACAACATAGCTAGATGATTAACTGAATGATTTTGTATTCATTGAGACGCTTGGTCATCATTTAGCTATAACCCTGAACTCCTTTAAAAACAAAACAAAACAAATAACAATATAAGGTTTTTCTATGCCTTAGGTATAAAGAATAGCTTTTAACGTTAAACTGAGGCAACCAAACACCTTCTGTCCTATATTTTACAAATCCATGTTACTCAGAATATCAAATCTAAATTCTTTTTTTGGTTGCTTTTTTCTTTACTAGTATTAACCATTGACTACCCTTCTTTTCATGCTGTCTTGGTCTCATCAGTCTTTTTTGATTTAGGTTTTTGTTTAACAAGCATTTATTATGTGCCTCCTAAGTTCCAGGTACTATGCTAAGTGGTTTATAAATATTATCTCATTTTATTCTAATATAATTTCCAAAAGTGTGATAATTATTCCCACTTTACAGATAAGGAAATTTAGGGAAACAGAGATTAAGGCCCTTATCCAGGATCACACAGCTAGTGTCTAAGGTCAAATTCAAAATCAGATTTCTCTGACTTTAAATTTGGTTTGTTCCATTGCACCACCTAGGTGATTTATTTCCTTTCTATGGTAGATAGACTTGTTTTCCCAAATTAATATTTCCCCAACTATGGCAAAACTCCTATTTTACTGAATGTGATATTCACCTACTCTAGTATTGCCTCCTTTGCCTCCTAATGATCCTCTTTTCTTTCTTCAATCAACAGACGATTTCAAATTAATTTACATAAAGACTTTAGTAATTGACATCATCTGACCATGGAGTAATCCCATAGTCTGTCTATCTGAGTATTATGGTTCTGATTCTGAAAAGATATTTGTATGTGCGCAAAATTAATATTCTAGATATCAATATCTAAAAGGTAGGGGCATAGTAATGATAATAATTCAAAAATTTATGACACTTTTTAGTGACTTACTCATAGCACCTCTAAGTGATAAATAGAATAATACTATTATGGTTATTTTACTGAGAGGGAAAAGTACTGAGAGGGAAAAGAAACCTCTGAGAGTCTAGTTGATTTAATTTTGGCTACAATTCTGGTGTTAGAGCCAAAATTTGGCATATTTTTACAACATGATAAAAATAAAACACTCCACAAAACAAAGAAAACAAATCAAACTCTTCCATATTAAAAACACACACACACACACAAAAAAAAAAACTTCTTTAATGCAAATATCCTTGACTTCTTGTCTATGATTTTTATTTAACTTCTCAGATGACCCCCTTCAGAAAGGCATCTGCATTAGGTATATCTTTTTGCTTTCCTCACTAAATTTAAACCTATCTTAATCTTAAAACCTACGAAAATAATTTTTAACAATAATTTAGTAACTGTATTTGATTATGATAGTTTTTTGAAATCCTATAAATTTGATTTTATCCATTTAAAAACTTTATTCTTTAAAAATGGGTCCATAAGGGGCAGCTGGGTAGCTCAGTGGAGTGAGAGTCAGGCCTAGAGACAGGAGGTCCTAGGTTCAAACCCGGCCTCAGCCACTTCCCATCTGTGTGACCCTGGGCAAGTCACTTGACCCCCATTGCCCACCCTTACCACTCTTCCACCTATGAGACAATACACTGAAGTACAAGGGTTTAAAAAAAATGGGTCCATAAGCTTCACCAAACTCTGCAATTGATATAAATACAAAATTAAAAAAATTAAAGTTTAAGAAATCTGTTTTAAACTCATATGATAGTCTTGTCATTCAGCTGAAACTTCATTCTCTAAAGTTGCCAATGATCTCTTAATTACCATATTTTATGATTTTTCTCCATCTTTATCTTTCTTGACCTCTATATCCTTTAACACTGTTGGTCTTTCTTCATAGTATACTTTCTCCTCTCTAGGTTTTTATGACTCTCTTTACCCCTGGTTCCCATCTCATTTATCTGACTACTACTCCATGATTTTGAGATTTTTGTCTAAGTATTACTCAATAATGGTAAATATCCCATAATGCTCTGGCATATGCCATCTAATTTTCTCTCTACATATTATTTAGCTTGGCATATTCATCAGCTCTCAGGGGTTCAATTATCATCGCTATGTATATGATTACCAGATTTACTTATACAGATCCAATCTCTGTCCTGGGCACTAGTCTTGCTTTTACCAATTACCTTTTGGACATCTTGAATTGGATGTCCTATGGGCATTTCCAACTCAACATTTTCAAATTATCAGCATTATCTGTCCCTACAAAATCACTCCATTTTCCCAACTTGCCTTTTACTATTGAAAGAACCAAGCTCATCACAATGCCATCTTCGACTATTCACTCTCACTAATCCTACATATATTTGAAATATCTCTCTCATGTATTCTTTTTTTCTTCATTTACATAGCTGCCACTCTATTTTCACCTCTCACCTGGACTATCGCAAAAAATCTCTTAATTGGTCTCCCTGCTTCAGGTGTCTCCTTGCTCCAATCTATCCTACACTCAGTTGCAAAAGTGTTTTTCCTAAAGCTCAGTCTGACCATGACACCCCCTCACTTTTAAAAACTTCACTGACTCCCTTTTGCTTCTATGATCAAATATAAAATTCAAGTAATTCAAATGAATCTTTTTATGAACAAAACCAGAAGATGAAATAAATGAATGAATGAATAAAAAAAGTGCGAAAAAATACTCTTAATATGATTTGGGTCACAAAGAAACTGCTAAGTGCTAGAAATACAAATACAAAAACTAAAGCAATTCTGTTCATTCTAATAGGATATATAGTACACATAAGGGATTGAGGACCACAGTGAGATGCTTTCATTCTGAAAATCAATGAGATAATGAGTATGACCATAGAGGAGTAGGTTGGTCCACTGCTTCCAGAAATATTTGTAGAGCTGATTTGATTGTGGTACCAGAAGTTACAGAGGAGGGTAGTATATCTCTTCGTGTTGATAATGCTTCTTATGAGGCTATTGGGATTGCCAGATATTGGGCAATGAAGTGAATTAAGTTTGGAGCTTTCCTGAAATTGCAGGTCAGGAAAGGTGTTGTTTTTAAAAATGATGAAGGCAGATATTAAAAGGGAGAATAATATTTTAATAAAAGCCATACTGATAGAGATAAAAATCATTAGACCACGCGCCTGTAAGTATTCAAACTGTTGCCTCAGCCATTTTTACCTTTCATCTTTAGAGCTCAGGTAGCTAAAGAGGAAGTTCAAAGTCACTTCCCCCTATTTAAAACAGTCCCTCACCTTGAATACGTAATCCAAAACAGGAAACCCATTGGGGATCACGGGAAATGTAGTTCCAAGTATCCCAAGTAATTTTAAATAACACAAAGGTAATCAGCAATTAGTAGAATGAAGATTCAAGGCAGCAATTCTGAAAACGAAAGGTTTAAAATTTCCAGGGAATAATCTCCTATGTAGACAATAGCAAAAACAATAGCAACAAACAAAACAATAGAAAAAATAATAACAATAATGTATAGCATTTATACAAGTGTTAGGCGTGTGTTATTTCATTTGATCTTCATAACAACCCTCTGAATGAAGTGCATTTATCCCTATCCCATCATAGGAGATAATTGAAATCAAGAGGCAAAATAATTTGTCCCAGGATCACCCAGCAGACATATATCTAAAGCATAAGTCAAACCCAGGTCTTCTTCACTCTAGTCCTGTGGTTTGAGTGGTTTGACAATTGAAAAGATGTTCAGAAAGTATAGACTAAAGTAAAATATGTCTCCACTCTGCCTGAAAGTTTTTTTTTTAAATGAAAATATTATTTGTAGATTCTTCTTGTGGAGTCAACAAAGGGACTCAGCAGACGATTTTATCATGCAGCCAATGGTAACACAAAACACCATTTTATATGAAATTTGGTCATTTCAGCCCTCAAATGATATGTAGTTGGAAAAAATAATACTGAGAAATTAATTGTAACTTGCATACCAACATCTTTTGCGGAGGGCAAAGAAACAGAAATACTATGAAGAATACATATTTGGATGCTTAATAATTCCAGACAAAGGTGATAATGTGAAAAATAGGGATCAGGGACAAGAAATATGAGAGAGCTCTGCTATTGACATTACATCATAGTTGCATACTTATTTATCAGGAATCCTTTTTTTTAGAAAAGAATTGGAAGGCACTGGACATACTGAGCACTGAAAAACAGTGCACAAGATCAAAGTATATTTTAGCAGGCAGGAAAGAATGTATTACTGATGTGAGAAGCATCTTTGAACCAGTTGTCTCTGTAGAATCACACAACTGATTGTTAGAGGAAAAAAATCTAAATTAGTATAAAACTAGAGAAAAAAATAAATGTCATGCACTTTATTTTGTTATATTTCTTAAATATTAATTAATTAAGAATATTTTCCTCATGATTATGTGATTCATATTCTTTCCCCCCTCTTCCCTCTCCCCTCCCAGAACTGATGAGCAATTCCACGGGGTTATACGTGTATCATTGTTCCAAAATCTACTTCCATACTATTAATATATACTTTTTATTTTTTTTAAACTCTTAACTTCTGTGTATTGGTTCCAAGGCAGAAGAGTGGTAAGGGTAGGCAATGGGGGTCAAGTGACTTGCCCAGGGTCACACAGCTGGGAAGTGTCTGAGGCCGGATTTGAACCTAGGACCTCCCATCTCTAGGCCTGACTCTCAATCCACTGAGCTACCCAGCTGCCCCACTATTAATATTTTAATAGAATGATCATTTAAAGTCAAAATCCTCAATCATATACCAATCAAACCATGTGATCAATCATATGTTTTTCTTCTGCATTTCTACTTTCTCTGAATGTGAATAGTGTTCTTTCTCATAAGTTCCTCTGGATGGTCCTGTATCATTGTATTGCTGCTAGTAGAGAAGTCCATTACATTTTTCTAAAATAATTTTTATTTTTTAGAAAAGTTATCATGGTTAACATGATTCACATTCTTACTTTCCCCTTCACCCCCCAACCTCCTTCACCCCACCCCCCCCCATAGTCACTGTGCGTTTCCCCTGGTTTTAACATGTGTCATTGATCAAGACTTATTTCCAAATTGTTGATAGTTGCATTGGTGTGGTAGTTTCAGGTCTACATCCCCAAACATGTCCACCTCAACCCATGCATTCAAGCAGTTGTTTTTTTTCTATGTTTCCTCTCCTGCAGTCCTTCCTCTGAATGTGGGTAGCATTCTTTTCCATAAATCCCTCAGAATTGTCCTGGGTCATGGCATTGCTGCTAGTACAGAAGTCCATTACATTCTATTTTACCACAGTGTATTGGTCTCTGTGTACAATGTTTTCCTGGTTCTGCTCCTTTCACTCTGCATCAATTCCTGGAGATCTTTCCAGTTCACATGGAATTCCTCCAGTTTATTATTCCTTTTAACACAATAATATTCCATCACCAGCATATACCACAGTTTGTTCAGCCACTCCCCAATAGAAGGACATACCCTCGTTTTCCAGTTTTTTGCCACCACAAAAATCGCAGCTATAAATATTATCGTACAAATCTGTTTATCTATGATCTCTTTGGGGTACAAACCCAACAATGGTATGGCTAGATCAAAGGGCAGGCAATCTTTTATAGTCCTTTGGGCATAGTTCCAAATCGCCAGCCAGAATGGTTGGATCAGTTCACAACTCCACCAGCAATGCATTAATGTCCCAATTTGGCCACATCCCCTCCAGCATTCATTACTCTCCCCAACTATCATTTTAGCCAATCTGCTAGATGTGAGGTGATACTTCAGCATTGTTTTGTTTTGCATTTCTCTAATTATTAGAGATTTAGAACACTTTCTCATGTGCTTATTGATAGTTTTGATTCCTTTATCTGAAAGTTTCCTATTCATGTCCCTTGCCCATTTATTGATTGGGAAATGGCTTGATTTTTTTTATACAATTGCTTTAACTCCTTGTATATTTGACTAATTAGATCCCTGTCAGAGTTTTTTGTTATAAAGATTTTTTCCCAATTTGTTGTTTCCCTTCTGATTTTGGTTGCATTATTTTTGTTCGTACAAAAGCCTTTTAATTTAGTATAATCAATCATCCCATTCACATTCAGAGTTATAATTATCAGTTGTGTATTCCCCAACATTTTGGTATCCTCTTTTAGTTCTACCCCTTCTTCTTAGGCTATTTCCTTTTAAACCAATGATTTGTTTTAAACCAGTAACCCTTGTCCCCTTCCTTGATTTACTACCCTTTCTATGCCCTCCCTTGTTATTCACTTCTTTTTATTTTTAAGGCCTAATGAATTCCCTACTTCTTCTCCTCCCCTCCCTTTTTTGACCTCCCCACTCCCCTGCTCCCCTTGGTTTATCCCTTCTGACTTTCTCAGTAGGGTTAGATAGAGTTCTATATCCCAAAGGATATAGCTACTCTTCCCTCTCAGGGTTAATTTCACTGAGAGTAAGGTTTAAATATTACCTCTTAATGCTCTCTTCCTCTCCTTCTTATAAGAGTATTCATCCCCTCCCCTTCTCATGCCCTCTTTGACTGTAATAGAATATCCTATTTTTCTTATTCATTCAAATTTCTCTTGGTGTCCTCTACTATTTACCCCCTTCTTTCCCACCCATCCCCTTATCATCTTAGACAATTTAGTACTCCAAACTCTCCCTGTGAATAATTCTTCTAATTACTATAATAGTGGATACTATAATAGTGAATAGAGTTCACTACAGAGAATTACACATAATATTTCTCCATATGGGAATACAAATAATGAGATCTTATTGAAGCCCTTTAAGAGGCAAATTTAAAAATAAGAGTTTTATTTATTTCCCTTCCCTTTCTTATTTACCTTTTCATGTTTCTCTTGATTTTTGTGGTTGGATATCAGACTTTCCATTTAGTCCAAGTCTTTTCTGTGCATATACTTAGAAATCTTCTATCTTGTTCAATGCCCATACTTTCCCCTGGAAGTATATAGTCAGTTTTGATGGGTAGGTGATCCTTGGTTGTAGACCGAGTTCTCTTGCCTTTCTGAATATTATATTTCAAGCCTTGCGGTCTTGTAGTGTGGAGGCTGCTAGATCCTGTGTGATCATGATTGGTGTTCCTTGATATCTGAATTGTCTCTTTCTGACTT
Source organism: Gracilinanus agilis (assembly GCF_016433145.1). Classification (NCBI taxonomy): domain Eukaryota; kingdom Metazoa; phylum Chordata; class Mammalia; order Didelphimorphia; family Didelphidae; genus Gracilinanus; species Gracilinanus agilis. The sequence continues at coordinate 417,323,823 of NC_058130.1, forward strand.
CTTGTAAATTTTTTTTTCTTTTACTTGGCCTTTTAAACTGTTATTTTCTTGCCAGTTCTCTACCATCTTTCTCATAATCTCAGATTTGAACTCTTCAATAGCTTGTGACCAGTTTTCATTTTGGGGGGAAGGTTTGGATATGATTACTTGTTTGTTCTCCTCTGCTGTTTGCTCTGTTGTCTGGATTTTTTCTGTGTAAAATTGTTGAGTGTTAAAGATTTCTTCTTGATCTTTCTCTTCTGTGGTTCTTGTCTCTGGTTTGCCATTGTTAGCCCAGTGACCCCTCAGCTTTATCCTCACACCCAGGGTCTGTCTATGCTCTTTGGGCTCCTGAGGTCTCAGGTCTCGTTGTTCTTAGGGTCAAGCCTCCTGGTGGTGCCCTTGTTTGTCCCTCTGTTCGAAGCTCCTTTTACGGTCTCAGGTCTCTGCTTCCATAGTTGTGCTCTGGGTCCTCACCCATGGTCCACGCCTGTGCTCAGAATCTGCGTCTGCAGCTGTGATTGTGCCTGCATTCAGGGTCTGTGTTCAAAGTCCACGCCTTCTTCAGCCTCTTGGGGTCTTAAGTCTTACTGATCTCAGGAACAGGCCCTGGTGGTCCCAGGTAGCTGTCAAGGACTTAATAGATGCCCCAAACTTGCTCTAGGTCTTGTGTGCTGGCTTTGGCCGTGTAGGTGGTATGGGGCAAGAGGGGGTTGCTCAGCTTGCATTTTAGTAGAGCTATTTCACCCCCTAATAGCATGGAAATGCCCCAATCCCACATACCTTCAATGCTGCACCCTGTTGTGGGCTCCCTTCATTCATCTGGATTTGTTTTTATGTCCCCTCGAGGAGTCCTATGTGTTTCAATTAGGAGAGGTTAAGCAGCTACTTTTTACTCTGCTGCCATCTTAACCCAGAAGGTCCATTACATTTTATTTGTGCCACAGTGTATCAGTCTCTGTGTACTTCTTCTGGTTCTGCACCTTTCACTCTGCATCAATTCCTGGAGGTCTTTCCAATTCACATGGAAATCCTCCAGGTCATTATTCCTTTTAGCGCAATAGTATTCCATCACCATCAGATACCACAATTTGTTTAGCTATTCCCCAATTGAGGGACACCCTGTCATTTTCCAATTTTTTGCCACTACAAATACACCAACTATAATATGTCATGTACTTTAAACAACTCCAATCTGGCATATTTAAACAAGCAAAGGATGTCTTTAAATATGAAATAAATATCTATACTGATTACAAAGAAAAAAATGTATTGTAGTTTTATGTATGGAGGCAGTTAGGTGGACACTTTCTACCTGTGTAACTCTGGGCAAGTCACTTAATCTCAATTGCCTTGCTCTCACATCTCTTCTGCTTTGGAAACAATACTTAGTATTAATTCTAAGACAGAAGATAAGGGTTTATAAAAAATTAAACATATGGAAATTAATTATCATAATGAGAATAAAAACATTTAAAACATGATTTAGTCAGTAAATATTTACCTACTTGCCAAAGAAAGCAAAAGCACATCAAAGGGCAATGGAGATTTAGAATACAAATTTGCCTATTAAAATCTTAGGGAATGTTAGAAAGGGTATGAGGATTTACAAGAAATAGTGAAGAAAATAAATTTCTAGAATATTGGTTAAAGACTCCACTAAGCCATGTTATCTCATAGATGGTTAAGGATGAAACTGATAAAAGGACAGCAAAAATTTGGAAGATAGAAAAGATCTGCAATAATTTTAAAATTAAGTTTTTTTTGCTATTAAAATGTGAGGGGCCAAATTTATACTCTAATAGCACATTTCCAAATATGTTGAATAGGAAGAAGAAATGACACTTAAAAAATAAAGATGATAAAAATACATTTAACCAGATGAAATTCTTGCCATAAACTAAATAATTATAAAAGTATTTGGGGATTCGTTTTTCAATATATCTGAAAGATAGGAAGGCATCAAAGTCATGGAGAAATCTCAGATTTTATTTTGGTCAAAAATAGCAAATGAGATCATCAATGATTCTTGATCTAGTGAGACTTTTTATACTATTCTACATATCTAAACACATATTCATATAGAAAACCAGCTCCCTATATGGTAGGGGTCCTGAGTGGCGTTTTGTGGCATCGGATTGTTAAGACAGGAAAAAGAAAATGAGAACAACCAGACTAGTGGTTAGCCCATGTTGATCTAAACTCTGTGGGCTTTGGAGTTTATTTTATACTGGTTTCAAACAAAGAACACAAAGAAAGAGTCACAGCCTTGAAGGGGTTACAAATCATACACAACCCATTAAAGTCTAAAAAGTAGAGAGATGGGTACAAGGGCAAGGGCCAAATTCCAACCCTCAATTAGTAGGGGTTAATTCTGGGAGCAGAAATATATTTCATAGAGATGTTTACTAATTGCATTCTGCCTTGATTTACAGGACTACACCTGATCAGATAAAGTCCGGCTCCAGCTTATCTAAGTAATATTTTTTAGGGTTCAGGCCTCTTAATTATCAAGGAGAGAAATTGTTAACTCAGTAGCTGTTGGTCTGATTAAGGACTCAAAGCTTTTCAATAAGTCTATAATGTTTTTCCAATAAGAAAAGGTATAGATCATAAAAGGTGTCAAAAGAGGGGTCTCAGATTTTTATCTATTCTCTTATTGGCTTCCCACATATATACATTCCATAGGCATCCTTGATAAAGATATTATAAGGAAAAAAGCAAATTTTTGAAAATGATTCCTATCTTTACTATTGGGCAATTGACTCAACAATGTAGTGAATATAATTCCTTTTTTATTATAACAATTGTGTATATTGTTTCCTCCATTAGAATATGATATCCTTGGGAACAGTGCCTATCTTGCTTTTTAATTTGTTTCTCTGTACTTAGCATAGTGCTTTGTGAAAAGTAAGTGCTTAACTACTGCTTTATTTATAACCATCGATTTATTAATTTTTGTCTAGATTATGACATGCAATAGGATGAAGAATATATAGATCTTACCCATTAGTATCTGTGAGCCACTTTTTCCCCAACTCTCACCTTTGGTTCTAAAAAGTTATAATATGTACAACAGCCACACCTCAGTAAAACCAGGTTGAGTAATCAACATACCTCAAACCTACAGGTGATTTAGAGAAATGTCTACTCCAAGCACTGAAGATGTCCCCAGCAGAAGAGAAGGGTGAGAATAATTTGTTCAGTGGATATGTAGGTGGCTTAAACCTGGACTGTAGAGCACCTAGAACTTGGTCAGATATTGAAGACCTTGAGGTCATTAACTACATCCCAGGCATTTGCTGGTTATCCTGTCTTTTGTCTTGTGATTGGATTTCAATGACTCTGGAGGAAAGACTGAGGCTAATGGCTTTGGGCTACTCTGCCCACTTAAATATAATTCATGTACAAGATATCACCCCATTATGTCACTGGTTCTCTTGGAAATGAAGGATGAAAACAAATTATGAATATGGAATTATAAAGGATAAATGAGTGTCAAATAAATGAACCAGTTTTGTCCTGAGTAAGGAACAATAAATTGACTGCCTATATGACCCATTAATTGTTCTCAATATGAAGAAAATTCAAGGAACTATTTTTGTTTGTGACCTTAGAGAAGTATGTGAAGAAGAATCACATGTGTTGGTGAAGGAAAGATGCATTTTGTTTTGCAGCGCTACAGTGAGTAACAATGTCAACGAAATCATAGAATAGTGACAAGAACATTCATTATAAAAAAACAAAGAAAAGAGAAGGGAGAATATTTTTATCCTCAAAGAGCTCATATTCTGAAAAGGGGGGCAGAGCATCTAAAATACTACGTATATTGAAGACATATACAGAGAAATAGAAGATAATATATAATAAGAGGTAGTATTTGTCATGGAGCCTGGTAAGGACCTTCAATATAATATCTCAATATTTATTGGCATAACACTTTCTACCCACTGTGTACAATGCTTTAATTTCTTTGTTCTCTTTTAAGTTGCATATACTGTTACCTAGTATTGCTGTTCTGAGATTTGGTAAATAAATCCATATTCATTCTTTATTCTTCTATTCCCTCCATGATTTGATGTATGTTGTTTGCATTCCCTCTTATCTTGTTCTTTTTAACTGAAAATGACAAATTTTTAGTCAGTCTATATAAAGTAGAGGCAACATGGTGTTAGCAATAGAGAGTCAGACTTATGATGATTTCTGTTCAAATCCTGTACCTAGACCATGACTAGAAGGACAACATTCAGTGAGTCAAATAATCTTTATGGAGTCTACCTTCTCATCTATAAAAGGGGAGTTAGGAACTCTATCTCTTCTCTGGATCAGTTTAGATGTTTTCTTTAAATCTTTTTTACAGGGACCTAAAGATTATATAATAATCAAGCCATATGAAGTTATAGATGAGTAAACTGAGGAGTCACAAAGTTAAGTATCTGGCCAACAGACACGAGATTACATAGTAGTACTAGAAACAGGACAAGAATTCAGATTTTCTCAATTTCAGACTACTGAATCAAACATCTGAGAGGTGATATCAACCTAGGAGATAATTATTTTTAAACCCTTACTTTCTGCCTTAGAATTGATACTAAGTATTGGTTCCAAGACAGAAAAGCAACAGGGGTTAGGTTGTGGTTAAGTAATTTGCCCAGGGTCACAGAGCTAAGAAGTGTCTTGGATCAGATGTGAATCCAGGACCACCTAATTTCAGATCTGGATCTCTACCTAATGATGCCCCTCTATGAGGTAATCCGCCTCCTTTACTATTAATCTATAAACTCCACCCCAACCCCCTTTGATGAATAGCCATTGAACTTTTGTTTGATGGTGTCCATTTTAGATATACTCTCTATCTCTTCAGTAAATTTGCTCTATTTTCAAACAACTCTAATGTTTAGGAAGAATTTGCTTATATTAATTCAAGACCTGCCCCTCTATGACTTTTATCCATTGTTCTTATTGTCAGCATCTATAGGCAAGCAGAATAAGTCTAATTGATCTATATGACAAACCTAATATTTAAAGACAGAAATGATTATCATATTTACATAGGGCTTTAAGGTTTTCACAAAATTTTCCTCATAGAAAAAATATTACAGACTCACTCACACTCACACTTATCTGTCACTTTCCAAACTCTGGGTTGACTAGTTCCCTGTACAAAAACTATGGAGGGTTCAGAACTTTAGTATATATATATATATATATATTTTTTTTTTCCCCCTACCAGAACTTTCTGTTCATTTGTCCCTTAATACTGAGTTATCAGTGCAGGGGAAGACACTGGGTCCCAGAACTGGACTAAAACTTTGGAAATGGAACACTATTGAGTTGCAAACATTTTCTCTTTACCCTACACTGCTCTTCTATTGCTCCCTCATATAAGGACTCACTCACAACTGATTGTAAGACCCTGAGTTCTTCCTGAGAGAGTTGAACATGAATTTAAAGAGGAAAAAAAAGAGAAGTATTTAAAACAATTATGTCTCTACAAGGGCACTGGTATGATGGGCTCAAATTTTAAATGGTTATATTCCAAGAATGGAAGTTAAGGGTACACAAATAAGGACAAATAACAATGAATTTTTCAAAAATGTCTCAGACCTTTAAAAATAGTGTTATAAAGTAAAAGGTTGTTATAAAATAAGACATGGGAAAAATGCCAATGAAAATAAAAGTGACTCTTGAAAAGGAAGAATTTTGGATAAGGAGAATAAAAAAAAATAGTACTGTTTTTGTTGATGGTAAGATGGTAAGAGAATGCAAAATAAATCCATTACATATTGTTTTTGATTCTGCCTTTCTTATGAAGTAGTTGCAGAATTTGGGGCTACGATAAACCATAGGATTTTCATTTTAATTAGCCCAGTGACTTTACAAAGGAATAGCAGGGACCTTCAAGTCATTTGCTCTACTTCCAATTACCTCTTCAAATCATCATGAATGAGAGCAATCCTTGTGGTAGAGGCCTGTTCCGCCATGTTTGGCTTTCCCACCTTCATTGACTACCGACTTTGGTATGGTCAGATTGTTGACACTGAGAACAACAATCTACCTTCTTTGAAATTCATCCCCTTAGTGTGAGTAATATTAACATCATTTAAAAGATAAGAACTCTAAAATAAAAAATATTGAGTGCTATTCATGATAACATGTAGCAGAGATCAGTATTTGAAACAAGATTTTCAGCCTCCAAATTCAGATGTTTCCATTATATCATACTGTCTTTCCACTGACAGAGAAACCACCCACCCAAACAGTGACCCCCCCAAAAATATATATATATATTTATATATATATATAAATATATATATATATATATTTGTCTCTAGTAAAAGTGCCGAGTCAGAAAATAAATATTTCTATGAAACCTGTTTCATTCCTAACCACATGTCCAGTGACTTGGATGAAAACTGAATTTTGTCATGGGTTTCAACATATTGAGCAAATTCCTCTGTTTCAGTATTCAGTCTGAAAAACAGAAAGACTCTTAGTTAATATGGTTTAAAAATACACACACACACACACACACACACACACACACACACACACACAAATACCACCACCAACAACAATAACAATAGCAACAAAATAGAGTAGTATTGATACTGTGTATGCTGACCCAAACCCAATGAAAACAATCTGTCTGGCTTCTCATATCCACTATTGAAGTACTACTAGGATTTACTTTCTGGGGAACTGGATAGGAAATTTTATTTTATACTGACTAAAGAGCCTCATGAATTCGGTAAACCCTTAACCACATCCAATCTTCTCAGACCTCCTTTCATTTAGTTCACGGATGTTGGCATCAATTGAACAATATTCTGACCTTTTTTAAAGGGCAAATATAATACTACATCAGCCTGGTTTGCTGAACTTTAGACTCCTCTGAATTGGAGAGTGTTTGGGAGCTCCTGGGTAGATTTCATATATAATGTCATGGCAGAATTAATGATTCATTTCTTACAGGAATTACAAATCTTTCCATTAAAGCAAGTTAAAAAAAATACCACTTAGACTTGAGAGTTCAGGCCTATTGTTGAATCAGCAAACCTCAGGAAAAGTGGAGTTGGGTTATGGGGAGTTGCAAGGGAGGGAGGGAGGGAGAGAGAAATGATTAGATCAAAATTAATATGCAGTTAATAGTTTGCAAATCCCCATTTTTTATAGAACAGAGAAAGGTAGTCTTGGGCCAAAATTTAAATTGGATAATGTTTACTATTCTCAAGCTTACTTTTTAGCACTGCTCAAACCAGTGTCTATCCTAAAGACCTCATATTCTGGGTCTACTCTTCCTGGTCAAGATCACCTGAGTATTCAGAAATTACTTACACATTTCCCTTTATTGGACTTCAGCCATCATTTATTTACTCTACCAGGGTTTCTTCCTTCTATTCATACATCTATCACCTTAGTTAAGGCTCTTTAACCTGTGGTTTAGATTATGCTTGTAGTTATGTTCAGTCACTTCACTCTTTATGACCCTATTTGGCAATTTTTTTTTTGCGAAGATACTAGAGTAATTTGCCAATTCCTTTTCCAGATAATTTTTCCAGATATGGAAACTGAGGCAAATAGGGTTAAGTGACTTGACCAGGTCACACAACTAGTAAGTGAGTGAGGCAAGATTTGAACTCAGGATCTTTGTTCCCTCTGCCTCCTAGGTGTCCATTTCTTTTCTTAGCATAGATAAGTGAGTGATGATCCTGACATGGTTATTTCAAGCTTTGGAGAAGCCTTGTGAGCTTAGCTCTTAATCCTTCAGCTGGAGCTAGCTAACAACATGAAAATGGTTCTTCATTAGAACGGATGATCTCTAAGAAGATGAATCTGACTTTCCAGTCTTTCTCAAAAGATGATATATACTTGGAAGGAAAGTTTTTTTGAACAGGGAAGTGTCAAAGTCAAATGTAAAATACCTACTCGGTGTTACCACAAACTATTTCATGTCCTAAAGTTTAAGTTCCAGTCTCTCAGGAAAATATAATAGTAATTATGTTAGTTCTAGAGTTTGTTCAGCATGTTTTTGTCAACGTGCTCTTCTGAGTCCTTTGTGTTAACATTTCTTTTGTGTGTTGAAGAAATAAATAGTTGTCCTTCACATTGTTTACTTTGTACATTGAGTTCTTTTTTTCTCCCTTCTTTTTGGAGGTATCCTAGACATGAAAAAATATTAATATTAAATAAATTTCCTTAAAGCTCTGGGGAGAACATCTGTAGAGCCAAATAACATGACACAATGAGCCTGGCTGTTCTCTTTTGGAGGCCAGGTAGCCCAGAAACTGAACCCAGGTTTGTATATATCAGTCTAAAGCTGCAAGCTCCTTTAATGGAGAGGGAGAGATTACCACTATTCCTTTGTTCTCAAGAGAAACATGATTGGTATTGTTATATTGGATATAATCAATCCTTAGTTCTAGCACAACTATGTGTCATTTACAATATTTCAACCTTAATTCCTGGATTAAAAAAAAATGAGGTCTTGGGATCAGAAGTTGTTCAAGTTTTCTTCTTATGATAAAATACTGGGAGTTATGTTTCTCAGTGCTTTAAGAATTCTGAAAAGGAAGATGTGGGGTTCAGGGTAAGGTAGTTGTAGTGGTCTAAAATATCTATTTTTCTGAACTCACTCCTTTTCTGTACTCCATATTCTTTCAAGAATGTCTGAATTAGTTTTGTGATTTTAGGGATTCTAGAAAGAGATGAAGACATCTGTCCACAAATTCATTTTCCTATTTATATCTTTCCCCACACACTTCCATTGTTTTAATTTAAGGCTTTGAAACCTTTTCAGAGTCAGATATTAAAGTGTGGCCAATCATTTGAACCTAGGTGTGAGTGAAAGTTTAGATAAGAAAATTGTTGTTGTTGTTGTTGTTGTTTTTATTAAAGGAAAAGAGAATGGAGAATGTCGTTACTGGGCATAAATAAGATTTGAAGTAGAAAGTAGAAAGAAGTACAGAATAGGAAAGCAGGATTATGAAATACAATACTCTCTAACTTTACAATATCTTCCTCATTATTGGCCTTGTTTCTTATGTTTACAACAAATATTGAAGCTTGGACTACTAAACTATGAATATTAATATTGTTTCAGTGTGATAATTTAGAACATTGAGAGCATCTTCAGTCAGAAAAGAAACAGCAGAAAAAACAACAACAAACAACAAAATACTAATAGCTAGGAATTGTACAGGTCTTCAAAATGAGGCAAATAGCCACTATGTTCTTCCAGTTACCCAGCTGGAGAAAGGGCAAAGTAATGAGTTTTGGTCTTAAAGATCTCCATAAAGCCTAGAAAGAAGCTCTACTTTATAGACCAATTATAACACAAGCCTTTATATCAATCTCAAAAGATCTTCCAGGTATTTATTTTATCCATCCATCTCCTCTTGCTTCCTCCTTTATGTACAGTTTTAGTATAACACTGAAAAGGATTGTTCCTTCTTCCATGAAGCTTCCTACTACCATCATTGTATTGTTCTCAATTTTCACCAAAACAAGACATGAAATTATGGGGTCTTACAGATGGAAGAAAACTCATTGATCATCTGTTTTAAACTTCTCTGAAGAAGAATCTTCTCTAAAAATTCTCTGATTTTAAAAGATCTTACTTCTGTTTGAAGATATTCAAAGCCTCAAACATATAATTACCAGGGTCATTACCCAAAAGAGGAATAGACAAAAGATATGAAATTTTTTCTAAAGAAATGCAAGCTATCAGCAACCACATTAAAAAGTTGCTAATTCCTAATAGCAAGAGAAATGGCAATTTATTATAACAAATTTTACTTCACAACCACCAAATCATCAAAGATGGTAAAGATAGAAACCATCAACATTGTAATGACTTCATAAAGACAAGGACACTAATATTCTGTTGATGAAGCTGAAAATTGGTCCAAATGTTCTGATAAATTCTTTGGAAATATGTGAGAAATGTAACTAAACTATTCCTATTAGAATACCATGTGGAGCTTTAATTTTTTGGGGAAAGATACTATATTTAGACCTATGATTTCAGTGACACAGAGGCCTCTGAATAAGGGAACTTCTGCTAATACATGTCAGCAGTTTTTTTCTGTAACTTTATATTTTTAGAGGGTTGTCTGAGAAAATAACATAATAAATGACTTGCCCAGTGCTAGGTAGCCAGTATGTGTCAGAGGAATTGCTTGAAACTATGTCTTCCTAATTCCAAGGCTGGCTATTATTCCGCTTTACCACATTATCTCTCAAGGTCTCATATACTAAAAAATATTCATGGCAGCACTTAGGTTGGAGGAAAAAACCAAGAAGAACAACAACTAGGAAATGAAATGAGACCATAAATTGGGAATGATTGAACAAATTGTGGTATATCAATATAATGTAATGTTATTGTACTATAAGAGATGGCATAGAGGAGAGATTCATGGGAAATGTAGAAGATTATAGATTGATGTAGACTGAAGAAAGAACAACAAGGAAAATATTATAGCAATGACCACAATAATATAAAGGAAAATAACACTGAAAAGTGTCCAGATTCAGATTAATTTTTGGTCTTGACTCACTAAGGTGACTTTTAATGAACCATGTTTTTCCATTCCAAATGGAGTGACAGAAGTAGACAGGTACAGAATGCTACATACACAATAAGACATGGTTGAAAAGTTAGTTTAGCTAGATTAACTGTTAGAGGATTATCTGTACAAATGCATTCATGCATGCATGAGTGTGAGTGAGTATAAGAGATATTTGTTGTTCATGGTGATAGCTTAAAAAACATCAATAAGACATTTAATTTTTTTTCCTCTAATAATTGAGAACTCACTATATCTTAAAGCATCATTTTCCTTTTTGGTCTACTTTATTACAAAATTCTTCTTCATACTGACTAGATTTTTCCATTCATTTTTTTTCTATTTCTACAACATCTATTCCCTTCTAGAAATAATTCTGTCCTGTAACAGGCCCTGTCTTGTCTTGCTTAGTAAACTGTGGTAATTAAATGCTACAACATGAAAGCACAAAATTAAAGATTGTGGTACTGATTGAACAGGGCTGGAAAGATACATGTGATACCAAAAAGTTACTTTTACATGCAAGTTCAGTGGGGATGGATAAGTGAAGAATAAGCATTGTATCAATTAACAGATTAAAATGCCTTCATTCCTTCCTCAATCTCATGGAAGACAAAACCCCAAATAAAAGCAATAAAATATACTGTAAAGGCAAGGGTGAAGAAGAAAGCAAATTAGAGGGGAATTCTGTTGAGGAAGACATTATTTCAAACTGGGAGGAGCAGAGAAGACTTCATATGATGATATCAGCTGAGTTGAACACTGAATTAAGCATTTCCATAGTAAATAAAATGGGAATATATTACAAGATTTTTTGGAGGCATGGAGGAGAAAGAATGTGGTTAAGTTACTGGAAGAACTGGTAATTCAGTTTGTTTTAAAGTGTATGTAAAGAGAAGTATCATGACAAAAGTCTAGAGAGGTAGATGGGGACACAAGTGAGCAGTTCAATTGGCGTTAATGAGCTTATTTTGTAGTTAGGGTAGAGAATTTAGGTCAGACACGATTTCACTAATTCCTGAGAGAAAGAGAAGCAGCACACTTATAGCTATGATCTTAGCGATGACATGACTGGTTTCCACTAACTTAGCAATTAATCTTACAGAATCTATAGCAGCAAGGGGCCCCTTAACATAATGATTAGTGATTTTCTGAGTAAGACATTGGTTACAATCCAGTTCTTACACATAGTAAATGCATGACTCTAGGGAAGAGATTTTCACTACCCCAGGTAACCAACTCTAAAGACAATGAGTTGTAGACCAAATGCCAAATGCACAGATGAATGGAGTTTTTTCAGTAGGAGCTCCTAATTCCTGAGAAGCAGAAGCTCATCATCTCCCAAAAAACTCTTTTTGGAATTTTTGTGTCTTTTTAAATGTAAAGCCTTCTGTATCTGTTGTCTTCCCACCTATAAATCTAAGCAGGTAAGTGCAAATATTCATTCACCTTGATCTCTTTGTTACCATTGAAAATGACTTACAATTTTTTTGCCACTACTTGGTGAGTGTTTCTTCTTGGGCAGCAACAGCTCAATAAAAGACCTTTTGCTTTAAAAAGAGAAAGTATGGAACAGTACAGAACACTCTAATTAAAGAATAAGGAGACATTTAGTTTTAGTACTAGCTATGTGAGGATGGGAGAAAAAGTGGCTTAATTTCTGAGGTTTTTTATTAATTTGCAAAATGAGTACAATAATAATTATATTGACTCCTTTGTGAGGTTGTTATAAAGCACCTCATCAGTATCAACACTATATAAATGTCAGACATTTTTGTTTTCATTTTTTTCAATGTTAGCAGGTTCTAAGATTCCTCAAAGCTACTACAGTTTCTTTCTCCATTTGTTGACTGAATAGAAGGTTGCTTCAAGCTTCAATAGCTAAATGCTAAGTGTAACAACACATGGAACATTTTCCAACATAAATTGAAATGCTTACTGTTTCTAGAGGCAACTATGTTAAAAATATTCCAAATGTTCTCGAAAGTTGCCATATAAGAAAATTTCAGTATTTTAAGTGTTTACAATATTGAGATTGGTCATCTTGGTCCAAGAAAAACATTCTAAAAGATAAATTATATTAGATTTGATTTGCAGTAATGCAATCTGGGGAAAGAACTTGGATTCAAATCATGACTCTGATGCTAGTTATCTATGTGTCCAAGGGGAAATTTTATCAACTCTTTAGGCTTCAGTTGCCAGCATTTCTAATCAAATATTAAATAATATTGATGATAGTGGGAATTTTTATTTCATCCTTGATCTTATAAAGAATGCTTTTAACTTTTCTCCTTTATAAACAGTGTTCATTGATGATTTTAAATATATATTTATTATCTAGGTATATATTTATTATCTAAGTATATATATTCTACAATTTACTTTTTACAATTTATATTCTATTTATATAATCTATATATTTATATAATGTTATATTTATATATTTATTTAATTTATATATTTATATAATATATATAATGATACATAATATAATATAATAAATTATATTTATATAAAATATTTTAAGTATATAAATATTTTAAGTATATATTTATTATTTAAGTAAAAAATCTATTCATACCTATGCTTTCAAGTGTTTTTCATAGGAAGGAGTGTTGTGTTTGGTCAAAAGCTTTTCTACACCTACTGATATGATCATGTGATTTGAGTAGGTTTTTGTTGTTGTTGATGTAAGTCAATTATGTTAATAGTTTCCCTTATAGTAAACCATCCCTGCACAGCTAGTATAAATCTTGTCTAGTCATAATGTATAATCTTTGTTATACATTGTTGTAATCTCTAGGCTTATATTTTACTTGGGATTTTTGCATATGCATTCATTCATTAATGAAATTGGCCTATAATTTTCTTTCATCATGAGCAAATTAGAACAGGAAATATATTACCTATCAGATCTACAGATAGCAGAATAATTTATGAATAAATAAGTGATAGAAAACATTGTGATATGTAAAAGAATATTTTAAATACATTAAACTGAAATGGTTTTGTACAAATCAAAGTAATGTAGCCAAGATTAGGAAAAAAAAAGCAATAAGTTGGGAAAAATATAGAGTTTCTTGGTTAGAGGTCTCATATCTAAACTATATTGTGAACTTTGTCAAATATATATGAATATGAAACATTCCCTAATTGATAAATGAGAATACAAACAGACAGTTTTTGGATGAAGACATCCAAGCCATATATAATTATATGAAAAAGTTCCCTAAATCATTATTGACTAGAGAAATTCACATAAAAAATATTCTGAGACATCTCATCTTTTAGATTGACTAAAGATCAAAGGGCAAAAGGACAAATATTGGAGGAAATGTGGAAAAATGAGGATACTAATATGCCGTTGTTTGGATTATTAACAGATCTAACCATTTTGGAAAGCAATCTGGAATTATGTTGAAAGAGCTGCAAAACTGTATATTCTTTTTTACTCAGCAATACTATTATTAAATTTATTTCATAAAGTAAGCAGAGAAAAAAGGAAAAGAACCTATATGTTCTAAAATATTCATAACAGTTATCTTTGTATGGGAAAAGAAATGGAAAATGAAGGTATGTCAACCAACTGGGGGATATCTAAACAAGTTGTGGAATATGATTGTGAAGGAATATTATTGTGGTAGAAGATGAAAAGTTAATTTTAGGGAAAAAATGGAAAGACCTACATGAAATTATGAAGAGTGAAATAAGCAGAACCAAAAGAACATTATATATATATAATGTTCTTTGAAGAATGACTTATGTAGGACTACCTCCAGAGAAAGAACTGATAAATAGAAAATAAGTAAGGCCTAATTACATATATACACATATAGCTTTTTGTCAAATGATGCCTTCTCTATAGGTCAGCGATGGGCAATCTTTTGAGCTTGGTGTGTCAAAATTCGCCAAAAAATTGAGCATAACTCAGGTGGTGGGTCACTTCAAGAAAAAACCCATAATTTTGCAATATTTATAGTTTAAATAACAAAAATGTATAATTGGAATATATAACTGTATTTCATAAAACAAAATAGGTAAATTAATATAGGTAGAATTGTCATCTATAGTGCACAGAGTGTCTACACTACACTATAGCAAATGTTTCATCATGGGCATGCAGCGCCATACTTCTTTGAATGGGGCTGCATATGGCCATGTGTCATCAAAAATGGCTATGTGTGTCAGTGCTGACACGTGTGTGTGTCATAGGTTTTCCATTACCGCTATATGGGATAGGAAAAGAAGGGAGTTAACTGGGTATTTTATTGTAACAAACAGTCAAATAAGTACAATTTTAAAATTCTTTACATATATTAAACTTCACAAAAAATCTAGTGATGTAAATGCTATCAATCATCCTCTTTCACAAATGAAGACACTGAGGTTGACACAGGCTAAGTGACTTGCCTCTGACAACACATCTAGCATTTGTCTTATAGTGAACTGCAAGGATTTGAGATATTAAGGATTAGATACATTGTACTTGGGCAGAGTTTACTCTATGATTTCAATCAACCTACAACTTATCCATACAAAGCCAATAGTTCACATTTGTTGAAGAAAATTTTGGTTGTTTTTATAGACCATTGAGTTTTGATCTGGGAGAGAGTCTTTAGAGTATCTAGACCAGGGGTCGGCAACCTTTTTGGCCATGAGAGCCATAAACGCCACATTTTTTTAAAATGTAATTTCTTGAGAGCCGTACCGTGCTCACAGTGCGCTCCTGTAACAGCTCCTGAAAAAAAAGTGACTTTATGGCTTCTGCAGAAAGAGCCATATCTGGCCCTTAAAAGAGCCAGATATGGCTCAAGAGCCATACGTTGCCGACCCCTGATCTAGACAATGCTTTTATTTTTATAGAAAAGGAAACAAGTCCCGAGACGCTCAATGTTTTATCCAAAGTCATAATAGTATGAAGTAACAAGGTTTGAACTCAGTTATTCTGTCCCTTGATTTAGCACTTTTGTTTGTTTCCTTCTATACAAAGCTGTCTCTCCAGAGAATCAGAGAAAGGGAAATTGAAGACATTAATAATAATAACCCTTGTCTTTGAGAAATTAGTTTGTATAGCATCTACATAGGATTATATATAGGTATATAAATGTTTCTTGCCACATATATGACATCAAATCTTGCCAAACAGAAAAGCTGTAAACACATGAACCAATTAAAGACCAATAAAATACAGTATGTAATCAAATATAAGACCATGGATTGTGTGGTTCATATCCTAAGTGTTATGGGCCATTGGTTTACCACAGACTTCCTTATTCTTGTTTCATGGCTGGGGGACCTCCTAAGTAGAATATCTGTCAGTTATCATGTGGTATATTTATATGAAAGCTGACCAGCACTTAGTACATATAAATATGTTCTATCTATAGCTTCTTAGGTTATTAGTAGAGTTGTGGAAGTGATATGAATTATTAATGTCTTGACTTCCTCATGGGATAGCACAAACAGATGTTCATTTATGGACTTATAAAAAGAGAAACTAAAATAGAGCATCAGAAAAACAAGAGATGGAGAAATCTTCTGATCAACTCATACACTGGCTAGCACAATAAAAGTACATTGCCTGAGTATTATTTATAATTATTAATATTAATAGTTGTTATATCTCTTGAAGAATATGCATCTGCAAATTCACATAAAAGACAAAATTAAAGTATTTTTTCCATCAAATTGTTAATTCCTTTCACATCTGTCAAACTTTACTTTTACTTTCCATTTTTTAAATAAATGTACTTTTTAGATATTTGTAGGACATTTCCACATGTCTGTTAGTCATCACTTCAAGATGTATACTTTGGTTGTTTTCCTTATTTTTAGCTGCTACTTCTGAATCATATTCAGAATTATTATGAAGAGTGATGGTAGAATAGCCAAATATATAATCCCATCTTACCCTATAGAGAAGTATAAATGCAATATGATAGGGGATGATGTAAAAAGGATGAATATAATGGAGGGATAAATTGGTGGGAGGTGATTAAAAGACATTATAGAGAAGTAGGAGGGGAATAAGAAGAGTGATGGTGAGAAGAGGAGTAATATAAGGGAGGAAGAATGGGAGTGATTAAAAGGAAAACACTGGTTGTGGAGAGACAGAGTGAAAGGAGAAAGGTCAGTATTAAAAGAAGAAAACATGATGGAGGGGAATACACAGCTGGTAATCATAATTATAACTTTAAATGGGATGTATTCACCCATAAAATAGAAGCAGATAGTAGAGTAGATTAAAAACAAGAATCCTACCATATGTTGTTTACAAGAAACAAATTTGAAGTAGATAGACAAAGAATATTGATAAGCGGCTGCAGCAGAAAGTATTGATCTTCGATTCAGATAAAAAGAGAAGGAATAGAAATCATGATTTCAGACAGAACGTAAGCAAAAATAGAACTGATTAAAAGATAAGGAAGATAATTACATCTTGAAAAAAGCAGTATAGACAATGGAGTAATATCAGTACTTAACATATGTGCACCAAGTGGTAAAGCATCCAGATTTTTTAAAGAGAAACTCAGGAGCTTAAGAAGGAAATAGATAGTAAAACTATACTTGTATAGAACCTCAAACTCCCCCTATCAGAATTAGACAAATTTAACTAAAAAATAAATAAGAAAGAAGTAAAAGAAGTGAATGAAATTTTAGAAAAGTTAGATTTAATAGATATCTAGAGAAAATTTAATAGGGATAAAAAAGAAATATACCGTCTTTTCAGCAGCACATGGTACATATACAAAAACCTATCAAGTACTAAAGCATAAAAAACTTCCCAACCAAATGCAAAAAGGCAGAAATAATGAATGCAGCTTTTTCAGATCATAATGCAATGAAATATAATCAATAATAGTTCATGAAAAGGCAAATTAAAAAGTAATTAGAAACTAAATAATATAATTCATTAAAACTGAGGTGCATAGAAGAAATCATGGAAACAATCAATAATCATTGATTTCATTAAATAGAAAGCCAATGAGAAGACAACATATCAGAATTCATGGGATAAAGGCAAAGCATTACTCATGGGGAAAACTTACATCCATGGATGCTTATATAAATAAACTAGAGAAAAAGTAGATCAATGACTTGAGCATTCAACCATAAAAAACTAGAAAAATAATAAATTTAATATCCCTTATTGAAGACTAAATTGGAAATCCTAAAAAACAAAAGAGAAATTAATAAAATTGAAAGTAAAAGAATTATTGAACTAATAAATAGTCTAGAAGCTCATTCTATGACAAAACAAATAAAGTAGAGTATTGGTTAATCTGATTTAAAAAAGGAAAAAAATAAACAAATTACCAGTATCAAAAATGAAAAGAATGATTTCACTTCTGATGAAGAAATTAAAGCAATCAATAGGAGCTATTTTGCCCAATTCTATGACAAAAAATCTGATAATTTAGGTGTAATGGATGAATGTTTACAAAAATATAAATTGCCCAGATTAACAAAATAGGAAAAAAAACACTTAAATAATCACATCTCAGGAAGAAAAGAAATTGAAGAAGCCATCAATGAACTCCTTAAGAAAAAATCCCAATGTCCAGATGAATGCACAAGTGAATTTTATCAAACATATAAAGAATAATTTATCCCAATATTATACAAACTACTTGGCAAAATAAGCAAAGAAGGCATCCTACCAAATTCTTTTTACAATACAAATATGGTGCTGAAACTTAATGCAGTATGACAAAAACAGAAACAGATTTTTGCAGACCAATTTCCTTAATGGACATTGAAGCAAAAATATTTTTAATCATATTAACTATTTTATCATTTGTTTTTTCAAAATCCAGTGATCTTTGAATTTGTATAGAACTTTAGCCGTACCTTACTTAACAGAAATGATCACATTCTATCTTATACTAACTTTTTCTTTTTTTTAATGCATTTTATCTTCCTTTCTTAGGATTTCCTTTTAGCATTACTGTCTTCGAGAACAGTGGCAATATTTTGTACATCTTTCTTTCTAACAGTGCAAAGAACTATACATCTTAACGGGTACCCAATATGTATTCTGTTGGATTGAATTGAATTGACATTTAGCACCAAAGTAAACAAAAATAAACCTTTCCAAGAAGTGGTAACAATGTTTGATCTATATCCCATTACAGGATCTGACTTGTATATATTCAAATGAGTTAGAAACATGTTTGCAGAAACCATGTCATATTAGAATCAGATTTTCCATCCTCAATATTAATATATCACATTATATATTTTATTTTGACATCAATCAAATTACCCCATCCTAACAAAGGCTTCAAATACAAAATAATTTGAGACAACAATGCTAAGAAATGTGTAAAATATGAAAGGAGTTGAATGACTAACAAATCAAATTGAGAATATCACTGAAATCTTTCATTGCCTATAGTACATAATTTCCAATTGAGATCCAATAACTAAGAAAAATTCAGGTGTCTCTGGATCAGTGCATTTACCCTCTGCTTTCCTGGGAATTAACTTGAAGGAAGGAAGCAAAAAAAAGGTGGGGACAAAGTACATAGGAAAGAAGGAAGGAAGAAAAGATGAAAGTCAAAAGAAGAAAGGTAAAAAAGGAGTCTTGATTAGATCATAAATGGTAAGATTTTAATTTCAGTACAATCTAAATGATTTTCTGTCACAAATCTAGTTTCTCATAAGTTTCATCTTTTCTATTCCAGAATGTTTTCTGTTTCACTATCTATAAACAACTTTGTTTTTATTTCTGAGTCTGAAAATGAGATTTTTGCCCCCTATTTCATATGGATGATTCAGATGAATTAATCTTTGGGAAATTTGTGAACTGAAAAGACATTTTTTTAACTTTGAACTGGATGCTCCTTATGCCACTTGCTCTCTGAGTGCAACAATCTTGCTCTCAAGAAGCCTGCAATTTAAAATGTGGGAATGCATGCATAGCCTGTGACCTAAGAGAGAATAGGTTAAGCAAAATGGAGTTATCCAAGTAAGGTACAATGAAACACTGGGAGGAGGAGCAGCTAGGGAAGGGTTCATGCAATAGATTGCTCTTTAGTTGGAAACTGGGAGGAAGGTAGAAATTTAAGAAAATAGAGATATGGCATAAGGATCCTTTCAAGAAATAAGAAATAACATTTGCCAAGTTGAAAGAAAGCAGGAAGAAAGAATAGATGAGATAATCTAGTGTTATTATATGGAATTCATGTAGGAAGACAGTGTGACCCAAAACTGAAAAGTACATTACAAATTGTTGAATGTCTTGAATACCTGCATTAAGAATATATAAAATTTATTCCATTGTCAATAGATATTCAAGAAAGTTTTTTTTAGTAAAGGAGTGACTGAAGAAAGTGATATATTTGAAATATTCCTCTTAAAGTGGCATGAATGTTACTTGAGAACAGGCATGGGGAAAGAGAAATCAGCAGACGATAAATGTTGATTTTACAGAGAGAAGGTGAAAAGTGATGAAGGACAGAAATAAGAACATTGCAGTTTCACTGAAGAGGATGAGATGCTTTTGAGAGCTCTTCTGTAAGTGATATAGAACACATATGCCAACTGATTAGATATAGGCTTAGATAGAAGAAAGAATCAAAGAAGATTCTTTTACTATCCCATGAATGTGTCATAAAACTCTTGTTACTTGCACAATACTTATTTCCTTTCTTCAGAGAAAGATCAATGCTGAGGAATATGTAGAAGCTTTTTGACACTACTGGTGTAGATCAAAAAAAATCTGTGAAAACATTTATGAACTGATATAGAATGAAATGAGAACATAGAAAAACATTTGTACAAAGCCTACACCATTATAAAGGAAAATAATTGGGAAAGACATGACCTAGAATCAATAATCGATTATGATTTCAAAAGTGTGATGGTGAATCATGCTTCTCATGTCTTCATCATCAAAGAGGTAGTAAACTAGAAGACCAGAATGAGACATTTTAAAGACATGAAAAGTATTTGGATTTATTTAATATGACTAATTATTAATAGGTAGAACTTTAATTTCATTTTCATGGAGAGGTAGGAGATGAAGTGAAACAAAAAAGATAGAAAATAAAGAAAAAACATCAATTAATCATTAAAATAAGTTGAAGAGAATAGAAAGAAGCTCAGTAGACTATATGAACAAATAGGGCAGTTATGGAATTAACAATTTCAATTGAATATATAAAAAAACCAGCTAGCTAGACAATAGTGAAAATTTGTGACTTCAGATTTGCTTCACATTTCTGTTCTTTGTGGAGAAACAATTGTGTGCTTGTTAATTTAGTTTCATTTTTTAGTAAACAAAAAATCTATTATCTCTCCCTCCCGATTATTATTATTAATATTAATATTGATTCTGTAATTCTTTTAAAAGTTTAAAAATTATTTTGCTAAAATTCCCAATTACATTTTTTATTATAAATATTAAATTGAGTTCCAAATTCTCTTCCTTTTGCCAACCTTCTACTCCTTGAGGAGATAAGCAATTTGATAACAATTATGAATGTGTAATCATGTAAAATATATGCATGTTAGCAATATTGTAAAAAAACACAAAAAGCAAAAAAATAAATGAAAAAAGGATGTTTCAATCTGTACTCTAAGTTCATCAATTCAGTTTCTGGAGGTAGATAGAATTTTTCATCATGGGCCACCTGGAATTGACTTGAATCAAGCCCCACGTCCCCTCCTACAGTTTCCATTTCCCTTTTCTGTCATTCTAGCCAATCTCATAGTTGTAAAATTATATCTCCGTCAATTGAGAAATGGCTGGACAAATTTCAGTCAAATAATTAATTCTTTCCAAGTTGATTGTCATTACAGAGTTCTCCAAGTTCTGTTCCCTTCATTTTGTTTTAGTTCATATAAGAATTCCCAAGTTTTTCTGAAATCACCCTTTCATTATTTCTGGTGACAGGATAGTATTCCATCAAAATCATATACCACAGTTTGTTCAGCCATTTCTCAATTGATGGAGATCCATAATCTTAATGTCAAATACTTTGCCACTGCAAAAAGAACTGTGATAATTATTTTTGTATAAAAAGGTCGTTTTTATCTTTGATCTCTTTGAGATACAGGCATGAAGTTAGTATTGCTGGTCAAGGTATTTGCAGAGTTTTAAGTCCCTTGGGAATAGTTCCAAATTATTTGCCATAATATTTGGACCATTTCAGAAATCCATCAACAGTGCTTTAGTCCTTATATTTCTCACTTCCCCTTTCTACAGTTTTCCTTTTCCTTTTTCTGTCATTCTAGCCAATCTCGTAGTTATAAAATTATGTCTCAGGATTACTTTAATTTTCAATTCTCCAATTAATAATGATTGAAAGTATTTTATATGATGATCAATAACTTTAATTTCTTGTTCTGAAAGCTACTTTTTATTGTCTTTCGACAATTTGTCATTTGGGGAATATCCCTTATTTTCATAAATTTAACTCAGTTCCCTATATATTTGAGAAATGAAGCCTTTATCAAGTAAACTTGCCATAGATATTTTTCCACTTCCTATTTTCCAACTAATTTTAGCTATATTTGTTCTGTTTGTGCAAACCTTTTTTAACTTGATGTAACCAAAATGATCCACTTTACTTTCTCAGATACTTTGTGTCTTGTATAGTCATAAACTCTTCCCTAAATATAGTTTTGACAGGTAAAAATTTCCATGGTCTCCTAATTTAACTTTGATATGACCCCTGATTTCTAAATGATATACCCATTTTGGCCTTTTTTTTTGGTACAGTATGAGATGTTAATGTATGTTTATTTTTACTAAACTGTATCCCCACCAGTTTTTGTCAAATGGTGAGCTCGTGACCCCAAAGCTTGAATGTATAGGTTTATCAAACACTAGATCACTTACATTCATTTACTTTTGTGTATTATTTAACTAATCTATTCCACTAATCCACCACTCTATTTCTTAGTACCAGATTGTTTTCATGATTACAGCTTTGTAACATAGTTTTAAATCTGGTACTATTAGCTCACTGTCCTTCAAATAATTTTTAATTGATTCTTTTGATATTCTTGACCTTTTGTTCTTCCAGGTAAATTTGTTTTAAATTTTTCTATCTCTGTAAAATAATAATTTGGTAGTTTAATCAGGAAGGCAGGGAATGCATAAATTAATTCATGTAGAATTGTCATTTAAAAATATATTGCCTAGGTCTGCTCATAAACAATAACTATATCTCTAATAATTTAGATATTTTCTAATTAGCATGAAGAGCGTTTTGTGATGGTGTTCATATAATCCTTGGATTTCTTTTTTAGATAGATACTCAAGTATTTTATATTATCTGCAATTAGTATAAATGGAATTTGTTTTTCTGTTGTTTCCTGTTAGGTTTTGTGGGTGGTATGTAGATATATTGATGATAATCTATGGATTTATAATTGACAACTTTTTTTTAATGTTTTTAATTGTTTCTCACAGATTCTATTAAGAATACCATAATATCATCTGCAAAATGTCATGGTTTTGTTTCCCTGTTGCTTATTTTAATTGTTTGAATTTCTTTTTCTTATCTTATTGCTATAGCTAGAATTTCTAATATGATATTAAATATTAGTGGTGATAATAGACATCCTGATTTAATTTCTGATTTTTTTTCGAGGGGAGAAGGGGAAGACTTCAACTTTATCTCCATTACAGAAAGTGTTTGCTCTTAGTTTTAGATAGAAACTACTTATCATTTTAAGAAATATGTCTGATTCCTATGTTGTCTAGTGTTTTTAATAGGTATGGATATTGAATTTTGTCAAAAGCTTTTTCTGTATCTATTGAGATAATAATATGAATTTTGAAGTTCTGTTTTTGATATGGTTAATTAGACTTAAACATTTTCTATTATAGAAAAAGACTTGTTTCTTATGACAAATCCCACCTAGTAACAGCATATGATCTTTGTGAAATATTGCAGAAATGTCTTTGGTAGTATTTTATTTAAAAAAGAAAAACTATTACAGAGATATTAGGGAAATTGGTCTTTAATTTTCTTTCTTTTTGTTCTTTCTGGTTTATGTATTGTTAAGAGAATTTTTCTTAATTTCCCTCTTTTTCTCTTTAAGAGGCAAAGGAGCAAAAAGATTTCTAAGTAAGAGCCTCCCTGCTGTACAGACTGTTAATTGGTGACAGAGGGGTGTGGCTGAGAGTTGGTGAATAAGTTGCAGGCAGTTGGAAAGGGCCTTTTTTCCCTCTGGGTGTCCTGTGAAGAGGAATGTGTGGTTCCCTCTCTCTGGGACTGGCAGTTTTTCTAACTGACAATTGGAGGCAGAGAAACAGATTTAAGTCCTTAATATTTTTATTGATTATTGATTAGCTTGGGTAGATAGGTAGATAGATAGTAGGTAAATTATTAGATAGAGTAGGTAAGTAGGCCTGGTCAGGTCTGGCAGAAGACACTGCCCTTGAAGGCAGGCAGATTTAGAATTTTTTAGAAATTTTAGTTATGATTGGGATCTTTATAAGAGTTCTCTCACTTTCCTCCATTTTTTTTACATTTTTATGCATTTTACTTTGATGTTCAGTATTCCTGAAATAATTGAGCAAAATGACTCTTAATAATTGCTTTAATTTCATTCAATTGTATTTACCCTTTTCATTTTGAATATTGAAAATTTGTTTTTTCTGCTTTCTTTATTTTTAAGTAAAATAATCTAATAGTTTCCTTTTTTCTTTTAAAAATTTACCTGCAAGTTGTATTTGTTAGTTAAATGTATTTTTTACTGTCAATTTTATTAATTTCTCTTTTTGCTTTTTGGGTTTCTATTTTTAAGTTCAATTGGGGATTTTTTCTGTTTTGTTTTTTTTAGTCGCATGCTCATTTAATTGATTTGTTCTTTATTTTCTTAATGTATGCAGTTGGAGATATAAATATTCATATGTGTCGTATACCACAATTTTGTATATTGTCTGATTGTTGTCATTCTCTTTAATAAATTATTGATTATTTCTATGATTTCTTTTTTGATCTCGTTCTTTTTTGCCCTTCTTTAAGATTAGATTATTTAGAGGGGTAGAATCAAGATAGAAGAGTAGATGTGACAAGATCACAAAATCTCCCAACATTTTCCTCCAAGCCATTTTAAAATAAAGTCACAAATTGAATTTTGGGTTGCTGGAGCCAATAAAAGCACAGAATATGAAATTTTTTCCTCCATAAAACTATTTAAGAATTTGGCAGAAAAAATTTATAACACATGAATGTGGGAGTGCCCAGGAGTACATGTGGCTACAGGAAGTGTATTGGGACTTGAAGGTGGCTGTGACAGCAGCAAAAATAATTTCAGGAACCTTTAGCCTAGAGTTAGCAATGGAATCAGATAATTGATCAAAAAACAATTTCAGGGAACCATTTGCTAGCACTGGGTATACCTATTTAGCATTTCTGTTTCCGCTTCTCAGTTTGAGGTCAAAGTTCCATGATGGGGACGAATGTTTGTTTTTAAGTCATAGAACAGGGTCCTGGGTTGCTGTTCTAATAGAAAGAGGGCACTGGAGCTTACAGCTCCAGAAGAATAGGAACCTTCTAGGTAAAGACTTGAACACAGATCAGGAGAATAGTGACCAGACCTTTCTGCAGATTATAAAACCCTTGAAGCACAGAAACTTGCATGCCCTCAGTCTGAGCTCTGAAAATAGCACTACAAAACAGCCTGAGACTTAAGATGATGTTTCTCCACCCACAGGGGAAGAAAGCCCAAGTTTAACATAAAGATCAACATAAAAAAAAAACAGCTGAAAGAATGAGCAAGCAATTATAACAACATAAAGAGTTTGACTATTAAAAGCTACCTTTGTGGCAAGGAAGACAAAGAAAGGAAGTTAGAAAACAGTAATATGGAAACAAGAAGAAGCAAAACATCAAAGAAAAATGTGAATTGGAAATAAATCCAATAAAAATTCCTGGAAGAATTAAAGAAAAAAATGATAGAGGAAGAATTGGAAACAAAATAAAAGCAATTGAAAAGTAATAGCATGATTAAAGAGGTAAAAAAAAAAAAAAACAAACTAAAGAAAATAGCACCATAAAAACCAAAATTGTCATTTTGCCTTTTTATCATTAGAAAATCTGGTAGGTGTGAGATGATTATCTCAAAGTTGTTTTGATTTCCATTTCTCTAATCAATAATAATTTAGAGCATCTTTTTCATATAGTTACATATAGCTTTGATTTCTTCTCATCCAGAAACTGTCCATATATTTTGATCATGTATTAATTGGGAAACGATTCATATTCTTTTAGACATGACAAAGTTCTCTAAATAATTTAGATATGAGATCACTGTCCAAAAAACTGTCTATAATTTCCCCCTTACATATTTCCTTCTAGTCTTGCTACATTGGTTGTATTTGAAATAAGCCTTTTCAATTTAATGTATTCAAAAATATCCATTTTCTAATTTCCCAAGCTTTATATCACTTGTTTACTCATAATTTTTCTTCTATAATAACTCTCATAAATTATGTTCCCTGATCTAATTTACTTATTATATCTACTTTTAAGCCTAGGTCATATATTTACTTAGATCTTATCTTGGTAAATAGGGTAAGATATAAATAAATTAGTTTCTGCCAGACTACTTTCAAGTTCTTCCAAGAATTTTTACCAAATAATGAATTCTTATTCCAAAAATGTGGATATTTCCTTTTTTCTAACATAAAGTTATTATAATCTGTTTGTTGTAGGTTTGCTCTATGTTACTGATCTACTTTTATTTTTCTTAAACAGTACTAGATATTTTTGGTCATTATTGCTTTATAATATATTTCAGAATTTGGTGCTGCTAAGCCTCCTTCCTTTATATATATATATATATTTTTTTTTAAATTCCTTTGATATTCTTTATCCTTTGTTTTTTCAAGTGAATTTTGTTATTTTTTCTAGTTCAATAAAATATATTTATGTATATTTAATTTAATTGGCATGACACTGAATGAGGCAATTAGTTTAGTAGGATTGACATTTTAATTAGATTGGCTCTGTCTACTCTTGAACAAAGATGTTTTCTTCAATTTCTGAATTCATTGGTAGAAAAAGTGTTTTATTATCATATTCATATTTTTGACCCAGTGATATCAATACTAGGTTTATTACCTGAGGTTGCCAGGAGAAACAAAAAAGAACTTGTATATTCTAAAACATTTATAACAGCTCTTTTTGTGATGGCAAATTGAACTGGAAATTGAAGAAATGACAATCATTTCAGAAATGGCTAAACTAGTTGTGGCATATAATTTGATGGAATACTTTGTGCCATTAGACATGATGAACATTCTGACAAAAGTCTCATTTCTCAAATATATAAAGAACTAATTCAAATTCATAAGTATCCAAGTCATCATCCAATTGATAAATTATCAAAGGATATGTATAGATACTTTTCATATGATGAAATCAAAACTAGCAATAATCATATAAAAAAATGTTCTAAATCAGTGATGGACAAACTTTTTAAAGAGGGGGCCAAAGGAAAGGAAATGCTCATCTGTCAGTCTGTTTCTAAGGCAACTCTTTTGAAGTTTCATTGTATTGTATCCTACTCATTGTATCCATCAGAGGAATAATGTCCAGGCAGGATAGAACATTTCAGGGGGCTGCATCTGGCCCACAGGATTTAGTTTGCTCATCATTATTCTAAACCACTCTTGATTGGAGAAATATAAATTAAAACAACTCTGAGGAACCACCACACAAATTTCAGATTGGCCAATATGACAGTCAAGGAAAATTATATATGTCAGAGTTATATGGCAAAATTTGGACACTAATGTATTGCTGATGATGTTGTGAACTGATCCAACCATTCTGGAGGGCAATTTGGAATTATTCCCAAAGGGTAATAAAATAATACATAGCCTTTTTTAAAATAATTTTTATTTTTTAGAATACTTATCATGGTTATCATGTTCTTACTTTCCCCGTCAGCCTCCCCTCCTGACTCCCCCTTCCCCCCATAGCCCCTTATAGCATAGAAATGCCCCGATTCCACATACCTTCAATGTTGCACCCTGTTGTGGGGTCCCTTCATTCTTCTGGATTTGTTTTTATGTCCCCTTGAAGAGTCCTGTATGTTTCTGTTAGGAGAGGTTAAGCAGCTGCTTCTATCTCTTAACCCGGAAGCCAATACGTACCCTTTGATTGAGTGATACCACTATTAGTTCTATATCCTAAAGAGATTTAAAAAATGGGAGGGACCTGCTTGTACAAAAATATTTATATGTGCTCTTTTTTTGGTGGCAAAGAATTGCAAACTAAAGGATGTCCCTCAATTGGTGAATGACTAAACAAATTGTGGTATAAGATGGTGATTGAATACTATTGTCATATAAGGAATGATGAAGAGGATGATTTCAGAAAGAGTTAGAAAGGCCTGTATCAACTGAGGCAGAGAGAAATAAGCAGTTTTGTGAGAACATTTTACACAGTAATAGCAATATTTCAGAATGATCAAATGCAATAGACAAAGCTACTAACAACAAATACAATTATCTAGGAAAATTCTGAGGTACTCATAATAAAGAATGCTATCCACTTCCAGAGAAAGAACTGTTATAGTAGGAAACTGTTATAGTAGGAATACAGATAAAAGCATATGATTTATCGCTTGTTTATTTGGAGGTTTGATTTTGTAAGATTAGTCGCTTACAAAAATGAATAATATGGAAATATGCTTTGCATAATAATACAAGTATAATACAAGTATAACCCAGATTGTATTATTTGCTGGCTCCAGGAGCAGGGAGGGAAGGAGGAAGTGATTATATCACTTCAGAAAACTTAGGTAAAAATTTGTTATTACACATAATTAGCTTAAAAAATTAAATTGCATTTTAAAAAGAAATGATAAAGTGGTTAATTTTGGATAGAGAAAATATCAAAAGACCTATATGAAATTATGATGAATGAAATGAGCAGAAACCA
This sequence comes from Gracilinanus agilis, assembly GCF_016433145.1. NCBI lineage: Eukaryota > Metazoa > Chordata > Mammalia > Didelphimorphia > Didelphidae > Gracilinanus > Gracilinanus agilis. Next base: position 417,352,288 of record NC_058130.1, read on the forward strand.
AGAGAAAATCATATATAACAGTGATATTGAACCTTTTAGAGATGAAGTGCCAGGCCCTGTCCCAACCCACCTCCCCAGACCAAGTGCTGTGCTCATCCCCACCCATTACATTATGTGCCCTTCCCCCACTGAGTACTGAGCATGCCCTGCCCTCCTCTTACTCCACCCAGGGAAGGGAGGAAGCACTCCCATTGGACTGCTGTGATGTAGTCAGGCTTGGGGAGAGGGAGATTTGAGGGGTGCAAGCATTCTGTTCTACTCTAGTTAAGTGAGCTATGATACCCTAAAACCTAGAAAAAAGCAAAAAAGTCCCAGCTTACAAGAAAACCCCTTATTTATAGGAAAATATAACCCTTAGGTTAAATGACATCATCCTGACACATTCACCCCATCATGTTCCAGCCTTCCTGAAGGGAGTATCCTCCAAATTAACCTGGTTAGCAAATGGTCAAGGGTTGAAGTCAGGTTTTAATCTGGATGCAGGGCTGATTGCTACCTCTGACAAGCCACTATTGTGTTTTCTAAAGCTTCTAGCCTACCTGTTTTCCTCAAGCAGGCACCCCTTTGAATGCAAACTGAACAGATTAGTAAGAAGTGAGGGGAAGAAGAATTCAAATTAAAGCCCAAGTTTGCTTGTGAAAGAAACTGGGGAAGGAAGCTATAGAACAGTGAAAAGTCTATTAACCTAGCCTCAAGTTCATAAATCTTATTTCCTAAATCACTAGACAATAATTTTGAACATTTTAAAAGTACAAACTCAAAAGACATTCCCAAATCCCTCAAATACTCTGTATAGTAAAGACACTGGTTACTTCTGATAGCAGAGACATAAGTTGTTCCTGTTTCACTCAGGCCAAAGGTAATTAAGAGGCCATTGTATTCTGAATAGGGTGGGGCAATCTTGTTGCAAGGAATGCTGATTTAAGAGACCTGCTTATTGTTATTGGTGAGAAGAGGATGGGAACAGCTCAGTTGAGCCTCATTCAGACTTTCTAGTTAGGAACTCTGGTGAACTCTATGCTCTAGGGACCAGAGCATTGGTCCTTGGGGCATTGGGTCCTTGGCATGCATGTCCACAGAGAAATATATGCATGCCATCTCTGGCATGCATGTCATAGGTTCACTGTCATGAACATATAACCACATAAATATTATTTGAAATATTTTTTCCATTTCTGTTTTACCTTCAAGTTCTAGGATATTGGAACATGTTTTCAATTATGATTTCTTGAAATATGTTATATAGGTTTTTTCTTTGTTTATGACTTTCAGACATTTCAATAATTTTTAGATTATTTCTCATTTTTTTAGTTGATTTATTTTTCGAATGAAATGCCATACTTTTTTTTTCATTCTTTTGACTTTTGTTGTTGCTGCTGTTGTTTTTGTTTTGTCATAGAAGACATTAAACCCATGTCTAATTTTAAAGAAATTATTATCTTCTTTGAGCTTTTGCACCTCTTTTTTGTTTTTTGTTTTTTTGGTTTGGGGATGATATGTAGATAAGTAAAGTTTTTCCTTTCTCTTTTTCCATTAGCTTAATTCTGTGTGTGTGTGTGTGTGTGTGTGTGTGTGTGTGTGTGTATTTTCCCCCACTCTTTTTGTGTTTCCTTAACTAAAATATTGCCTTTTCATACTTTTCTTTCATCATTTTCATTTCTTTACTCAGGTTTTCCTCTTCTACTTATATTTAGTTTTGAAAATGTATTTTTAGCTTTTAAAGGTTTTTTTTTGTTTGGTTCATATCCAAATAACATTTTATTTTTCTTTGGGGCTTTGCTTGTAGCTCTTTGGTAGAAGTGTTGTCTTCTACTGAGTTTGTGTCTTTATTTCCCCTCACATTATAGCATCTTTTTATGAAAAATTTCTTTTTGTTTTCATTTTCCAGACAATATTTTGACTTTGAACTTCATATTGTAGTCTGTTTTTGTTATCAGTATGTTGTTGAGATGAACACTGTCATAAGCTTTAGACTTTTTCATATTGCAATTTTCAGAACTGATTCTGAGGGGTTTTAAAGTTTTTGGTGCTTCCAATGTAGTGTGACCCAGGGATAGGTTTGGTCATTGATCTTGTGGGTAATTCCCTGGTCCTTACCCAGGAAGGACCATTATACCTAGGGTCATGTCTCCATTGGCACTAGAATGATATTGTTTCTAAGGGCCTCTTCTCCCTTGTAACTGAAAGTGCCCCTTTCTACACTTGAACAGCAGCTCAGAAGTGGGTATAGATAATAGGTTTGCCAAAAAGTATTAGTCCTGTGTCCAGTGTCAATATAGTGGTTCTCTATTATCTTTTCCTGATCCATTGTTGCTCCCAATACCTTGACTATTGTCACCACAACCAAATGTTACCTCCCATGATACATACTTGGCCAGTCTCCATCCTCATGTCACGGATCTCTCATTTTAATCTCCTAAATGTTCTTGGGCAAGAATAATGTCTCACTATGACTTTTTATTGGCTCTGCCACTGTAGAATTTTATTTGAGAGATTACATCAAAATTGTTAAATAAGGGAATATTGGGAGAACTCAGTTATAGCACTTCCCCATCTCTTGCATTTTGGTTCTACCCTCTGGAAGTACAATTTATTTTTTTTAAAGAAAAACAAAACCCTTATAAGAAATACTTATGGTCAAACCAAAAGAAATCTTGCATTTTTAATGGGCAAAAAATGTTCTCTACTTCTCTATCAGGAGGTAGGTTGTATGCTTCATAAATCTTTCTATAGAATTATGATTATTCATTTAATTGATCAGAGTTCCTAATCTTTCAAAGTTGTTTGTTTTTACATTGTTGTTACTGCATAAACTGTTGTACTTCTATTCACTTCACTCTTACATCAATTTATATAAATCAAATCAGTTTTCTCTGAAACTGTCCATTATCAGTTCTTAAGGTTCCTAAAATATTCCATTACACCATAATGTTTTCAACCACTCCCAAACTGATGGGTGACCCCTTAGTTTCTAGTTTTTTTCTCTACCACTGAAAAAGTTGCTATAAATAATTTTTGTATACATATGGTTCTTTTTTTCTGTAGCTCTGATCTCTTTGGGGATATGGACCTGGTAGTGGTATCTCTAGATCAAATGGCATGGATAGATTAGTAACTTAGGGAGTATAGTTTCAAAGTGCTTTCAACTAAATCATAGCTCCACCAACAATGGATTAAACTGACTTTTCCCATAGCTCCACAAGAGTTGCCATTTTTCTTTTTTGTCAACATCTGATGGGTTCAAGGTAAAATATCAGTGCTATTAAAATTTACATTTCTCTAATTATTGGAGTATTTAAGCATTTTGTTTTCACTCTTTCTTGTTTACCTTTTTATGGTTCTCTTCAATTTTGCATTTGGACATCAAATTTTCCATTTAGTTCTGGTCTTTCCTTTAGGAATGCTTGGAAATCTTCTATTTTCTTAAATGCCCATACTTTTCCCTGGAAGTATATAGTCAGTTTTGATGGTTTTGATGAGTAGATGATTCTTGGTTGTAGACCCAATTTTCTTGCCTTCCTGAATATCTTATTCTAAGCCTTGCAGTTCTTTAATGTGGAGGCTGCCAGTCCCTGTGTAATCCTGACTGGGGCTCCTTGATATCTGAATTGTCTCTTTATGGCTGTTTGCAGTATTTTCTCCTTGGCCTGGAAGCTTTTGAATTTGGCAATTACATTCCTGGGGATTGTATTTTGAAGATTTAATGTTTGAGGTGATCTATGGATTCTTTCAATGTCTATTTTGCTCTCTTGTTCAAGAATATCAGGGCAGTTTTCTTGGATAATTTCTTGTAATATGATTCAAGGCTTTAATTTTTTTCCCAGACTTTCAGGTATATCAATAATTCTCAAATTATTTTTCCTGTATCTATTTTCAAGGTCAATTGTCTTTTCAATGAGATATTTCATGTTTCCTTCTATTTTGTCATTATTTTGAGTTTGCTTTATTAATTCTTGCTGTCTTGTGAGATCATTAGCTCCTGCTTGCCTAATTCTAGACTTTAAAGACTGATTTTCAGCTATGATTCTTTGATTTCCATTTTTGGTTTAGTCTATCCTACTTTTCATGGCTTCTAGCAGATTAATTCTGGTCTCCAATTTGCTTATTACTTCATTTGATTGCTGTGATTTTTTCCATGTGGGTAATTTTGTCTTTTAAGCTTTTATTTTTCCCACTTTTCTTCCCATTTTTCTTTTATCTTTCTTACTTGGTCCTTGGACTCATTTTTGAGTTCCTGAAGATCTTGTGAACAATTTCCTTTTTTTTTTTTTTGCAAAGTTTGGATGTCTGTACTTATTTGTCACCTTCTGCTGTTGCTTCTGTATTTTGTTCTTTTTCTTCATAGATATTATACTGTTAAAAACTTTTTAAAAATTTGCTTATTACTTTTGCTATTTGTGGATTGGGGTTCCTGCACGTTGGTGGACATTGATTTCTTAGTTTCCCTCTCACAGGGCTTTGCTTTGGTAGTATCTTCCCTCCCTAGTCAGAAGCCTAACTGAGGAGGGCAGGCAGCTCTGTGATGTTCTTTGTGCAGCTTGCTTTAAAGTGTTTTGTTCTGAGGTTATTTTTCCAGTCCCTTCTGCTTCAGCTATAGCCAGCCTTGTTTCTGCCCAATCTCTGTGCTCTGCTGCCCAGGCTCTTTAACCTTGGGTCCCAAATCCTTCTGCAAAGGTCTTGTCCCTACCTCAAGGGTAAGTCTATGGTGCTTTCAGCCAGCTTTCCCACCACCTCAACAATTTAGATACACCCTGTCTCTTGCTGTGACTCTGGCATGATAGGTGGTGTGGTGTTGTATTGTTCAGCTTACACTTTGATAAGTACAGTTTCACCCCCTCATAGTGTAGAAATTCCCAAACACTGACTATCTTTAAGACCTTGTCCAGTGAGAGAGACCCTTTACTCATCTGATTTTGATTTCTGTACTTTTGAGATACTTTGTAATGATTGGTTGGAAGGAGATTCAGAAAGCTCCTGCTACTCCAGAGCCATCTTAGCTCCACCCCCTATTTTAATTCAGCACTTTGTTTTCAAATATGTTTATGGGGGGTATCAGATAGATGGGGTATGCTCTGGTGACCCCCACCTGACTAGAATATGTGGGCCAAAGCTACTCACTCCCCTCTCTTACTGGGAAGACCTTTGGGGTATAATTCACAAGGGGGCTCCCCAAAATGGAAGGGTTGTTGAGGAGATGATAAAGGAATGTGTTAGGAATCATTTGAGACCTAAATGGACTTTGTCCAGTAACCCAGAGCCACTGATGTAAGCTAAAGCCTCCCCAGTCCCCCCAAATGGTTTTCCCTCCAAGATGGAGTAAAATGTTCTTTTTCTCCCTTCAGCCACCCAACAAACCACCGTCTCCCAAGTCACTGTCCCAAACTTCGACTAATATAACAAAACAAGGATTTATTTGAGGTTAGAGGAATTCAAAGATTAAGGGAAGGATTGTGGGGATTCAGGATAAAGTGTAAAGGATCAGCTTCTCTTTCAAAGTGAGTTTCTCTCTCTGGGATGAGCAATACTAGATTTCTTCTGTAGCTCTTGTCCAGTAACTTTCTCAAGCCCCAGTAACTCCTAACCAATAAACTAATTAACTAAACTGAGGGGATAACAAGGTTGTGGATAAAGCAGATTCAGAAGGGCCCTCAGAGCCCACTCCCCCTGGAGTCTAGGCTCTTTGGTCAAATGGAGTAGCTGCTATGTTTATATCTTTTCAGATGTTGGTAGATCAATTGAGATGATTGGCTAGTTAGAGCAGTTGTGATACTCAAGGGAATCCTCAATTTGGGGGGTTCAGGAGTACCAGCTTCTCACAGGATCAGCACCATCCACCTTCCTCTCTGATCTATCCAAGGTTTAGTGAGTAGTGTGGAAGTTGGGATATATTCCACAGAATTCTCCTCTTCACACTGGTCCCTCCCCAGCAGTCATTTCCTCAAGATTTTTCCTGGGCTTGTTCTGAATTCTGCCTCAGAGGTGCATGGCTTGCTTAGTTTCCTTCATTTAAGCCCAATCAGCCTGTTACATATGGCTTTCAATAGGTAGGATTTCTTTCCTTTGAAAATTGTCTGTTCATATTCTTTTACCATTTTTGAATGTTAAAATAACTTCTTATAAATTTGAATCATTAGCTCTTGTAGCTGGGAAATTACAACCTTATCAAAGAAACTTGGTACAATAATTCCCATTTCCCTGCTTCTTGCATTTTTCTAATTTTAGTTAAATTGTTTTTACATAAAAACTTTAAGAAAAATTAGCAATGCAAAAATTGTATTTTTATCTGTAATTCTTTCTATTCCTTTTATTTTTAAAATGGACCATTCACTATCCTTAGATCCAAAATGTTCTTTGCATAGAGAAATACTTGTACTTATATATGTTTATCAGATCTATAATAATTCAATTTTTTTAAACTACTAGGGTGTATTAGCTAAGATTCCTTTGCTAAGTTTCCCAGGTTTACTGGTCCGTGGATTAAGGTACTAAAATGTTTGGCTAATGTCATTGGAGAAAATGTATCATAAATACAGAGCTAGTGAGGGTGGGAAGAAGCATATTAAACAAAATGTAGAATTAGATTATGAAGGCTTCAAATTAAAATTTATGTTGATAAAAAAGAATAAAATCAGGCAAATACAATTGTACTAGATAATATTTTTATGAAAGAGAAGGAATGGAAAGCTCATTCAGGAATTCTCATAAGCAAATAACTTTGAAGAAGTTCAGGAACTTTATGGTACATGAAATGTGTATAAACATATCAATCAAGGATAACGAACAAAATGAAGGAAAAATGTTAATCCAGCAGAGAAACTATTACATCACAAATATTCCAGAGATTGATTAGATAGGAAATTGGGATAAATTCATGATGGTTGTATAGTATTCCTTTTTCTTAAAAAATTTAATTTATAATGACAAGTACTTCTTATTTCACCTACGTTAGAAGTTAAAGGACTATTCACAGATTCATTGTCACTCTCATTAAAATCTGTTGTTTTTTTCAACTTGAAAGCCTTTTCCTTAAGCAGCCTATCTGTAATCTGTCTTTTGTGGGCTTATCATATTAATGCTGAACTTAATGTGGACACTAGATTGGCATATTTCACTTCATCTTAGAACTGAACTCAAGTGATCAGTTATTTTCAACCATTTTGATAGGATTGTAAGAGCATGACATCATCACCACACTGATGACTTTGTCTTAAAAAAAGAAGTGGAAAAGTAGCATCAAGTGTTATTTTTTGTTAAGTATAATTTTTAAGGTGTATTTCTAAGGAAATCTATACTAGAAAGTAGAAATATAGTGTATTTCTCATGGGTAATAGTAAAAGGAAAAGCAAAAGTTGTATTGCTAGAGGTGAATGGTATATATTGTAGGCAAGATAGAAAGGTTTAAGATACAAAATGCCTTTCCAAAGAATCTTACTTAAGGCTTATTTTGGAAGTCGAACAAAGGAAAGATATAGTAAATTAGGTGGCGTGGAAATGCCTTTGGGGCATTTCATTCCTTTAAAAAAAAGAGTACCTGAAAAGTTGTTGATTTCTTTCTGCTAATTTCATCTCTCAGAAAATTGAAGAAGCAATAGTTTTGTATTTACTTCTCACCAATGAGGAGTAACTGATATGTAAAATTGAAGAAATGAGAAACTTAAAAGAAAAAATGACTGCATCTTAGATAGGAAATGAATGAATACTGATTAATGCCAAAATAAATATTAGATTTTAAGAAAGTAGTTTTCAAGTCATTCAGAGAGAAGGTAAGTATAGTCAGAGGCTCTGAAAGTGAGGAGAGACTCTCAAATAAAAAAAAAGTTGAGAATTAATAATTTCATCCATTGTGGATAACAATGGTTTAAATGAAAGAAAGGATGTGATTACACAGACAGCTCTCTGTTGAGTATAAGTTTTAATATGGCATGTGAGTTTATTAAACTCTTACTATATGTTGAGTATTATGCTAAATTCTGGTGGTAGGAGAAAAACATAAACAAGGCAGTTCATATATTCTAAAAGTTTACGTTATATTAGCAAAAGACCACATATTTAGGGGAATGATAGTCAAGAAAAGGGGTTTTGGTCAGGAGATTTACAGTATGGTGATTTGAGTAAAATACTAATATTCTGATATGATCTTTTCAGTAATATTGTTATATATTAGATTATAGTTCTGAAAGCAAGACACAGGAAATCAGGAAGGAAGGTTACATTATAAGGTTCTAGAGGTCATGGTTCACCAACAACCTTATGAGGTAGGTGCTATTATTATCCCACTTTCATAGATGAAGAAATTGAGATTGAGAGAGATTAAATGACTTGCCTGGTGTTATATAGGTAGTAAATTATTGCATCAGGTGTACATTCTCCCTGATTTCAGGTCCTTAAACTATACTCATTATTTCATACCATCTTGAGAAGATGTGATCTATATACCTCTTGAACTGGCCAGGCCTCTTCCTCCTACATAAGGAATAAATTGAGAAACTTTTCAAATTCATCTTTTTTCATCTTTATTACTCTTTAATGATGAATTTGGGGAATGGTGGCTTGCAGGAGAACATTTAACCTCATGAGGTCTTTTCCACATACTTGTCTTTATTCTATCAGCTCCCTTTTCATCTGGCCACCCCTGCTACTTTCAGAATCCATTGGCTTCTTCCATGATGTTAGTAAAGGTGCTTTGCTGTGTACTAGAAACACTAGGTTTCAGTGGATCTATGTTTTAGGATAAGGCTTTCAACTAATGTTATTTTTGATATTGTGGATTAATCATATCAACTCTCCATGCCTCAATTTCCTCACTAAGTTGTTGTGATAATATGAGGATGCATTCAAGCATCTAAGGCCATGAGCAAACAAAGGATATGGGGCTTATGGGGAAGTGATAAATGTGTTGAATGTACAGAAAGAAGCAGAAATAAATGAAGGCATATCTCAGTGTGAGACTAAACTCTAAAGGATGACCTGGCAAGATTCATGAACAATGTGAAATTCAGCCAATCTTAGTCTTTGAGCTCCTGGTAGTTCACAAAGCCAGCCATCAATGTTCCAGGGCAAACTCATGGGAAAGTGCAAATTTCAAAAGATGTGTGTATATATTTATTTATGTATGTTTACAAGTAAATATCTATAAATATATTCTCTACATAAATAAATATATGAATATATAATTATGTTTATATAGCTACGTACATATGCATACATATACATAGCTACATAAAATGCCAGAAAATTTGCTCCCCATGAGATATATGGATTTATTTTTTGGTTAGTTAATCACATGTGTTATTGTTAAGACTCATTCTCTGGCAGACAGAAAACAAAGGGAATGCAATCCTTAAACGTTGCTTGGATATTGCAATGCCTTAACTCAGTAATGGTTCTTGGTAAGTGTTGGAGAAGGCTTTTCAGTATTCCTTGACTCATGAATATAAGGTAAGATTCCCTATAGGAATTCTACTCTATTGGCCTTTCAGAAGTGGTTACTGGACATAATAAATTTAAGTAATGGTGCAAGGAAGAGCATGCTTCCATCTGGGGCCCAGTATCTCAAATAGGCTAACGTCCTCAAGTAAGTGACAGTGGAGAAAGCATTAATCCCAGGCCATGGCCCTTATAGGAAAATCTATACCAGCATACTTAAATGAAAGATAAAATACATGCCAACTAGGAAGAACTCAAGAACTCCACAGATGTGGAATACAAAGGCATCATAAGAGCTCTGTTCCTCAAAAATTAATTCATTGAAAACTACTGAAAGCCAAGAGTTTCAATAAACTTACAGGCAGCTCAACCAATTTCAGTGAAGTAGGTATTATTCTGGAGATTGACATAAGTGTTAGGTGAAACAGACAAAAAAATCTTTATTAAAAAAAAGAATTAATGGAAAACTAATTAAAGTTTTACAGGAAACTTTTCCCTCAATCATAGTTGCTAGGATCCAGGCTTATAGACTAAACAACAGAGGGCTGGGAGGTTGGGAGGAGAAAGTTATAGCAGTAGTGGCAAAGGAACAATTCAAGAAGGACCTGTTTAAAGTATTATGCAATATAATGGAAAGTATCCTGACAGGAAAGCAAAAGTTCTAGACTTTAAACTTGTACTCAGAAAACTGAAGTTAAGAGGGATGAAAAAACTTCAGTTTTCCTATCCGTGAAAAGGATGTAGACATTGAAGTACTTGTCTCAATTAATCAAGTATTTATTGAACATTTTTATGTTTCAGGCACTGCATTAGGTGCTGGGTAGACAAGGACAAAGAATGAAAAAATCCTAAATTAGACAGAATTTATATTCTAAAGCTAGGGTATGGCATCATTCTGAGGAAGGCATTTTATAGACCATACCAGCCTAGAGTCAGGATTACTTGAGTTCAAATTTAGCCTGGGACACTTTTAGCTGTTTTGCCCAAGGTGATTTATTTAATTTTCTGTTTTCCTCATTTTCTTCATCTATAAAATGGAGGAAATAATGGCACCTACTTTTAGGTTTGTGTGAGGTTAAAATGAGATAATAGTTGTAAAGTGGTTAGAATATTGCTGTTGATAGTCAATGTTAGTTGTTGTCATATATGATACAGCACTATGAAAAAAACGTGATTTGTATATATTTTGCCAATTTTAAGTCTCAGCATTCTAGCCTGAGATCCTAAAGACTTCAGAAAAGCAGTAGAAGTAGATGAGCTGAAAAATATTTATAGCAGCTATTTTTTGTATTGACAAAGAATTGGAAACTAAAGGGTTGCCTGTAAATTGGGGAATGGCTGAACAAGATGTGATGTATATAATGAAATGTTTTTTGTGCCATAAGAAATGATGAACAGGATAATCACAAAAAAAATCCTGGAGAGACTTATATGAAATGATGCAAAGTGAAGTGAACCAGAAGAATGTTGTATCCAGAAATAGCAATAATGTATAATGATTAACTGTGAATCAGTTATTCAAGGATCTAGGACAACTCCAAGGGACTCATCCACCACCATAAAAAGACTATCTACTACTATGGAAAGAACTGATGTAGTCTGAATGCAGATTAAAGCATTCTATTTTTCAATTCATTTCCTTTATGAGTGTTTTTTTTCTTTCCTTGTATAAATATGTGTCTTTCACAATGTGATGAACACGAAAATATGCATTGTATGAAAGCACATGAAAATGTATACATATTTTCTGCTGTCTCAAGGAGGGTGGAGAGAAAGGAGGGGAGGAAATCTCAGAAAATGATTATTAAAATTGTATTTACACATAGTTTGGAAAAATATTTTCAAAAAGAAGTAGATGAACTGGGTGCTGATAGCTACATATAGCAGAATGAATGTTGGGCATATAGATAGAAGGCTAGTTTTCAAGTTTTATTTACATTTACTCGTATTACTTTGGGCAAATCAACTTCAATTTCTTCATTTGTAAGATAAGTTTATAGAACTAGAGCTAAAATTTGGACAATATCTTGGCCATACTTTTTTTTAATATATAGAAAAAGGCTGAGCACAAAGCAGGAATGCAATGAATACAAACCTGGTTTATACCTAAATAGTCTCTTCTTTGAGATCTCTCCCTTCTCTTATTCAAAGATTTAATAAATCTAAATCAGAAAGCCATCTGTTTTTCTCTTGCTATAATAATTCTTACTTGTCCACCTAAAAACTGTGTCAATACTACCTGTGATTAATTAAATTTATTCTTTATTTTTAGTTGAATTCTACTAATTGTTTTTATTTGACCAAAATAGTTTCTCTTCATTCTATTATCTATGTGAAATAAGGAAAGATATTCATAATAAAGTCTCTAGTTGGAAATTATGCTGAAAGATTTCCATGGACCATTTGAATTTCATTATTTTACCTCCTTTCTCTACCATTACTTAATCTATAGGACCTTCCATGTCCACATTATTGAACTTTACTTTTTTTCTACCTACACCTATGGCCCCAGTATCAGCCTTGCTACGGTGAACAGACATACAAATGGGTTCATTTGCTCAATATAAGGCAGGAATGATCATACCCCACATATTATGATTACATCATCCACTAAGGTGTGTATGAGTTAAGTAATTTATTTGACTTTGTTTCTCTGCTTCCCTTGTTTTGGGGTAGTGGAAGGTTAGAATTGGTCCCAGTGAGATGTCAGAAATACCCCTTTTAGTGTGGGTCTCTTTTTCATTGTCTCCGAACTCTTGGAAATGGTATAATTATCTGTTGGACAGTGTTATTTTCAGAGATGCAAGGCAGGAAGGGCAGCCAGCTGGATCATGAATTAAAAAAAAATCCCTTCAGTGTATTCAGAATACAGAGTGAGAGAAAAACTTCACCCCACACTCAGCCTTGTACTTATTAGTATTAGTTCCAGACCCACTGCTAAGTCAAGTATTTTGAGATGCCAGTCCATGAATAATAATGTCATTGAGGCACAGTAATTAATAGAACAGGAGCATGCTCCCTGAAGAGGAGACATTGCTCAGCAAGGGGAGAGAAGACCTCGCCTTTCAAACGTGTCTGATACGGACGCTTGAACTTTGATTTCTAAAGGTGGGGATGAGGTAAAATGAATTACACTTCATTAGCAATGTTGAAGAAGACACAGCCTCGTGTCTCTAGAGAAACAGCCTTTAATTGTTAAACTCCCAGCATTCCCCTGCGGACGTCAAGCCAGATTCATTCTCCTGATTTCACTGAACACAGGTAATGTTTTTCACGATCAGTTTCTGTTTCTTTTTTTTTTTTTCCCTTTCCCTGAACAGAGTGTCTGTCATCATTACTGTTGCTATTTATTAAATTATGAAACACTCCTCAAACATAGAATACAAGACTTTGCTGAAGAATTAGCAGCACTAAATAAATGCAAAAGCAAATAAAAACCCATTACCTACCCCACCCCCCACTTCACTGAATCCTCCTTGTTTTAACTCCATGGTAATTTTCCCAGTGGATTTCTCAATGGAATCTCCCACCACTGAACTCTCCCTCCTAAGAAAAAGAAACTGCACTTAAAGTAAAATGACCTTGGGCAATACAATGTGCTGGTAAGTCGCCCATCTTTTACTGAAAGAATGGTATGTGTTTCTTCATCTGTTCTCCATAACTAGAATTGATCAACAATTAATCAGAGTTCCATGGTCTTGCACTAATTGGTGTGGATGAGCGCATCACACTCAATGTTTCTATTTCCTTGGTTCTGCTTATTTTGATTTGTATCTGTTCTTAGAAGTTTTCTCGTGTTTTCAGAATTTCTGCCAATGATTTTGTTAAATCATAGTCTATTAAATACATAAACCTCAGGTTCTTCAGCCACTTCCCAAATGAAGGTTATTTACTTTGTTCTAGATTTTTGATAACACAGAAAGAACTTCTTTGAATATATTTTAAAATTATTTTATAATATCCTTTTGATTTTGGTTGACTCCTGAGGCTTACGGGTGGTAATAGTAGGGTTGATGGATTGAATAGGATGAAGTGTAGGATTATTTATTATTATTCAACATATTCCAAATCAGTCTTATTATTTTTCTCCCTAAATGTTCCCCTCTTCAAACTTCACTATTTCTGTGAGAGACACACTCATTCTACCATTGCTTGAGGTTCTTGACCTTGGCATTATCCTAGAATCCTCACTCCCTTGCACCCAAATCTATAGAATCATTTACTAAATCTTGTTATATACAATTGACTCCTGACATTTTACCGAGCTGCCACATTAGTTCAGGGTCTTTATTACCTCTCCCCATAAATTACTGGAATAACTTTCTAATTGAACTCCCTGCCTCAAGTCTTCTTCCACTTCAGTCCAACCTATATACATACTTCCACCCAAATAATTTTCTCCATGTGACTCAACTTACTCAACTTCAAAGAATTCCTATTGCCTCTAGGATAAAATATACTCTCCTCTGTTCAGCTTTTAAAGCCTTATATAACCTGGTATTGACCTGTCTTTTTGGCTTATTGGCATTACTCTCTTCCTTACACTCTGTGATGCAGCCAAAATGTCAGGCTCTGTTCCTCATGCACAATCCAGTTTCCATCTGATTTTTCCCTGTCCATTCCATATGCCTGGTTTATGTTTCTTCTTTACCTCTTCCTCATCAAGTCCCTTTCTTCCTTTATAAGACACAGATCAAACACTATTTTTGGCATATTTTTTCCTGACTCCCTCAACTGATAGTGCCTTCTTGCCACAAATGCCTGTATTAACTTTTTTCTTTATAAATTTGTATTTATTAATGTGATATTTAGGCCATATATGTGTATACATTTTATGTATACTTTACCACCACAATATAATCTCCTTGTTACTAGAGATGGTTTCATTCTCACATCTGTATTCCCAGTACCTATCCCAATGCCTATAACTTAGCAGGTAAAGAAAATTTACCTGTTGTTTAATTATCATATAATTTCAATTTGTTTTCCAGAAAGATGCTTATCATTTGTCAGGCCTCTTCTCAAACATATGGCCTTTCAGAAGCTTAGTTTCTTCACTTATAAAATGAATATAATACTGGCTTTTCCTATGTCCCAAAGATGCTTCTTTTTAAACCCTTAACTTCTGTGTATTGGCTCATAGGTGGAAGAGTGGTAAGGGTGGGCAATGGGGGTTAAGTGACTTGCCCAGGGTCACACAGCTGGGAAGTGTCTGAGGCCGGATTTGAATCTAGGACCTCCTGTCTCTAGGCCTGTCTCTCAATCCACTGAGCTACCCAGCTGCCCCCTCAAAGATGTTTTTAGATAAAACAAAATAATCTATACAAAATAATTTGAAAATTAACAACTTCAAAATTTAGAAAATTGTTATTCCTAGCTCCACATTCACTATCTATGGTTATTTGATTCAAGAAACAATTATCATATTCTTGCTATGTCATAAAAATGATATTTTTACTTTCCTCAAAAGATTTCTAGTAATTGTGGTCCTAATTGTACATTGCTAGGCTTGAAGTCAGGAAGACCTGAATTTGAGTTTTGCCTCAGACATTTATCAATTGTATGACCCAGGACAAGCTGCTTAATCATCATGAGCCTAAATATTTGGCAATCTGGTACTTAATAAATCTTTGTTGGTAAATATATATAAACATATATGCATATATATTAATATGTCTATGTGTGTTTACACATAATACATGTACAGATTCATATACATATCTATGGATATGATCATATGAATTTGAGAATGAAAAGGTCAAAAGGTTCCTACTCTGCCAATGAATAGCAGGCATGAGACATCTGGTAGAGATTACAGAATAATCTGGCATTTCTTAGAGCTCCTAAGAATAACCCATCGCTGTTATTCCACCTGGTCCTATCAAGGAGCATTGTCATGGCCTTAGAAGGATGATATATTGAATGTATTTATATCATGGGGCACCTTGTGTGTATTAAAGGATTCCTTTTCCAAACCTACATTTGTCAATTTGAGCTGTAGGAAGCAGAAAGTATCATTGCCATTGGGCAGGTGGCTCTCCAAAGGAAATGATGACCTTCTAATGAGAATAGCTGTGTGTGATTAAACGTAATGAAATATTTTGTAGGTGAAGTTGGTACAGAAGATGTCGTAGCAAATATTGTTCAATGAAATGGAACTATAAAGTGCCCTAGTTCCAACCATTAACCAACTTCACTTGAAGTGAAGACATCTCTGCTGGATGATTGGCCCAGAATTAGGCTATCTGTCCAATGCACAGTGACATAAATTGCTATTAGAAGCAAATGAACATTTATAAAGTAGCACATGGGGGAATAGTCAGAAAGCTGAAAAACCAGTCGTTGGAACTCTGCTTCTTGGAAAGAGAGAGCTTTCCTAAATAGAAAGTGGGAAAATAAAGGATAGTTGCCACTACTTATATATGGATAATGGCAATATGATGGATAACTATAGCACTTTCATTCAAGTGGTCAGTAGAAATCATCAATGCTAAAGAAATAAGAATATTACAAAGAACTTTATAATCATTTAAAATGTATTGATGCCTTTTCATTTTTATACCACAATCATTTTCCTCCCACCAACTAAATATAGAATCTACTCTTGTAACAAAGTAAAACTCTTAAGTTAAACCAAATGGCCCAATAACTGCAGCTTGTAACATATGCAACATTACACACCCAGAGTCCCTCACCATTTCATAGTAAAGTGTGTTTTATTTATTATTCTCTGCAACCAACATTGGCCATTGCTTTTATTGCGAATTCACCTACCCTTAATGCTGTTTTCTTTTTGAATAGTATAGTCATTATATATTCCTAGTTATAGATTGTGAATTCTGATTCAATTCATATGCCACTTCCAATGATTCTTTGAATTTCTCATATTCATTGTTTCTTGCAGCAAAAAAAAGGTTTTCTATTACATTCAAATTCCAAAGCCAGTGGAAATGGCATTAAAGATGATGCATTACCATTTGTGTTACCACTGCTCCTTAAGGACCATGGGACCTTTCTGTCTGACTTTCAATTGAAACTTCCCTCATTATTATTGTGAAATCTTTAAGAACAAGAAGTGTCTTACTTTTCTATTCTAATTCTCAATTCCTAGCATAGTCCTTTGTACTTTGAATGCACTTAATAAATGACTTTTTATTCATTCATTCACTCATTTGTTCAGTTATTCTTCTATCAATGGGCACTTTCCATCCCCAATTCTTTGATACTACAAATATATTGCTGTTACTATGTTGGCATATATGGTACTGTATGCTTCACAGTGAGACTATTGAGTCAACGGCTACAAATCATTTGGTGACTTTTCTCACATAGTTTTGAATTATTTTCTAGAAGTTATATTGATTCACCATTCCACAAAGTGTCCTAATGTGCCAGCCTTTTATCATCTCAGCTAATCTAAAGAATTCATAGATTCTAAGCTCTGCAAGGAAAGTTAATGACCATCAAGTCCAAAATTCTTTTCTTTAAAGATGAGGAAACTAAAGCCAATCATAATTAAAGGATTTGCCAAGGCCATGCAAATCACAAGCAGCAAGTAGAATTATGATCTCCCGACTTTTAACTCCTCTTTTCTCTTTTTTATATCACTCTATTTCCCTCTACTTATGTTGTATATCATTTATTTTTTAAACAACTTTTTTGTACATATTAGATCACAAAAATCCTGTCAAGGAAGGAGTACTGTTTTCCTTATTTTATAGATGAGGAAACCAAGACTGGGAGAAATTAAATGAGTTGGACCATAGTCATGAAAGTTTGTGGCAGAGGACAAACTTGAACCCATATCTAATGATTCCAAATGCACTGTACCTTAGAGTATCTTTTCATTTCTGGGTACTTTCTTTATAGAATAATTAAAAGATTGTAAACCTTACTAATCACTACTCTACTAGTGTGGAATATGTTAGAATTCAAACAAAATATAAGTAATTCAATTGAACAGAAAGTTTGGAAAAATATATTGAATTTCCAATGCTTTATTTGTAGGTAAGAAGAATCTCACTAATTTTCATTTATGTTTTTTTCTCCAAATAAAGACTTTAAGAGATTTCTTTAAGTTATATTCAACTTTGGGATCTTTCCACAGCAAAACCAGTGGTCTTTAATTATTCCAGTCTATAGCTCAAGGATATATACAGACAGACAGATGTGTATGTCTGCGTATATATGTAATATCTAACCTCATTTAATTGGTGAGTTCTTATTTGTAACTTAATTCATGAAATAAGTAATAAAGCTGATGTATATACTTACATACACACATATTTATATGGATGTATATATTCAAATACACAAAACATTTTATGTACACTTTCACGATATACAAATATAGGAAAATATTTATGCATTTACATTTTATGCACATACATGTATAAATGTATAGGTATACATATATAAACATATATAAGTAGGAACATTGGTGTCTGTGACAAGCAGAGTTATATATGTTTTAAATGGAAAGGAATCAACACAGTTCTCATAGAGGAGATTTAGGGTATTTCTCCATGAGAAAGATATTTTTTTGACAATGTCCTATTAGGTAAAGATAGAAATGCAGGACACCAATAATTTCAAGGACAGATCTAAGAAAATTTTTAAGGTTGCTAGTAGATAGGCCAATACCCTGACAGAAACAGGATGGTATGACTACGAGGCTGCTAGATAGAGAACATGTACTTTCTGATAGCTTCTGAGTTTAATTTATCATTCTTTCTAACTATTTTTCATTAATGATGAAAGAATGAAGGTATTGTTAAACTGTAAAAGCAACAAAATTTAAAGCTGTGAAAGCCCATAAAACTATTATTTCCATATTTTATACTCTCTAAATTTTGGCGCTCTGTGAAAAAGACTTTGCTGACCCACCCTATTTTCTATAATTTATACAACTGAATATTAGGATTTTAAAATTTTCTTTGACGAGTCAAGTCCCCCAATAGGTATATGTTCTGATACATATTAGGTTGTCATAGGGACAGAGCTACAAAATGAATATTGGAGCCTAGAAGGTAAAAATGATGATTAAAATGGTTTTATAATTATAACTCTCCCAAATACCATCACACTAGTAACAAAAGGAATTTATTGTGCATGGTTTATAGACTTGACAGAAACTGAAGTGAAAACTAAATGATTAAACTTTGAGAAAACAAATAAATTAATAAATTGGAATATTTAACCTATACATTGACCCTAGATCTGTTGTCGTATTTGACTATATTGATTAAATTGTTCAAATGACCCTATGATGGTCCTAAGCTTTTGGTCTGCCTCGAAAATGAAGTCAGTTTATAAAGAGGTTTACTAGGTTCTCAAGTCACCATCATTTCTCAAATGGGGCCAAAAAAAACTTGTCTTATAGCAAATGCTTTGTCTCAAGTGAATTCAATTAAAGTGAAGTGCTCATGCAAAGTTTGGAATCCCATATCACTTTGTGTTCTGCAGACCATGGCCCTGCTGAGACAATCATTTGGGAAGTGTAGCAATTGGTACACTAATGACATTCATGGGAAATATCAATGATGTGATAATTCTGACTACAGACATATTCTCAGACTAAGACTACTCATCAGTACCAGCAAAACCCATTTGGCAAAAGGGAGTTGCAGAGGTAGTTAGTTCCAGAGGAAGAATGGTGGTCCCCTTGATGATTGCCAGAGTCTTTTGGCTAGCACTTATGAACAACTTTTACTGCATAATGACAATAGTCTAGGCTATATCACATAATTTCTCACAGTATCACAAAATTAAAAATGGGAAGAAATTCAGACATTGTCTAGTCCAACTATAGTAATAGAGTATAAGAAGTAGAAACAGGATTCCAACTATGGTCTTCCAACTTCAAACACTGGCCTTTTTTTTTTTTTTTTTTTTTACTCCTAACTAAGCTTATATAAAATTAAATTAATTCTGAAGCTTTAGCGATTTCCATGTCATTTAATAAAATTGAATTAATTCTAGGTTTTTTTTTTGTTCAGATCATACATAAGTCATTTTTTATCTTTTAAGTCATCCAATATCTATTTTATAGGTCAGCTCCTGAGCTAACCTGGTTGCTTTTTAGGATATGACTATTTTGGGGCTTGATGTTTGGAAAACAGATAGTGGCATAGACTCAGTATCAATATGTGAATGATTTGTTATTCAGTTATTTTGGTCATCTTATTATCTCTGGGAGCTTGAATGGGTAGCAATCTGATCCATCTTGCTTCTACTCCTAAAGCGACTTAAAAAAAATAAAACACCTTTTTTTCCACCAAATACCACCTATTATTCCAGTAAAATTCTAAGCCATTGAGGAGAAGGAGTAGTATTTTCTTTCCTTTGTATCCCTAAAATCAAGAACAGTGTTTGGAATTCATGATTTCATTGTTATAGAAACCTCCTGGTAGAGACATTCCTTCTGCCAATGCAAGTCAACCCTTTCTCTGCAATTTATAGTCTTAATTTTTTTCCAGAGAACTGAGAATTCAAATGATTTGCCCAGGATCATACAGCCAGTATTTTTAAAAGGATGAGATTTGAACCCATGTCTTTCTAATTCAAAGGCTATATCTCCAGCTTCTACATTATAGCAGCCTCTGCATATGCTTAGTACTAACTTTTTAAAATTGAATTGTGTGGGGGCAGCTGGGTAGCTCAGTGGATTGAGAGCCAGGCCTAGAGACTGGAGGTCCTAGGTTCAAATCTGGCCTCAGACACTTCCCAGCTGTGTGACCCTGGGCAAGTCACTTGACCCCCATTGCCTACCCTTACAACTCTTCCACCAAGGAACTAATACACAGAATATAAGGGTTTAAAAATTAAAAAAAAAATAAAAAAAAAATTGAATTGTGTGAATGGCTGAATATCCAATTCATAGAATCCTAGAATTTTTGAGTTAGATAGGACCTTAGAGATCATCTAGTTCATCCCTCTATCAACAGCAAAAATAAATTTTAATTAACTAACATAATTCAAATTAACCCTTGCAAACATTTATAGGATACCTATTCTGTGCCAGAGCTGAGGAAACAATGGTAAATAAGGTAGCTTTTTATCTCAAGAGTAATACAATATAGTAACAAAGAAGAGTTATACAAATATAGTAAATACATACAGTAGATTGCATGCCATTTCACTTCCCTCCAAAAAAAATCTGATATAAGTCCTGAGGGTGATCTATAAACACTTAATTTTTCATTGTGTTTCTCCAAATTTATTTCCTTTCAAAGATATCTCATTTAGGAAGGAGTGTGATCTATTGATAGGAGCATCATATAGAAAATCCAGTCCATGGGGGCAGCTGGCTAGCTCAGTGGATTGAGAGTCAGGCCTAGAGATGGGAGGTCCTAAGTTCAAATCTGGCCTCAGACACTTCCTAGCTGTGTGACCCTGGGCAAGTCACTTAACCCCCATTGCCTGGCCCTTACCACTGTTCTGCCTTGGAGCCAATATACAGTATTGACTCCAAGAAGGAAGGTAAGGGTTCTTAAAAAAAAAAAAGGAAAAGGAAAGAAAGTCCAGTCTGTTAATCATATTTTTTAAAAAGAATGCAATAGATGCATACGGATGGCAAAAAGTACTATGCAAAATTTGAGGAAGAAAAAAAAAATGTTTCACAAGGTGGAAAGATCAATGTAGCCTTCAGGTAAGAGGTGTATTCAAATAGCGTCTTAACTGCATGATTTCAAAAAATAAAATAGATAAGGTTCAGAGGAAGAGGATATTCCAGGTAGTGGGATTGTTATAAGCAAAGGCAGAGACAGAAAAATAAGGATTGTGCTCTGAAAATGGTGAAACAAGGAATTTGGCTTAGATGTTTAATAAATTGGGGAAAGTAAAAGAGGAAGAGGTAAAGGGAAAGGTCTGAGTGAAATAAAGGTGAAAAGGCAATATGACACTAGTTGAATGACTAAAAAGATAAAGACTTTTTTGGTTCCAACTTCCTATCTGAAAAAATAGCATTTTCTTTTGAGGTTTCTCTGTTACTCAGATCTGGGATGGTTTTAGCTTCATAATCTTTCTAATATTTTCTCTATGCACGAGATGTTTCTTTGCTTTTGGAGTTGCTAGTTTCAAACACACAGTAGGCTTTTTTGTATAAATAAGTTATTAACTTATTTCAGTCTGTCTGCAATTATGTGTATATGTATATATACATATACATATACATATATATATATATATATATTTCCATGGAATACAAAAATAGTGAAAAGATTTCTCTTAACACCAGCCCATATCATGTAAGGATATTGAATGTCTGAAGTTGTGAATTTATCCCAGCTAAACACGGGGGAGTTCGGGGTGGGGGGTTGTTCTTTCTCAGCTCACCTTGTCTGTTCTCTCTCCGACAGTTACACTAATAGTTTATTTTAGCTCAGTTGGTGGGGATCAGGGATTGGGGGTGGGAAGAGTAAGGGGAGAAAGACATTTTTTTATAAAGCACCTGCCTGAACAGTGCAATATAAATGCAAATAAACTGATTGATTGACAAGGGGAGCCCTTGATTAAATACTACAGGAGGGTGAAGCTAGAACACAGAGTCCTACTTTGTGAAACAACAGTTTATAATTCAACTAATGGCATTTCAATGAAAATGCATGAAATGAATCTAAATTGCAATTCCAATAACCTTCATAACCTAATCCTCACCAGGAGGAAGTAACATATACATATAAATATATGTGTCAGTATATGTGTGTGTGTGCATGTTTTCTAGATTATGCATGTGTAGAAAACATGCCTATAAGTCCCCCTTAGGCAGAAAAGAAAATTGTTCACTGAGGATAAGACAGGAAAGCTGTCTTTCCAGCACAATACCACAAAATATTATGCAGTGAAGTTGACCAGGCAGAGAAAAGACAGGTAGCATTCAACACCTCTTATTCATATTTAAAGGGCAGTTAGGTTAAAGCTAAGATCTCTGGCTTTAAGATAAAGGATTTCAATTTTACAGAAAATGTTCAGCTAAGAAATTAAAAAGGCAAGAGATAATGTTATCAAGAGAGATTTTGAAGTCTTTGTTAGACCCTAAAGACAAAGTCTTGAAATCTCTATTGTATTCTGCACTAGTGAGGATTTATGACTTTGGATGAACAGATCTATAGTCTATCAGAAGGTAA
This sequence comes from Gracilinanus agilis, assembly GCF_016433145.1. Taxonomy (NCBI): domain Eukaryota; kingdom Metazoa; phylum Chordata; class Mammalia; order Didelphimorphia; family Didelphidae; genus Gracilinanus; species Gracilinanus agilis. The sequence goes on from NC_058130.1 coordinate 417,374,841, forward strand.
GGCATAACTGAAAGCAAGGCCAAGTTTGTGTGAGGAAGAGAGGGAAAGAGATTATTAAGGCAGTTGGTAATGGAAATCTATGAGGAAGCTGCTCTATGGTACAGGTGAAATGATTAACCCCCTAGTCTCTAACTCAGACTTTTTTTTCCCCTTCCTTTCCCCACCAAACAGAAATCCCCAGCATTTGGGATGCAGGCTTCAGAAGTTACTGAGATGCTGGTAAAACTGAAAGGTCACATGGAACAAGAGAAAGTAGCTCCATCATATGGACATTTTGATAGCATAGCTGGGGAGGCAAAGAGCCTTGTTTAGGATTTTAAGAAATAAATAAACTATTTTTGCAATCTGGCCCTCTTAGTAAGGTGCAGGCCATAGTGAGACTTTTTTATTTGGAAAACGTCCCATGGAAAGTATTTCTGTTTATGAACTTTCCCACGTACAGCTATCCTATCAATTAACATCTTTACTTAAGATATGTCTGGCCTTGGGGCAGGTGCCCTGATGTATGTAGAAAAAAAAAGAAAGTATAAAGTACTTCTCTAAGTGCTAAGATTCTAGATGAAAAAGGAAAACACAGTCATGAAAAGTGTCTACAAAACACATGGAAGTAAATGGTTTGTTGAAAAGTACAAATGTTAGAGATGTTCAGTAGTGAGAAAGATTAGTATAGTCTAGGTTGAGGGAGAGAAGGCATGATATATTAAATATTCTTTACTACTATCTTTTTTGGGGGGATTATATCATTTATAATTTTGCAAGTTGTTTGGGTATGTTATGCTCAGTGATTTAACTTGTAAAACAAAGTTTCAAAGTTTTTAAGATTCTGTAGTCTAGTGTGTATTTTTGGTTTAGACCATCCAATCTTCTTGACCTAAGTAAAATTTCAACCTCTGTATTGACTCAGGGTCTAGATATGATGGTTATGATGCTGAAAATAGATGATTAAAGAAAAGCAAACAAATGTGTGTTCTATTTCCAACAACTTACTGCACTACCATGTCTAAGTATCAGGGTTCTCCAGACTAATACTTTCATGCAAATGTATCTATAAGATTTAATTTTTTGATTCTATTGCTTTGCAATTTTTCATAAGATAATATGGCTCAAAGCTTTCTATTTTCTTTCATGTGTTTTACAAATGTACTTTAATTCTTACTATTTAGCAAAGATACCAAATGTCTCAGAACTAAGGTGGTATATAGGGTCTTTGAGGCAAATGTTTTATTCAAGTTAAATTTTTACTAGGAAATGGTAAAAAGTGAAGTCAATTACATTGCCTTTTTTATTCCCATTTTTTTCCTTTGGAAAGCTTCTTTGAATACAAGAATAATTTTCTTGTTTCTAACTTTAATTTGTCTTTTTTGTCCTGATGTTGATTTTTCTTTCCTTAGCCATTAATTGATGACCTTATTATGGAAGACATATTATTTTGATTTTATGTCATACATAGTCATTTCTGTCTTAATATGACTAATCAATTTCATTTTTTGTAATGTTAGTACACATTTTTAATATCATTGAATTATTTTCTGGAGAAAATATTCATAATATAAAGGTAAAAATAATTATTCTGAGTAATCTATTAGACTTTGGAATCTTTCATTTCTCAAACTCATATTCTAACTCACAAAAATCAACTTGTACTGAAGTCTATGTTCATTTGCTCTGAGGGATCTTATCAAGTTCTTCATAGAATTGTTTTTCCATTTCATTCTCTGATATATATCAGCACATAGATTCCAATTACTCTTAGTATAGTCTTTTTGGCTTGGGGCAGGCAACTGGTGGTTTGAGGAACTGGTAAGAGAAGCCATGAAGGATTCAGGGATTTTCTTTGCTAGCCCATTTACCACTGACATGTCATGAAGAAAAACTTAAAGGCTCAACACCTTCCATTTCAACTACAAATGCTCTAGTCTTATGGCTTTTTATAATGAGAATATAAATATTTGTTTTGCTTAGTTCTTCTCTCAATAGCAAGTGAATTCATAAGTCATTGAACAAAATCTCAAATTAGAAGTACCTATATTTAAATGAATTAAATCTTGAGTCAAGACCACATGCATTTATTAAGTGCCTACTATGTGCCAGAAACTCGGTAAGCTATGATATTCAAAGAAAAGTAAAAATAAAGTAAAATAAAGCACGCCTTGATCTCAAGGAGTTCACAGAGTAATGTGGGAAATAATAGGCAAACAAGTCCAAACAAGATATATAAAGATAACATCAAAGAGAAATCCATTTCCATTAAGGAGATATGGGAAATCTTGCAAGAGTATTCAAAGCATGGGCATGGGGGATATTCATTGAAAATGTCCAGAATTGAGAGGCAAAGTCTTTTAGCAAGAAACCCAGTATCATTCCATCTGATTCTATCACATGGAGGAGTGAAGTATAATGAGCCTGAAAAGACTGACGTAGCTGGAGGATGAAGGTAAAAGCTAGAGACAAAATTTTCTATTTGATTATGGAATAGGGAGCCACTATAGTTTATTGAATGGGAAGTTGAGATGAGCACATCTTGACTTTAGGAAGACCAATTAGAAAGACAGGTTGAGGATGAATTGTAATGGGAAGACGTGAAGCAGGAAGTTTAACCAGCTGTTCATTGCAGTAGCTCAGGCAAGTGGTGATTAGACTTGTGCTTGATTGGTAGCATTGTCAGAGAAAAGAAGGAGCTATATACGTGACATAACTTATTACTATTTTTTTAAAAAAACCTTTACCTTCTGTCTTAGAATCAATACTGGGCATTGGTTCTAAGGCAGAAGAGTGGTAAGGGCTAGGCAATGGGGGTTAAGTGACTTGCCCAGGGTCACATAGCTGGGAAGTGTCTGAGGTCAAATTTGAACACAGGACCTTCCATCTCTGGGCCTGGTTCTCAATCCACTGAGCCACCCTTGCCCCCTATGTGACATAATTTAAAGGAAGAATCAATAGATTAGATATGGGGGATTGAGAATTGAGTCAAGGATGATCCTGAAGTCAAAACCCTAGGTAACTAGGGAGATGGTGGTGCCTTTGAAATGGACAGAGAAGTTAAAAAGAGGATTGTAGTTTTTGTGAGGAGATGTTGTAGCTTCAGTTTTAGATATTTTTAATCTAAAATGTCTTTAGGATATCCAGTTGGAGATATACAACAAGCAGCTGGAGATGTGAGAGTAAAGATCAATAGCGATATCATGGACGGATAAATAAATCTTAGAATCATCTGCACAGATGTAATATTTGAATGAATAATGGATGACCTGATGAGAGCACCAAATAAAATAATTTAAAAGGTGAAGTCCAAAGACAAAGCTTTGGGGAACACCCACCATTAATGGGCATGACCTAGGTTAATATCTAGTAAAGGAAACTGATGAGTAGTCAGATACTTAGAACAAGCTCAAGAGAAAAAGATGATGAATAGATATTTAAAATAAGAGTGTCAAAGGCTAGTAAGGGTCAAGAAGGAAGAGGTTTGATGAAAGGCCATTCAATTTGAAGTCATTGGTAACTTTGTAGAGAGGGCTTTCAGTCTAATTATGATGTCAGAATCTAGACTACAGAGTTAAGAAGAGAGTGAGAAGAAAGAAATTTGAGGTGTCGAAGATGAGCTTCTCAAGGAAATTAGCCATGAAAACGAAGAGAAATATAGAATGATAATTCTCATAGAGTGATAGATCAAGTATTTTTCATTTGGTTTTTTGTTTGTTTGTTTGTTTTGGTTTTGTTCTTTTGAGGATTGGGAAATGTGGACATATTTGGATTGGGGATAAAAAGAGGGCATTTTACTGGATAAGATGGGAAAGATGGAAATAGGATCACTTACCTACATAGAAGGGGGTGTGCCTTTGAAATTTTCATACGAGATAGGAATGAAGGAGCAGGTAGTTAGGGAAGACATCTGAGTGATATAAAATGAGGAGAGGAGCACTTCCTTCCTTTTTTTCCACTACCCAGAAAAAATCATTATAGAAACAGGATGTCACAGAACTTAAATCTACTTAATTTTATTACTATTTTACTACTCGATAGTTTATTTGTTTCATGACAAATTAGAAATGACAAAGAGCCTGAGCAAAAAAACAAAACAAAACCACAACAAATTTGCAAAAGATACATGATCAAAGAAGCTTCCAAAAGCAAGAGATCTCCCAGGGACAGCTCATGCTTCATTGTTATCCTTATCATTTCTAGAGAATTTGAGTTAGGCTATCAGCATGTTGGGAAGACAAGATATTGTCTATCACCCTTACCACAGACAAAGCCTTTCTGTTGGGACTGAAATTGTGAGAATTTGGATTTACCCTAATATGACCTTTGAGAACCAAACATCACTTTATACTACCTTATGATCCTGGAGTAGGCTTTTTGAAAATGGCAGTCCCAGAAGAATGAGAGCATAACTGAGTGAAGAGAAAGAGTATCATATATCATTTCTAACAATAACATTACTTTAGCACAGGATCGTTGAGGAGAAAACTAGTAGGCATCATATAATGGCCAAGACTTGAGAGATCCAGGTTGAACTAGATAAATTATTAGTACTGTAGGACTTGACTTTTACCTCTTGCTGTAGATAGGATTCCCTTTCTTTCTATGTTCATGCCAGCCTGAATTTCTAGTCTGGCAAATACCCTCAACCTCTTCATCTACATACATAATCACATTGAAATAGCTATAAGTAATGGGACTTGTTTCTGCTCCCAGTTCTGCCACTAACAAGTTCCAGGGACTTAGAACAGTTGATTGATCTCTGTGTAACTCAGTTTCTTTGCCTATGTAACTGGGAAACTCCACTAAATTCTTACCAACTCCAAAGTCTAATTGTTCCATAGTGGAGAACCTTGGTTTTTTAAAGGCTATACTACACAAAAGGAAGTTCTGGGTAGGTACTATCAAGCTCATAGAGCATTCAGCATAAGCCTTCTGATATTCCATTTTCTGAGGAACAACTTAAGTTAAGGATGATTTATCATGATAATTGTCTTGCATTGATGCATATTTAACCACAGTAACTCTAACAGACCATCTAATAAGTCATAGGAGAGTTGTTGTGTATGACATTGGAGGGAGTGCTCACTTCAATTAAATCTCAAATCCTTGAAATATTGGAGTATAATTCAGATAATATAGTGATTTTCCCCACCTCCTTCCAGGATTGCTATGATGGCTCATTTCAAAAATACAAATCCAATAAACATTAATTAAGTACTTGTTATAAAGTTAGCAGGACAATGAGATAGATTCAATGGGAGAAATAAGGGTAAACAAGAGAAAACCCTTTCCATCATGGAACTAATAGTTTACTAGGAAGATATGACATATACAAAACTACAGTACATATTAATGCATGATCTTCAATTCATAAAAAGGTAAGAAGTTAGAAAATAGACCTTAGAGTATTATAGAGTTTTAAAAGCGTCATATATTTAGTTGATGTATCTCTCATCCTAGAAAAGCTTCCATGATCCATAACTCAACTTCTCTAAATTTCATTCAAGCTCCTCGAATTTCTCTTCCCTGAAAGTCCTCAGCAAATATTGCATCAATACTTTTCATTACTGATTTTTACATATTTTCAGTGTTTTTTCCATGTACATATGCTTTCAATCCAGTTTAAGCTGCAAACTTCATGTGGATAAAGTTTGTCCCATATGTTTTCTTTGTTTTTTTTTATCAAAATAGCTAATCTTAAGTGCAGTTAAAACTAGCCAGTATATTCAGGGTGAGATTTGAGGACCTTAGGAAAAGCCCTAACCACCTTCTCTATGCAACTGCAATAGTAAAAGCTACAGAATGCGATTTGGAAATTAAATTCCAATTAGCATCCATTTATACCTTCACTGGAATTAGTTCACAGGGTCACAAGAAAATATGGAACAATTCAGGTAAGGAAAATTTGAAGTTAGGAGTACTGCCTGTTGATGTGTGTGTTTAGTCATGTCAGTCATGTACCGCTCTTCATGACCTCATTTGAGATTTACTTGGCAAAGATACTTTAGTGGTTTGGAAAATATGATTAAATGACTTTCCCAGAATCACACAGCTAGTGTCTAAGACCTGATTAGAGCTCAGGTCTTCCTGACTCCAGACCCAGTGAACTCTCCATTGCACCATTTTGCTGCCTGTTGATGACAAGACTAAATAGTCTCTTATAGTAAAGGTTTTGAGGACCAGAGAGCAATCCTCTTTTAAGTCTCTGCTCACTTCAATTCATATTATTTTAATTTTTTTAATTTTTAATTTTTTTTTTATTTTAAACCCTTTAACTTCTGTGTATTGACTTATAGGTGGAAGATTGGTAAGGGTGGGCAATGGGGGTCAAGTGACTTGCCCAGGGTCACACAGCTGGGAAGTGGCTGAGGCCGGATTTGAACCTAGGACCTCCCGTCTCCAGGCCTGGCTCTCAATCCACTGAGCTACCCAGCTGCCCCCATATTATTTTAAAACTGATTTCTTCACATTCTCCTTCTCCACTCCCCTTTAAATTTGAATTTGTAGCAGGACTCTATGAACATGTGCTAGTGGAACATTAATAGTCACAGCTGACAGGGCTCCTGGAGCTACAAAGATTTCACAAGTGGGCCTGACAACACAATACTTATCTGTTATCTGAAGTCCTCCTTATTAAAATTAAAGAAAATTAAAGAGAATAATCACCAAATTTTCAAAGGATGTTGTTTTTTTTATCACTAAAACTGTTGAGGACCTCCTTCCAAGTTGGGATTTGTGATATGTGGAAAGAGCACAGACATTTAAGAAATCAGATTATGGAATTTTCTTTCATAAATTCCCACTACTAGTCATTTGCTTCAGCCAAGTCAGCCTCCTTGATTTTTATAGCATAATAGGATTTAGAGATAAAAGAAGATGGAAGAATCATTTAGTCTACCCTTTCATTTCCCATGTGTGAGGGTGAGGGTTTATTGGGCCAATCAATCCTTTACCCTTTTCACTTAAAGAAAGTGACACGGTGACTTGATACCTGAGCCAGGTGAGAAAACTCAACCAGTCAGAGATATGAACTAGTTTGAGCAAAGCCAAGATATCTGCATTGAGTCAATTGATCATGAAAAGTAGAATAAATACAAAATATTCTTGACCATTTAGAAGTCTTGAGAGTCATTATATGAATTGGAGCAATGATGCATAGAAAATTTGGTTGAAAAGACTTGGTTACTCCCTATGGGTTTCATATACAATAACAGCCCAATTCAGACTTTTGAGTCTGTGGTAGATTAGGTGCGAGGTCTGCAAGTCTCAGCCCTGGGAACAAATCACTGCTAGGGTTTAGGTGGGTAGAAAAGTCTCAGCACTGGTCTTAGTCTATTACTCCACCTAAATTCTTTCCTGGAAGGAAATCCTTATGAACTTAAAATGGTCTAGAAGATAATAAACTTTCTGCATCCCAGTAGCGGTAGTGTTTCGCTGGAACTAGAGGCAAGGAGGAAAGGGAAATTCAAGAGTCTCCAAAGAAGCTAACAAGAAAACTAAACAATATCCAAAAGAAATATCTTGAGGATTCTAATAGGACTGGCAGAAGCTTGAATTTCCACTTTGCCACAAATACCTTTTAAACTTTGGAATCCTTTGGCTTCCTATAAAACTTAGTTTACTTTTCTTCTTTTTGTTGTTGTTCAATGATTTCAGTCACATCTGACTCTTCAGGTTGCCATTCGTGGCAATGATATTGGAATGGTTTTCCATTTCCTTCTCCAGTTTGTTTTACAGATTAGGAGACAGAGGCAAACAGGGTTAAGTGACTTGCCCAGGTCACACAATTAATAACTATCTGAGGCAGGATTTAGACACACAAAGTTGAGTCTTCCTGATTCTAGAGTTAGCACCATGTCCTTTGTACCACCTAGCTATTCTTACCATGTTTCATCTTATATATCTAATCCATTGTTTTATGTATACAGTACCTTTTCCTCCTAATCAAAGAGTAATTTTTGTTCTGAGGGCAAGAACTCAGATTTCCACATATACTTTTGAACTAAAAAGAAATTTAGATATCATCCCCTTCATTACAAAAGTGAAATATCTGAAAGCTTAAAGAGAATAATCACTAGGTTGTTCAAGGGACAAGGTACAAGAATATCACTCTATGTTCCCAGTGCCTGAAAGAATCGTTTCTCACTCCAGATAGTGCATGTAATATAAGATTATAAAATTAGAGCTTGCAGAGACATTGGAGTTCATTAAATCCATTCTCTGTATTTCACCAATTTGATGAGGCTGAGAGAGGAAAATGACTCCTTTAAGTCTCATGGCTAGTTAAGTTTATGAGGCAGGATTTGAACTCAGTTCTTCCCAACTCTTACTATAATATTCCATCCATTTTGCCACCTCATCACCTAATTAGTGAATAAATATTGGTAGAATTATCATATTCATCTTCATTTGATTGGTTCTATTATTTCAGTTGTGTCAAGTGAGGAGCTTAGTACAATATGAGAATATAATATGCACTTAATACATGTTTACTGAACAGATCAGCATCTGTTCCACAATCAATAGGATCAGAGATTTGTCCTTGACACTGAGAGGATAGGTGAATTGTACAGGGTCACAGAGTTATCATGTGTCTGGAGAAGGAATTGAACGTAGGTCTTCTTAACTACTAAGAGCAGCTATTTGTTTACTCTGCTAGGTCATCTCTCCTAAATTATATGGCCTGATCAGATACATTTTATAAATCAAAAGTTCTGATTATCCAAAGCATAAAGCAAGTCTATGACACCTGAGGCATAGGCCTGGAAGTTAATAATATAAGTCATCTTTCCCTTTTACTCCCATTTTCCAGATGCTCATTTTCAACCTTAGGCGAAGTGGAGAAGGCTTCTAGGGCTGAGGGAAAACTGTGCCTTCATGCTCTCCCTAGTCTGTGCACTGGCCATATAGATAACTCCTATCTCCAGTGAGAATACTGCTTCTCCTCAATGTGCTCACGAAAGCCCTTCCGTTCTGGCCATATTGTTGCAGCCCCATCTGTCCCAGACACCATCCATCTTCGGCCAGAAGGATTGCTTTATTACCACATTCATCAATTTACACTCTGGGCCAGAGTTAGAAATGACTTGGAAAGACAAAACTGTTACCTTAGTAATTGAATATGAAAGTCTTATTAGGACCCACTTTCGCTAATCTGATATGAAAGTCACTAATACGATATGACTTTAACACTGTATAAAGCAACAATAAATTCTGATATGATATGAATATTAATACAGTGCAATGGGATACTGCTAATATGTTAATGTGGTGAGATATTACTAACGAGATATGGGGAACTTCATTGAAAAATTAATATTACCTCTCAGTAATTCTCTAGTACAGCATTTGCCCTGCTCCAGAATAAAATGATGAGATGGCCTTTGGACATAGTTTAGATTCAGGGTCCTGTTTATAAATAATTCACTTATTGGGGCACCAGTGAACAAAGCAGTGAGTTGAGATAATTGTCTAGATCTCTCAAACCAATTGAAGGCTGGGATAGGGGTGGGTGGCAAAGTGCCTTTTTGTTTTCTCTAGGTTTACCCAGGTTGTCTATAAATCCTGATTGGGATTGCTGAATAATGAAAGTAGAAGCCTTAATAATAGGCAGATTTTTTTTCTTTTCACTGGGATGAAGGGGGAAATGTGGAGAGGTATATAGGAAGTGGGGCATAGAGGCACATTGCAATTTCTTTGCCTACCCAAACTCAAAGGTATTTATCAAACATCATTCTTCCAGGTGGTCAGCATCATGCAGAACAAGACACAAGAAACTTGTTTGAATTCTTCATTTCCATACAACCAGTGAGAGAAAGCATTCTCCAGAAGATGTGCTGCAATCCCCAGTGATGCTCTCCACTATAATATATACATATGTAAGCCAGTCTATCCATCCATCTATCTATCTGTCTATCTATCTATCTATCTATCTATCTATCTATCTATCTATCTATCTATCTATCTATCTATCTATTTATCTATCTATTATCTATCTATCTATCTATCTATCTATCTATCTATCTATCTATCTATCATCTATATCTATCTGTCTGTCTGTTCATCTGTCCATCCATCCATCCATCCGTCCATCCATCCATCTATTATCTATCTATCTATCTATCTATCTATCTATCTATCTATCTATACCTATATTTATATACCTATAGCTAGGTTTATCATATAGATCCATGAACCCCACCACTACCAAAATACCTACAAACACCAATGATGTACAACGTTCCTTACCACTCAGTGCCACCTCCAAGACCTCCCCCTGACATGATCCTTCCACAATCTCTCCTCCTCCAAGATCTGAACATATATATCATCCTATACAGATCCTGGTGGCTGTTCTTTACCAGCCTCCAGAGTTTGTCCCTTCATTTCTGCAATGTACAAATTATCTTCTGGACTTCTGCTCTTTTATCAGGGACTTAACATTTACAGATTGATGTCCCTTTAAATGCACTTGTTTCCTAATTCATCAATCCCTTCAATTTCTGTCTCCCTAAAATATTTTAAATTCTTTTTATGACTGAGTTCCTATATTTGTCTTATCCATATGATAAAAATAGTGTTGATCTAAAGTGCTTTGAAATTCATAAAGTACAAAGTAAAAGTACTATTTAGTTAGTAAAATGACAGAGGTGGGATTTGAACCCAGGTTTACTTAACTAGCCCACTGAAATACCAATTACTTCATTTATAAAATGTCAAAATATTTTCCCATTTATAATCAATGTATCCACTAGATTGCCAATACCTAAAAATGCCTCTCTAGTCACTCCTTTTAATTGTCCCTGTAAAATGTAAATATAATCTAGGAGGAGTAACTTATTAAGACATCCACATCCTTTAACTCCTTCCTCAAATTAATTTCCAAAGTTTAGCCTTGATTGAGGATGGGAAGTTCCAGAGTATTGATATTTGAAATACTATAGTAGGAAGACCTTGGATAGTATCGGTCGTTCAAAGACATCATTCGCTTTAGATAGGGTGACAAATCCTAAAAAGGAGAATAGTATGCAGGGGTGTGCTAGAGTCAGCTCCTACTGACTTGACAGGATTGTTTGTTAAATTTTCATTCTGAAGGGGCAGCTAGATGGCTCAGTAGATTGAGATGCAGGCTTAGAGACAGGAGGTCCTGGGTTCAAATCTGACCTCAAATACTTCCTGGTTATGTGACCTGGGTCCAATCACTTAACCCCAATTGCCTACTCCTTACCATTCTTCTGCCACAGAAGACAGTATTAATTCTAAGATGGAAGGCAAGGATTTTTTTTAATTCGCTTTGAGCATTTATACTTTAAAACCAACAAAGGTCACAAATTAGTGTTTGATTTATTATTTTGTTGATTTCTAGGCTTAATAAGGTGACATACAGACAGTTAATAATGCAGATTTAACTTTTACAAAATGCCATGGGATTCATTTTGTTTTCTTTAATACTTACTGTTAAACATTTACCAGCACATTGCTATCAGTTGAAAGTAGATGTTAAGGAAGCTGTCAGAGCACCTCTTTGTCTGTTTAGGAGACTAGGAATCTGGGAGAGTGGAATCTGAAGATATAGATTACTGTGATTATTATTTTAGTGGCCTTTCCATATTACGAAGCAGAATCTATCAGAGAATGAAAACTGTAAAGATATGCATGATCAAACTATTAAGCATCAATTAACACCAGAAATTTTGGGCCTTAGTAAATGTGGAACATCTGGAAGGCAATGTGGTACATTGGATTGGAGCTTTAGATTTTGGAATCAGAGGACTTGGGTTTTAATTCTAGCTTTGTTATATAACTAACTGTGTTATTTTGGCAAGTCATTTAACTGCCTTATATCTTAATTCTCTCGTTTTCAAAAACGAGAAGGTTGGAATATATGACTTATAGATTCCTTTCAACAATAGATTCCATAATCCATTATGAAGTCTTTAGGGTGATTGGGTGTGGCTCCTAATTTGATAGGTTTGTTAAAGATGCTAGCTTTTGACACACCATGAGTCAGGTTGGGGAGGTGTGGTAGTCCTATTTTGACACACCAAACTCAAAAGGTTGCCCATCACTGACTTAATAGATGCTTATCGATTATTTGGCTTTCCTTTTCTTTGAAAAAGCTAAAAGGGTAACTGACCAACCTATAACTAGTAGCCCAAGATTTGGGGCTCAATAACAATCATACTAGAAATTCCACTCCTAGAAAATCAAGAGCCCAGCAATCCATATTGTAGATAGCAAAACCACCCCAGAGAATGTGCTATACCACTACTATAGAATCTTCCTGAGTATTTCACCCAGCAGGAGAATCATAGAATCAGAAAGGATATAGGGTCAACATTAAAATCCTACCTCTGATACTTAATAAATATATGAACATGGGCAAATCCATTTTCCTCTCTGAGTCACAGTATCATCTGTTGAAAGGAATAATAGAAGTTCCTGTCTCACAAGTTTGTGAGTATCAAATAAGATGATATGTATAAAGCTATTTTCAACTTTTTAAGTACAATATAAATGTCACTTGTAATTGTTGATGCTGTTTTTTTGAGCTTACTAATCATTACTTTTTAACCAAGGTTTTTTTTTTGTTGTTAAATAGTCATTTTATGACCTTTTGGTAGTTTTCTTGGAGTGGTCTGTTTTTTCCTTCTCCAGCTCATTTTACAGATTAGTATCTAAGAGGCAAACAGGGTTAAATGAATTGCTTGTCATTATAGAACTAGTGCTTGAGGCCACATTTGAACTCAGATCTTCTAACTTCAGACCCAGAGCTCTATCCATTAAGCAACCTGGTAGGCCCTTTACTCAAAATTACCCTGTAGATTTCTTATACTTGGGGGCCTTCATGTGGGCTGACTCTGACTGTATGTAACTGCCTCCCCATACAGGTGACCATGGGAGAATGCAACCTTCAGCCAGTGCCACTGGCTATAAGACCTGTGCTGAGCAGAGACTTGGCCATACTTTATAATATTGTTCAGAGAGTCCTGCTCTAGGGGCTATTGCTAATGTTTTGAGGGCTCTACTCACTCACGCCAGCCTTTTCACATCCATTTATGAAATTGATCTAAGTGGAGATTTGTGTCTCTTTGGACTTAAAATGAATTCCACCAGAAATCACGATTTAAGAAATGGAATAAATCAATCCTAGACTTAAACTCTCATTTCTTTCCCAGACTTTATTATTTTTTTTAAAGGCAAAATTTTCTGTATCAAATGCCAGCTAACCAAATATGCCTCCTGGTCATCCTTCTTCCTTTTTAGAAATAACCTTCAAATTCTGCTAAATGCAAACAAACAGAAAAAGATTAATGAAACTCTTTCTTTCTGAGAACAAGGCCATAACAATATGGTCTTAGGAATCAAGGAATTTTATAGTATTAGAGGTACAAGAAACATTATATTTCGTTAGCTGCCAAACTGATTGAGACACAGATGTCTTCATTTTATTATTATTATATTATATATATGCTAGCCCAAGTTACAAATATCTCATTTTATCCCCACAACAACCTTTTGAGATAGATGTTATTAATATCCTCGTTTTATGGCTAATATAATTGAGATAGAGAAGTTCAATGATTTGTGTAAAATCACATAGCTGCTATCTGAAGTGGGATTTGAACTTGGGTCTTCCTGATTCCATGCAAAACACTGTCCATTGTACCACACAGTTACCTTCTTCATATGGTTTTAATGAACTGGCCTTACATGCATGACACTCATTTCATACCTCTGTATCTTTGTAATGGTTGTCCACTATACCTAGAATGAATTGCCTCCTCAACTCATGAATTACTTGATATTGCAGGTTCTACTTTATTCCTTTCCTCATTTTATGAGCTTCTTCCATTTCACAATTAGATGAGGAGGGAGGAGGAACGGTGGAAGGGAGGGATGACCATCTTTAGTATGCCAGTATGCCTTTTACACTGTTCCTTTTCTATAACGAAACATTATTTTTTTCTGATCTGACATTATGATTAGTCATTTGGAAAGTACTTATTTTGACTCGGAATACATGGGTTACAATTCTGCTTCTCCTATTGAATTTCTGTGTGATATTGGACAAATCACTGCATTTTACATGTTAAATTCACTATAAAGTCAATGGTATTTATTAAGTCTGGCCCCCCCTAGCCCCCCCAAATCCTCTGACTAAAGGGCAGGTCATTTTCCCAAGGTCACAGAGCTATAAGAGTAATGAAAGAACTGAGGCTTGAAGCCCATACATTTTTTTTAGATTCTGGTTGTGGGGCCATAGGACAGATTATAACAATAGTGGTGATGATGATAGCTAGCAAAGAATTTTTATACATATATTATTTCACCTGTATAATCCTGAGAAGTAGGTATTTTACAGATAAGGAAACTGAGGAACAAAGAGGTTAGTTGACTTGCCTAGAGTCATGTAGTTTATAACTAAGTGAGGTAGGTTAGGTAGGTGTCTAAGTGGATTGAGACTCAGGCCCAGAGACCAAAGGTCCTGGCTTCTGATGTGGCCTCAGATATTTCTCGCTGGGTGACTTAAGTCACTTAATCCCCATTGCCTCACCTTTACTGCTCTTCTGCCTTGGAATCAATCCACAGTATTCATTCTAAGATAAAAGACAAGTTTTAATTTTTTAAATGAATAAATAAATGAGTGAAGCCAGTTTGAACTGAGGTCTTCTTTACTCTATGCCCAGTGCTCTATCTAAAGCACTGCCTACCTTTCTCAGACATAGAGATGAAAAACGAATAGCTCAATGTTAAACAATTAATAGAATTTTGGTAGTTAGTAAACATCACATGACAGACTCTAAAGCTAAAGGACTTGTAGAAAATGTTTTCCTTATAATAATGACATGAGGTAGATAGTGAAAGTATTGTTGGCCCTATTTCATTTTAAAGAAATTGGGTTCAAGTAGAGGAGAATTCTTTGTCTTCCCTCACCATGAGCTTTGTTTGGGGGAGAGATTTTCTTTTGGGTTGCCAAATGAGGTGGAAAGTCACAAATATTGAGCAAGAGAAGCCACAGATTCTTCCCAAGTGTCCCTAATTGATATTTGCTTAGAGGCTGTAAGTCTTCTGTGATAATGAGAGTGATTTTCAAGAGATATATAGTACATTTGGATCCCTTGCTACTTTACACAAATTATGCTAATTGCTTACCATTTGTTGAAGACAATGCAGTTAAAAGTTATATTGTCATTGTCCTTGTGCATACTCTGAGAAGCTATGTGGGGAGGAAAAAGACAAATCCTGAACGGAAGGCACTACTAACATCTACATGAAGCATGAGAGATTTGGGCTGGACTTAAAGAACTTCCAGATAGAAATGCTGCCGCTAAGCATACTAAAGCTGGCATCCTAAAATCTTGCTTTTAGAGATCTCTTGCCTTTGGGCAGACTCACGCCCATTTGGTACAGTTTAAGACTTGGCTGACCCATTTGGCTTAAAGATATCTTCGATCAGCTTCAGATATTCTATTCAAACTGAACTCTTTCACTGTTTAAGGTTCAGTTGACTGTGCATCTTATTTCACAACATGATGAACATGGAAATATATATTATATGATTATATATATGTATATATACAACTCTAATGGGGAAACTCTTAGGGGTAAATTAAATATTATTGGGTTTAAAGAAAGAGGAGAAGGAGGACTGACTGGACAGGGATAACAGACTGGACTAACAAACTGGGGAAAACCCCTCCAAAGAACAAGGAATGGGAGATTATGTATTGGCAGTTGAGACCAAATGCCACTACAGATCCACCTAGTCTGGGAGTCTGTGAAACTAATAGGGACTAACTAGTGAAACTAACTATACTGGGACCAAAGATTTATAGACAGGTTTAGTTAGATAAACTTTGGTTTTGAAGGAAGGGAAAGGGATGCCTATTCTAACAACCTATGGGCAAGTCTCTGGGTCAGGGAAGGAACTTATCTACACTAAGCTAAAGGCTATATCAAGACACAGCTGGACTATCAGGGATGGAAGTGGGATTCTCACTGCTGAGTACAGTCCAAATCCAGCGATGATACTGCTCTCCCAGGTCCTCAGCCAGTAATCCTTGAGATGGTTAAGGTTAGGGAGTTATACTAGCCTGAGATGACCAGAAGCCCAGGTCAGGTTTAACATTCTCAACCTAACTTCCCACAGGCATCTAGATGATTCTTCCTTCAGGATACCAGGATACAAACTCCACTTTCCCTGAGGTCTCCCACTGAGGCAGTTGGTCATCAGCAACTCGCACTCAGACAACATGGAGTCCATCCCAGAAGAGAGAGAGAGCCACTTTCTGCTTCTCCATTCCATTTAGAATTCTCCAGCCTTGCTTGATAAGCCTCCTAATAATACCTAATCTTAAACATTTACACCTTACTTTATTAATTTATCTACAACACAACGTATATCATATTAACTACCTTCTTTGGGAGAAGGGAAAAGTGGGAGTTAGAGAGAGGACATGGATTGAAAAATGGCAGAAAATGAATATTTTTGAAGTGTTGGCATATAATCTGAAAAACATAAAGATATGACCTCAGACTCTCCCCAGCTGTGTGACCTTGGGCAAGTCACTTGACCCCCATTGCCTACCCTTACCACTCTTCTGCTTTGGAGCCAATACACAGTATTGACTCTAAGAAGGAAGGTAAGGGTTAAAAACAAAACAAAACAAACATAAAAATATGTTATAATTAAAAATTTCAATGGGAACTAAAGATGTTTTGGGTAAGTAAATGAAGTGTTTATTTATTGAATCACACTTGAATGTGTACCATTTAACAATTAAAAAAAAGACTATTGATAAAATTGAAAACAAACAAAAATAAGTGTCTTCCTATAACACAAAACTGACAAAAAAGATGTTGAAAAATTGGTATAGGCTAAGACAGAGGTTTCATTGGGGAAGCTAGTATGAGCTCCAATAAAAATAAATATTGTCAAAGAGTTTGGAGAGGGATTGCACCAGGGAAGAAGACTTCCAAACTTCAATAAATAGTCAAAAAGGCAATGAAAGTGAGGAGATGAACTACATTAATTAACTAAGTATGGACTCCCACAAATAGACTGAAGTCTAGTTAGCACTCTGAGGAGAGGAGATGCAGAGGAAAAGTGAGCTCCAGTAATTAGGGACCCAAATCCCAATCCCAGTTCTGTGCTATCAGGATATAATCAGGGAATATAGCCTGGCTACATAGTTTTCAGAATATTGGAACCTGTATCAGGAGTTGAGATTAATTCATTTCCTGGACACCAGTGCCAAGAAAGCTATTCAGGAGGTCTACTATTTACATTGACAACTTGAAGATTTAATCTAGAGTTTATATTTTCTACATATAAATTAAATTAGAAATTAAGTTCTAGGACTGGAGGGCAAAATTGAAAGGAGAATGAATAACTTAAAATAAAAGGTAGAAAATATTATTCAAGCAGAAGACTCCATGAAAACTGAATGGAGTACACATTTCTCTCAAAATTATTGGATTAGAGGAAATAGAAAAGCTCAGGACTTTCATAATTATGAGGAGAATGCGGAGAAGAATACTATGATAATACTAAACCAAAAATTATTTAAAAAACAAACAAAGAATATAGTGGGGGCAGTGAGGTAGCTCAGTGGAAAGGGAGCCAGGATTGGAGATGGGAGGTCTTGTATTCAAATCTAACCTTAAATACTTCCTAGTTATATGACCATGGACAAGTCACTTAACTTCCATTGCCTGGCCCTTGTGTTCTTCTGCCTTAGAAGCAATACATAGCATTTAGTCTAAGATGGAAAAGAAAAAAAAAAACAAAAACTAAGGAGAAACTGCAGTGGGTTAAATGTGTCTTCCCAGTTTCACACAAAGAGACTATCTGAAGTCATCTAGAATTTGTCAGGAGATCCATCCACAACTTCGTTTTCCAGGATACCATCAGAGAGAAACCTTTTTATATACAGGCTTGAGGTAACTAAGAAAATTAAATTACTCTAGAGCCTTTAGTTTTATACTAGGATTGCAAGATATATCTGAGGCCAGCAGCTAACCAAAGAAGCTTAGAATCTGTCACAGTGTCACTATGATTCCAAATAAGGGCTCAGAAGTTTAAGGGGCTCTGGGAATGGCTGAACAAATTGTGGTATCTATTGGTGATGGAATACTATTATGCTCAAAGGAAAAATGAACTGGAGGAATTCCATGTGAACTGGAATGACCTCTAGGAATTGATGCAGAGTGAAAGGAGTGGAACCAGGAGAACATTATACACAGAGACTGATACACTGTGGTACAAGCGGACATGATGGACTTCTCTACTAGCAGCAATGCAATGCAATGATCCAGAACAATTCTGAGGGACTATGTGCAACTATCAATAATATGGAAATAGGTCTTGATCAATGATACATGTAAAACCCAGTGAAATTGTGTATAGGCTACTGGGAGGGCTGGGGGTGGGGAGAGGGAAAGAACATGAATCATGTAACCATGGAAAATTTTTCTAAAAAAAAAAAAGAAAAGAAAATGAACTGCTATGTTCTTCCAAAAAAAAGACGTTTAAGGAGCTGTTTAAAAAATCTTGTAAATTAAATGAAAGCTCTAAATAAAATAATGTAAAAGGAGGTGAGAATGCTAGAGAAAAGAACTGGAAAAAATAAAAATCTTAGTACAAGAGATACAAAATGTTCCCCATATAAGAATTTCCTTGAGAATTGGTAGGACAAGACAGAGAAAATGATTCTGTGGAACAATATTACTAGAACAAAGTGCAAAGAGGGAAGAAGGAGTAAGGAGGTAATGGAATAATCATCTATTATGTTTCTACTATGTGTCAGATAGTATGCTAAGGTAACATCAATTAGAAACAACTGTCTTGAAAACATATCAAGAAAAGATTACTAAAAATCCCTATGCTACCTAAAACCTTGAACCATAAAAAGCCTAGATTCCATAAGTATGTTATCTATTCTTATTAGATTCAGAGGTAAAAATAAATATAGAAAGAATCTATGAGATATTTCCTGAAAGAATTCCAACATGAATAATACCAAGAATATCATAATCCAAACCCATAGCTTCAAGGTCAAAAAAAGTACTGGTAGGAGACTGAAAGAAAGAATTTGAATACCAGGAAACCACAGTAATAACATGAAACCTCACAACTACCCCTATAAAAAGGGGGAGAATTATAATATATTTCAGAAGGGGAAAAATAAACAAAAATTTACAACCAAGAATAGCTTACCTGACAAAACTGAGTCTAATTTTATGGAGGAGAAGATGCAATGAACACTTAATGCAAAATTTCCAAATGCAAAACTTCCAAATATGATGAAGAGATAAGAACAGAGAAATTACTATGAAGTACAAAGATAAAGCAAGAAGGATAGAAAGATAAATAAATTTGAGCAATAGGAATTGACTATATGATAATAAAGTGTTTATAGGCTAATAAAAGGAAGGGAAATAAGAAAATACTAGGGGAAAAAGGAAGGAAAAAGGAAATGGAACATAATACTTCACTTATGTGTATAACTGTATGTGATAGTGACCCATGAAAAATACTGCATATAGTGAATAGGAAAGATTTATACTAGAAATAAAAAGTTCATTCAACAGTAGAATAGCTATAAACAGAGAAATCCACATTAAAAATGAAACTTGTTAAAAAACACATGATGCTGTCAATAGATTCAGAAAAAAACTATTATAATTAAATATACCTGTCTCTTTTTTTAAAAGGCTAGTAATCAAAGGAATTAATGAATTTTTCCTTCATAAGTAAATTATGTCTATAAGCAACTATGTCTGCATTATGTAATGGAAAAAACTAGACTTTTGTAAAAAGGATCAGTGATTAAATAAAAATGTTGAATATTATGCATATTATTTAACAGTAATAGATATGCTAGTTATAGCAATAAAAACAAGAAAAAAAGAAATTGAAGATTAATTTTGTTAAAGAGGAGACAAAATTATATTCTCATATATATTGGTGGCATAGGTGGCACAATGGAATCAGGAAAACTCTACTTCCAGAGTTCAAATCTGGTGGTAGACACTTTTTAGTGATGTTACCCTGGGTGAGTCATTTTACACTATTTGTCTCGATTCTTCCTCTTTAAAAATTAGCTGGAAAAGGAAATGGTAAGCCACTCTAGTAGCTTTGCCAAGAAAACCCCAAATAGGGTCACAAAAAGGTATATCTGGCCGAAACAACTCAGCATCAATAACAAAACTAATTAAATAAGTTCAGAAAGAAGTAGACAAACAAAACCATTTCAAAGTATGAGAATTTGAAAAATTAGAACAAGATAAAAACAAGAATGAGAAAAAAAGAAGCAAGAGGGAGAAACAAGTGGTTTTTCCCCCCATTTTACTCAATGTCCCTATGCATCTAGCTCTATCTATCTTTCTCTGTATCTATCAGTTTTTCTATCTCTACCTGCAATCCTGTCTCTACCTATTACTATCTCTGCCACTGTATGTCTTTTATACTTTTTGTTTTTCTTTTTTTTTTTTTTTCCTTTCTGTGCCTATCACTCTCAGGCTGTCTTATCTGCCTTTGTGGTGCCTCTGTTGCTATGAAAGCTCTATTTTCTCTCTCTCTCTGTGTACTTTCCAATATCTTTATGGGTCTCTGTCTCTTTTTCTCTGTGTTTCTTTATCTCTTTTTTTTCTGTGTCTGTCTTCTGTCTTCTATCTCTGTCTTTCTGTCTTTCTTCCTGTCATCTCTCTCTCTCTCTCTCTCTCTCTCTCTCTCTCTCTCTCTCTCTCTCTCTCTCTTTCTCTCTCTCTCTCTCTCACCTTCCCCCTCCTCTCCACATATAACACTGAGACTCTGATTTGAGAAGCCAGATTAATTGCTCTTTTCTGAAAATTCCCATAAAGGTTTCATCTATGACTTGGTTAATGAATAGATCTAGGGGCTAGATTAATCTCACAAATGTACAGCCCATATGGGGGCATTTCTCTCTCTGGATGGTGCTAAAAACACACAGAAGTGTGAGAGACAGGATATGACCTTCTCTAAATTCTGTAGTTTTACTGGATTATGCAGTTCAAGCCAAACTATTTCCAGAATTACTTGAAAAAGAGGAAGCAGGTTGTGTTGAGGTTGAGTTATTTATAATATTTCTCCATCATAAATATAGGGGTTTGAGTTTTTGGATCACTGGTTGAGACCAGAGTAAATTCATTCAGATACCACCAGAGAAGCCTGAGATTTCCAATGTGCTTAGTCTCTTTGCTTAGGAAATCATCCATTAAAGTTTTCTGGGACCTATATGTGAGGGCTTGGAAATTCAATTTTGTGGGCTAGAAACAAGTGGGCTGTGTGATGGACTGAAATGATTGTTTGACTTAAAATGAGTAAGAAAGAAGGAATCTTGTGGCTCTCTCTTTGACAGTAAAGAGGACTGACCATCCATAAATGGCTGCTTCCTTGGGTGTAAATGGGGTTGGGCACCTATTACATTAAGACCTAAAGTTGATCAGTTCTCTACGTTTCTAAGAAATAAGATGCTAAAACTGTGGGGATAAACTGGGGATGGGAGTTCCTACATATTTATTCATTCCTAAAGTCAGTGGCTGATATAAGGAAATTGTTTAATAAACAAAGACGATTAGTAGTCACCTCTAACTGATACATTACTAAGCATTTATTATATTCCAGGCCCTGTGCTAGACCTTAGAAATACAAAGGGAAGGAAGGAAGGAAGGAAGAGAGAAAGAATGAGTTTCTACCATTAATATTATAATCTATCATAGGAATATATGCCTCTCTGTCTTTTTCTCTGTCTCATATATATATATATATATATATATATATATATGCATATACGCATATACACACATACATACATATATTTGTGAGTGAATGTCTGTGTATGTGGTATGGGTATGTGCATATTATGTGAGTAGATATGGATAGATACATATATATACACATACACATATATGTGAAGAAGAAGAAAATGAGCATTCATTAAGCATCTACTAGGTGCTGGGGTAAGTATTTTAAAATATCTCATTTGATCCTTAAAACAATCCTATTGTTACCTCCATTTTACAGTTAAGAAAATTGAGACATTAGTGATAATACTTTGAAAAAGAAAAATACAAAATAAATATTAAAATCAAGGTATTGGGTGGGAGGGTGCTATCAATTGGAGTTATTAGGAAAGAGTTTTTTATAGAAGCTGGTATTTGAGCGATATCTCATAGTAAGAGAACTCTAATTCAGAGATGAGAAGAGAGTGAGTGCATTCCAGGCATAGGGTATGGTCAATACATAGGCATACAGATGAGAAGTGGTGTACTTTGTATGAAAAATAGAGGGATCAATTTGTCTGGATCCTAATAGAGTATGGGAAGGGGAGCATGTAGCAAGAACCTATTAAAAGTGGGTTGTGGGCCAAGTTATGAAGAACTTTAAAAACCAAAAAAGAGGACTTTATATTTTATCCTTGAGGTAATAGGGAAATACTGGATTTACTGAGTAGGAGGAAATCATGGCCAAATCTCCTAAAGAAAAATCACTTTAGTGTTTGTGTGGAGAATTGAATTCCAGAGGCTAATTCATCCAAAGTGGGCGTGGCCAATCTTTTTCATGTCTGACTTTGAATTCAGAAGGACCTATCATTTTTTTAAAAACAAAATTATCTTTCTCAGAGGCAACAAATCTGTTATTTGGCAACCACTGCCTCGGGTTTATGAAGGAACTTCAGTAAAGAACTATTGTCTGGGACATATGGAGGTGATGCATTAGACAGCTTGCTCTACAAGGCAGTTATACAAAGTCCAAAGATTTCCAGGTCTGTGAAAAACTTTCTTTTAATCAGGAACCTTGAAAGGTTTACCAGTAAAAGGAAAGAAAGAAAAAAAGGAAGAAAAAAAGAAAGGGAGAAAGAAAGGAAGAAAGAAAGAAAGAAGAAAAAATGAAGGAAGGACGGACAGACAGGCAAATTTTATAAATTGGTAGAGGCTTCATGAAAGAAAGGTTCCCAGGTATAGCCTGTACAGTCACTTGGCAGCAAGAGCTATACTTATTACTCTTGGTGGAAACAAAGAAGCAACTGAACAAAATAGAATTATGAGGGATAGAGTTCTTGGTGCATATGACCAGAGAAAGATGCAAGACAAAGTCACAGGAAAGGCATCAAACAGTAGTTTGTTAAATAAGAAAAAAAATTGCTAATTTTAGTCAGAAACTTTCTTTGGCTGCAATTACTTTCCACTGAAACTAGTTGTTGATTCAAAGTCAAACGTCTGTAGTGTTAAAATTATTCATGATATGAAAAAAATCACCCAAGTCTTTTAGTTATATAAATATGTATGGGGAGATATAAGATGTTTGTATGCACAATAGGATGGTAATGTCTAAAGCTTGTTCTCCTAGTGATCTCCCATAACCACCCACTGCTAAGTCATTTTGTAATAATATGATGGATGAAAATGTATCAGAGCTGAAATACCAACTAGATTTGCTAAAGCTATTGCTCTAGATACAAAGTAAAAGAAGAGACTGTCTTTAAAAGTGTGCCAGTTCCCCTCTCCCCCTCCTACTTCTGCAAAGGCCTTCTCTCCCTCAATACTTCCAAAAAACTACAGAGTACCCAGAGGAAGTCTATGAGGATGGGGAGGGGGCTGGAAACCAGGCCAAGGGAGCTGTAGTTGAAGGAATAAAGTGTGTTTAGCCTAAAGCTCAAGAGGCATCATGCTAACTGTCTTCAAATGTTTGAAGGGTTTTCTTGTACAATAGGGAGCAAGTTTGTTCTGTGTTGTTCCAGAGGGTAGAACTAGGATCAGTAGGTTAATGTTAAAAGGAAACAGATTTAAACTCAACATCAGAAAGAACTTTCTAACACCTGATGCTGTATAATAATGGAAGAGGCTGCTTCCCTCTAATGACCTGCTTGAGTTCCTTACTCCCATAGTGGGCAATGAGGAGGTGCAGTGAATAGAGGGTTAACTATGTAATAGGGACTGGGCTCAGACACTTACTAGCTGTGTGACCCTTGGCAAATCACCACACTTACCTCAGTTTCCTCACCTGTCCAATGAACTGAAGAAGGAAATGGGAAACGATTCTAGTATGTTTACCAAGAAAATAAATGGAGTTAAAAAGAGTTGGACACAATTAAACAGCACCACCCACAAGCTTCTGTTCCCCATAGCTGAAACTACTTCTTGTCTCTCTCCATTCCCCCTATCCCTCAACACACACACACACACACACACACACACACACACACACACACACAATCAAGGTTCAATATAAGGGAAATGTAAGAATTCTTGGGTCTATAGTTGCTGAGACAGATCTCTGATACAGTGGCAACTTTTCTTCTCTGACATTGTAGCCTGTTTGGAGTCTGACATAATCTGGAACCAACACTCCTCCTTTTCCAATGATATCAAGAATTTTATCTTTATATTGTACCCAGTCACCATATGCATGTTATTCTCCTTTTAAGTTCTTGCCTTTAGTTTGAGGTGCTAACAAAATTCATAAATTGAGGATTAGGATTGGGAAAAGAAAGTCTTGGTTCTCTTTGCTTATTCTGAGTTTACACTTATAGAAAGGGGATCCTTTGTTCTCTTTCCCTAGTTGGAGTTAACACTTTGGTTAACAATAACTTAAGTACCCCTACTTAGTACCTCACTAGATTGTGAAGACAGGATTAACTCTCTTTTGTCTACCTTTTGATTGAATCAACAAAAGCTTGAACTAGGTGGAGCTAGCCAACCATTTAGAGAATTCACCCTCAGAAACTCAATTAGCCAGGAATCTGTGGACCCTTTTGATGAGAATTTACCCCTCCAGAAGGTGAGAAGTAGATTCCACAGACATGCTCCCCTTGGGCAGTGTCTAGGCAATTTGAAAACTGTGATTTGCCCCTTTGAAGAGAGGAAAGGACAAGAAGTCACCATAATTAGTCCTGAATTTCTGGGGAGAAAAGGAGCTTCAAGAAGGAAGTAGGCTTCAAGAAGAAAGTTGGCCTTAGGAGTCATCTTCAGCTTGAGTCATTGTTTTGACCTACCTCTTGGAGGGAACTTGGGTAAGTGAATAGCTGGCTTTCCTTTCCTGTCTTCTGGAGAGAGTTTAATTCCTGCTGATGGTCAACAAATCCTGGCTGAGTCGAACACCAGAGAAATATTTAGATAGGATAAATGTCTTCTCTACCTTTCTATATTTCTCTACTTTCATTCTTTCCACCTCTTTTGTAAATACAAGCTATTAAGAGTCATTTAGACTTTGAGCAATAATAATTTAAATCGGTGACTACCATATCATATATAATTTTCATATATTTTAGTCAAATCATTAAAAATTAATTCCTACAGGATGAAACCCTTTGTCTTTATTTGGCTTTGGTTCTTAGTCTGGGGAATGCTGTAGTCATTAACAGTTTGTATTCAAGACATTCAAGCTTGGTAGTCTATGGTATAGCCTTCTTGAACTCAGGGTCAGCTCCACACCAAAATGAAGCTGTGGAGGAGTGGTTTAGTACTGGAAGGATGTCTAGTACTCTCTATACTAACACTGTACCTGGAGTGGAGGGAGAACAGAACCTGATAAACTGATACTTTACTTAAGTCAGAAGATCTGCTTCAAACACAGCTTTTGATGCTTACTACTTGTCTTGCCCTGAGCATGTCACTTGTCACTTATCTACCAAGGGTCTTTGTTTTCTCGTCAATAAAATGAAGGAATGGCTACTGTTCATTTACATTTATTTCACATTACAAATTACAATAAACATGTTATTTGAATGGGGGGAAAAGGCACATGGCAGTGCAATTTCTATTCCAAAGACTTAGCATCTTATCTTTATCTCTTTCAACTTTAGATCTGTTATATAGGCAAAGATCTGTCAATTCTTCTTAAAATTGTGAATTATTTTGTTTTTGTTTTCTACACCCATATGTAGTAAAAATACAATTACTATTATGCCATTTTAGCAAAAAGAGCAAACTCAGACTCGGGCAGTTTAACTTACTTATTGTCAAGAAGGTATCGAAGGCAGACGAGACCCTAAGTCCAAATCCAGTATCCTTTATACTATATCACATTATTGCCAGATCACTAGCATCATCATTTACTTCATCAAAATCATCATCCTTTTTAGTTTTTAAAACATTTTCATCTTATTTGCTTCAGAGAAATCTAAGAAGACTTCTAAGAATGGAGGCAGAGTGAAGTCAACAGATCCAGAACAATTTATAGGATAACAACAACAAAGAAACAACTTTGAAAGACTAAGATCTCTGTACTCATGATTACAAAGGATTGTTGATAATTAATGCTATTACCTGTCTGAGAGTAGATGGATTTAAAATGCAGAATGAAACATATTTTTTTGACTTATTCCTCAGGAATGCTTGGAAATCTATCTTATTGAATGTTCATTTTTTCCCCTGAAAGAATATACTCAGTTTTGCTGGATAGGTGACTCTGTGTTGTAAACCCAAGTCTTTTGCCTTTCTGAATATTGTATTCCATGCCTTTTGATCATTTAATTTAGAAATTGCTAGGTCCTGTGAGATCCTGATTGTAGCTCCATGGTATTTGAATTGTTTCTTTTTGGCTATTTGAAGAATTTTCTCCTTAGCTTGGTTGCTCTTGATTTTAGGTATTGTATTCCTGGAAATTGTCAATTGAGGATTTTTTTCTGGAGTTGATCTGTGAATTCTTTCAATTTCAATTTTATTTTCTTGTTCCAGGACCTCTGGGCAGTTTTCTTTAATAATTTCTTGTAATATGATGTCCAAGGTTTTTTCTTGATCATGTCTTCTAAGTAGTCCAATAATTCTCAAATTGTCTTTCCTAGATTTATTTTCTAGTTCAGTTGTTTTATCAATAATATATTTCATATTTTCCTCTATTTTTTCATTCTGCTTTATTGTTCTTTGATTTCTCATGAAATCATTAGTTTCTAGATGGTCAATTCTGACTTTTAAGGCCTGATCTTTCTCTGTCAGTTTTTGGTTCTTCTTTTTTAATTGGCCCATTTCTCATTGCATCACTTTCATTTCTCTTTCTCACTTTTTCTCTGCCTCTCTTAATTGGTTTTTGAAGTCTTTTTTTTCAGTTCTTCCAGAATCTGTGTCCAATGCATATTTTTCTTTTGGGCTTTGTGTATGTTTGTTTTGCTTTTATTGTCCCCTTCTGTGCCTATACCTTGCTCTTTGTCTCTATAAAAATGCTTTAGATTTAAGTGCTTTGATTATTATTTGCTCATTTTTCCCAACTAATTATAGGTAGGCTTTGTTTTCTGGGGAGTTGGAGTACTCTCTTAAACTTCATTCCCTCCTTGTTTCTATTCTCATCTTAATTTATGGAGTTTTGCCAGTTTTAGTTCTTGGAGGATGACGTGATGGTCTGCTAAGAGCACTGAGAACTCCCTCTCCCTGCTGATTCAATTGATCCTTGAGATTCTGATAGCTCAAAGACATGCCTTATGCTTGGTTGTAAGCTTTTGGTCTTAATCTTGGTCTTGATCAGGTTAGGAGCTACTTAAAAAGCCTTAGGGTTAGGTATAAATTTTTGGTTTTTCTGTGTACTTGTTCTAATCAGGCATAACCTTTATTGTCTTGGAATCCTGCCATGAGTTTTAGGAAAAATGATCCAACCCCTTCCCCCTTAGTACTATCAGACACCCTAAATTTTGAATTATGTCCTTATCCCAATCCCAGACTGGGACTCCTGGCTTCGCTGTGGTCTCATAGGAATCAGCCAACTTCAGATCAGACTGTCCTGAGCTAGTACTTTGGACTTCTCCATAGGTTTGAAATTTCAAGGGATAGGGGTTGGCTTGGACCACTATTTGCCCGGGCAGGATCTCAGGATCAGAATGTTAGCTTGGACTTAGGTTCTGAACCTGGGATAGCAGATGTGGGATTGTGGTAAATGGCTTGCTCTTGTCTTGCTCTTTACTCCTTGCTTTAATCTTGATGATTGTGCTCTCTTCTCACCCCGTGTCCCAAATGTTCTCTTCCTACCATTTCGGGTTTTTCTTTTCTTAAAAGTTGTTTCACTCTCTTCTTGTTGGTTCTTTCACTCCTGTAGATGTTTTGTGGTGATATTTAAGTATTGGTTGGAAAGGATTCTCATGGTGACTCTAGAGCTGCTCTGGTTTACTCTACCATATTGGCTCTGCCCCTGGAAGTCTCCAAAAAGAGCCCAGATTTTTTGAGAAGGATAATGTGATTTGTTTTGCCTAACTATGCATATTTAGTATAAGGGTTTTAATTTTTTTCTTATTAGTGTTCCTTTTCAAAGAGGTAGTCTGAAAAAAAAAGAAAAATTAAAATTTAAGAAAAATATTCTTTATTGTTCACACTAAAACTACAGGGGTTGTGGGGTAGAATGAGTACAATCTCTTTTGAGGATTGAAGAAAATGAGTATCCAGGAATTTAAATTATTTATCTAAAGCCAAATAACTCTTTAGTGAAAAAAATCAGAACTAAACTCAAGTCTCAAACTCTTAGTCAAGGATGACTTCTGAAACAAGCCATTTAGAGCAAAGAAAAGGCAGAATCATACTGTTATCTATGAAGTGCAATAATGATCTCTCAATAAATATAAAGTCTCCTTCTAAAATAGTATGGTTTTTCCATAAATTTTTTCACTTTCTCAGCAGACTTAGCTGAAGCTGTCTTATATATACCCCCCCACCCCAGAAAACCTTCCTAATACTACTTATAACTTGAATTGAGCTTCACAACTAACCTGAGTCCTAATTGTCATTTAAAGACAATTGGGACAGAATTTTCAAGAGCCCTTAGAATAGCCACATTGTACCTCTGTCCTCAGGGTTAAGAGCAACTCTGCTATACTTCTGGGCTAACAGGAAAGAAGGAAGCAAATTCATTTCCTCTTTGCCATTCTTCCCATAGACACACCAAGCAGCGGGCACAGTAAAAGGTAGCAAACAAACATGATCTTTGGTTCTCCCATACACTGCCGAGGTGGAAATGTAATTAGTAAAAAATGCTAGGCAAGAGCATTGTGCTACCAGAACTATTCAATCAGAAAGTGCTGATTGAACATATAGAGACACAATCAAAGCCTTTATTTAAATAGGGGTTACAGTCCTAATAAAACACAAAGGGAAGTAGGGGCATAGGCCTCCTCGACAGGTAATGAAAGAAAAAATTAAACTCATCCAATTACATCTGGGGAAAAATCCATTACCTATAACAGAGAGAGGACTGCCCCAGGAAAATTCAGATGCAAAACTAATAATGAAGGCGCACTGTCCTTTCAACAGATTCTAAATGAGCTCTAATTTTCTTATATCCACCATTCCCAAACTATATAAATTTCAACTAAGCAGAAAAAAGTGACATGCTAGCACAATTGTTATTCCAAACAGGCACAGCTGCTTGCTCACCTTAATTAGACCTAATCCCAAAAGGGAACCAATCTTTCCTTATTTTCTTCTATGAGCTCACCTGATTTCCCTCAACTTTTCTTTTCTAATAGATTTTGCTCTAACCTTTCAGCAACTGTCGTTTTAGTAACTCTATTGGGAAATGCAATTGCCTCAGGTTCCCCAGGTCCCACAAGGACTAGAGGCCCTAAGACATGCAGAGATAGGGACACCATACACAGGAGAAAGGACAAAGATGATTATAGGCCAGTGACTGTTCTTAGTGCCAATCAGTTCCTCAACTTAATTGATTATAAGTATTCTATAAATAAGTGGTTATTTGTTGGAATTCAAGATATTTTATGGAGCAATCACTTTGCATTCAACAATTTAATAGAGTTTACATGATGTAAAAGAAATAGGCGATGGAGTAGTTAACCTCAAGAAGCTTATACTCTTACTTGGCTAAGTAATACTCTTAGCTATTTACATATATTTTAGATTGAAAATAAAATATGGAAGTTTCTAATCAAATGCTAGGCTATTTGGTCCAGATTCTATTCTAAGAGGATTATTAGTATTATGTTAAGAAAGAAAGAGAGAGAAAGAAGGAAGGAATGAAGGAAGTAAGAGAGGAAGGAAAGAAGGAAGGAAGAAAGGAAGGAAGACCCTGTCCTAAAGGAGCTTAGAGTCTAATGGGAGAAGTTTATTCCCCCTGCTGCCTCCTCTGATAATCTACACTGCCCATATTTAGATTTAATCACAAAAGGTGAGAACATCTCCAATTTTGGGAGGTCCAAAACCGGTAACCCACATGTACTAGAATGGGTGATGAATCAGAATCAACTGACTGCCCCCTAGGCAGTCCTAAGAGAAATGTCTGTTGTGATTGGACACACAAACTAGGAGGGAGGCACAGGAAGTGATGCATAAGTAACTCCTTTAAAAAGAGAGAATTGAGTGAGTCAGAAGGTCTTCTGCTGGAGAAGGCTCACTGCTGGTTTGTGAAGAGGTCCTGAAGGAGCTCTTCTGGTTCGTGGAGGAGTTCTGGCTGAGACCCTGAGACCTTGGTGAGACTCTTCCACTTGGTGAATGTTAAGACTGAATCTTCTTGAACTTCTCTTAAGGAATTTTCCTTTCAAAGAGACTCTGTGACTGAAGCTTTGCTTCATACACCTCCAGGCCTTTGGGACTCAGCCCTCCACTCAAGGCTTGACCTTTTTCTAAGGACTAGTTAAATCTGCCTGGTTTGAGCCAGGGACCAGAGCAAATTACTCAGTATCTTAGATCACTTATCCTATTTATTCTCTCTTTAATTTTCTTACTTTCTCTCTCTCTTCTTAATTGTAAATAAACTTCCATAAAAGTCAATTTTGACTTGAGATTATTCTTAATTGAGGATTGATAATTGTTCAGTTCTCTGGCGACCAATCTTTAATATATTTGACCTCAAGCCCCTTTTTCTCCTTACAATTTTGGCTGACCACTTAGGTTGTGCCGACTACCCTCAATCTTCTGATATTTTCTTGCTTCTTCTTTCACTCTGTAAACCTCAAGTTTTCCTGAATGTAAGGAGAGTACATTCTCTTCACTTGAACCTCCAAGTATCCCTAGTTTCTTTCAAACTAGTGGTCAAGAGACATTACCCAGTCACATTTTCTGGATCCCTCAGTTTTAACATTTTGTTTTCTTGGAAATATATTTATGTTACTTTATATAAACTTTATATTTCCTGTACTGCATGGCAACTCTCGACTATACAATAAGGGGATTAATTTAGATGTTCTTTGAGGTCCATTGGCCCTCTAGATCTATAATCTATTTAGAATAGACATTGCTTCAAGTTTTTTTTTAATCTTTTTTTTAATCTTTGTATGTCTAGTACCTAGAACAGTTCCTAGAGCATTATTAAGCTTATTTCCTTAATTTTTTCCACTTAAATGAAAGATTAAATAAAAGAGGATAGTCTTTGGCATGCCTAAAAGGAAGGAAGATAAATATAGTGGATGTGGCCAGAAGAGTTTCTCAAAATTCTCCACACTCCCAATATTTAGGACTATTTGTGCCAGAGTGTAGAGGCAGCAGAAGAATAGCATCTATAGTGAACAACAAGTAAACAAATATATGTATGTATGCCTACTTTGCTATATGTATATAGCACATGTTTCTACTATATATTTGTCTGTATCTTTTTGCATAGAATTATTTGCATATTTATACAAATATATGCACATATAAATTGATAAGTGGAATACTTTTTACTAATATGTGTATCTAAAGGACATATACAACTGCATGTATTTGTATGTATGCCCACATTGCAATATTCTTATAGCATATATTTCAACAATATATTTATATCTATATTATTATTGAAACATAATGACAATTTATTGATCTAAAGGTTCATACTCATAATCCATGTAACAGCCTAGGCCAAAGCTCTCTTTAATGGTCACCTTTCATTAAAAGATACTAGTAGATTTCTTTTTACTTATTTATCTATTTATTTATAATTTTTGATAACTCAGCACCTAGTCCAGGACCTGGCATTTAAAAAACTTAGATTTGCTAGTTGATTAATTGATTAGGGAATTTTTGCTGGTTTATTTTTGCTACGGGGTGCGTGTGTGTGTGTGTGTGTGTGTGTGTGTGTGTGTTTGGTGAGGATAGAGAAAAGTGGGGGAGAGATTAAAGAAACCAAGGAATGAAAAGTTGTATCATTTCCTCTCCATAGCTCTGCACCCCTTCTTCACATGACTTACGTCAAACAAATCTCCTCTATCAAATGATACGTAGTTGTTTCCATTATGAAACCCAGAATATGCTTTCAACAAGTAGTGTGAAAAATTATTATTAATAACGAAATGAGGAATTAACAATAAAATTTAGGAAAGTGCAATTAAAATGATATGTGGGCCCCTTAATTTTCATCCTTTTTGTTTTATTTGAGAGAGGTTGTCAAGAAAGGGAAAGAAACGGGTGCTTTGATGAAAACAGCTACAGCCAGATGACTTTGCGACATCTGTTTTTACAAAAGCAAAGTCACAGTTGGGCAAATGCCTCCATTGCATTCC
Source organism: Gracilinanus agilis (assembly GCF_016433145.1). Taxonomy (NCBI): domain Eukaryota; kingdom Metazoa; phylum Chordata; class Mammalia; order Didelphimorphia; family Didelphidae; genus Gracilinanus; species Gracilinanus agilis. The sequence continues at coordinate 417,407,258 of NC_058130.1, forward strand.
CATTAACAAAAATCTTGAAATATGTTACCAAAAGTAAGTCATCTCCAGTCCTGTACTCTGCCCATTCTCCATATCTTAATTCCAAAGCATACAATAATATCATGCTGTCAATGTCACCTTTACAAAGGTAGAATTTCAGTGTGGTCCAAAGTATTTATAGAGTTAAAAGCAAGAAGAGTATTCTTCTAAGTGAGTAAACATTAAATAAGTAAATAAATAGGTGAATGAATTAATGATAAATAAATAATATGTTTTTAACTGAGAAAACTATATGAGTGTCTTTGAAATATAGAAATGAGGAACATTCAGAAACAATAAAATATTGTACATTTAGCGATTCCCCAAGGGGAAAAAAACAAGTAACCCCACAGCAATTGCAAAACAGAAACTCTCAGGAAAAAAAAGATTGTTTTACAAGGATTAATGCATATCTAGAAGAAATGAAGTAAAAGATTAAAAAATGAAATAAAAAGAAAATGAATGGAAAAAGAATAGCTTAAAAGAAAGTAGCTTGCTATATCTAAGAAATGGAATCCCTGAAAACTCAAATACACCAAGTAGAAATTAATAACTCCTTGAGACAGCAAGAAATATTATTTTAAAAAGATGGAAAAAATAGAAGAAAAATTAATGCATCTGATATCTAAAATAACCAACTGGTTAGACAGGTCAAGAAAGAATCATTTAAATAGTCAAACTCCTGGAAAACTCCAATTAAAACAAAATACTGGAAATCATATTTCAAGAAACCATAAATAAAAATTGGATAGATCTGTTACAAAATAAAGAGGAAAAGAATCAACCAATCACTTTTTAAAAAGGATCCCTTAAATGAAAAGGGATTAGGAATATCATAGTAAAAATTCATAGTTACGACAAAAAAAAATACTTCATGCATCCAGAGAAAAAAGAAGGCAGGTGTATCACAGTAAAGATTATTCAAGACTTCATAGCTTTGAATATAAACAGGAGGAGATGTTGAAATAAAATAATCCAAAAGACAAAAACTTATAGCCTTACAACCAAGAATAATATATTCTTTCAAGTTGAGTCTCATATTTATGGGAGGAAATGAACCTTTAATCAAATAACAGAATTTAAACATTTCTAATGAAAAGACAGAAGCTGAATTAGAATTTTGTATTACAAATTCAAAACTTTAATAGACCTATATAGGTAATTGGAGAATTAATGGAGAAATTGGAAGGGGGCTACATTATGAAAGATCACTAAAAGGAGGAGAAATGGCAAGTATCTTGTCCAGACCTTAATGTATCCATGTGTGTGTGTGTGTGGGGGGCTGTGTGTGGGGAAGTTGTTTAGTGGCATTGGGGAAAAGAGGGCTGGGGTTAAAAAAGCTAAAACAAAATGGAAAAAGTAATATCACTTCCTCTCCAAAGCTCTCCCTCCTTCAATTAACAGTGTTTTTTTTTTCAGAGTATGTAGTAGTACATTAGTTCTGAGGCTTTTTAGCCAGGAAGGAGTGAGAGTTGAAAAAAAATCAACAATTGTAGAAAGAAAGAAGTCAGTGGAGCTTGCTATTTTTTTCCTAATTTGAAAAATATTTCCTAATTGTGAAAAAATATATAGAAAACAAGATATGTGTTAATACTTGTGATAGAATAGTCATAAACAATGGTCAATATTTCATAGCCAAAATCGACCTTCACAAGTTTTCCAATCTTTTTCCATCTTCTCCTTCCTAAAGAACTCTGATCCAGTGATATTGTTCTTTTTGCTGATGTTCAAATGAGATACTTCATTTCCCCAAAACAAACAGTATGTAATGAAGATTCATAGTTTTATACATAATCCTCTTTCTGTTCCTGCAATTCATAGGAAAATTCTCTTTTTTTAGGTTAAGTTTAAATTTAAAGAGATGATAAAAATAACAACCCTAGGTTTCTATTTTTCACACAGTATAACAAGGTTTAATATTATTCTTCAGTCATAAACTTCAATAGTCAATAACTAAGTTGGGGGTGGAGAGTTTCTATTGTCTATATTCAGTATCATATGTGTCAATGTAGAGAATATAAAGCTCTCAAAACTTCATAGAGGGAAACAGTTATGGCACATGTCTATATGTATGTATGCGTGGGTATGTATGTGTATAACAAATGCGACACTGAGGAATTATGCTCAATACTTTGAGGATACAAAGATGAATGTAAGTTCCAGCCTGACAACATCTGGTTCTTTATGTGGATGGTAATAGAAATATTCATTTAATTTCTTCTAGACTGGATTGGACCAGTGACCATCTCTTGCATGTTTCATTCTGACAATTCCTTTGTTGTAGAGGATGCTGAAAATGTTCCTTGAAATTATTCTGAAATTAGAACTATACTTCTCAGGTGACACTGAAAATATCAGTCACCAGGGTGATTTAATAGTTTAACATCATGATCATATTGAAAGAAATGAGGATTTGAAATCATAAAGGTTGGGTTTTGAGGTTCAAATTTCTCAACTGTAAAATGGAGCTAATAATTCTAATATTAGATAGATCAGCATTGGTGAAGGTTTTCAGGTTCACGTACCCAGACCGCAATTTCAAGCTGCCTGTGAGCACCCACCAGACTCTCCACCATATCCCAAAGAGCAGGGGGAGGAAGTGCTCTTTTTGGGATTCTAGACAGAAGGGCAGGGCATGCAAAAAATGTCCTCCCACCCTGGGAACAGGGGGAAAAGAACAATTCCCTGAGTGCTGGCTCTGCATGTCTGCCAATACTTCGCCAATGATGACCTAGACTGGAAGAAAAGAACTTTTTAAAGTATAATGTATTATCTCAATATAAATTGTAAAATGTATTAAAGATAGTCCCTAATAAGGATTATAAGTTGGTAGACATCATACATAGAGGACCTTGAGTCAGTTGAACAAAGACATTAACTAAATAATAGCTAATAGCTAACACTTACATAGTGCTTAGCAACTAGGTGGCATAGTATGAAATAGAGTGCTAACCTGGGGTCAGGAAGATTCATCTTCCTGACTTTAAATCTGGCTTCAGACACTATCTGTGTGGCCCTACTAGGGACCAAACCAGCTGTTTGCCCAAGTTTTCTCATTTGTAGAATGAACTTGAGAATGAAATGGCAAATTATTCTAGTATCTGCCAAGAATACCTCAAAAATAGGATGACAAAGAGTTGGACATAACTGAAAAATGACTGAACAAGAAGATTTAGTGCTTACTATACGAGAGGCAATTTGCTAAGCACTTTACAAATATCTTATTTGATCCTCTCAACAACACTGGGAAATAGGTCCTATTATTATCCTCATTTTTACATATGAGAAAATTAAGTCAAAAAGAGGTAAGGTGACTTGTCTAGGGTCACATTGCTAGACCTAAAATTGGAAAGAGGTCAATATTCTCTTCAGTGTTATTGGCAGTATCTGCCACCTTCTTATTTCCACTGTTTAATTTCCTTGCCTTCTTTTCTCTGGTAACAGTGGAATTGACCATGTCATAGTCAACAAATAAGTTTAGTCTATGTAATAAGAAGAAAACAGATAAAATTTTAGGCAGTTTAGAATGAATTTGTTTTATGCTCATGATGCATTCTAGGTTTTGTCATTCTTTCCTCATTTTTTAATACTAAAGATAATATTTACTATGTGGTTGGCACACAGTAAACAATATATACATCTACATGTATACATTTATTTATATACACATAAACATATACCCTACATACACACATATAGCATATATCTATACTCATTTTCTTCCCTCTTTCCATATGCCTTTTAAATGTAGTCTCTTCTGGAAACCTCAGCCTAGGACTGATATTAGAATGTCAGTTTCTCTAACAAAATTAAGGAAGTATATTTGAGTACAGGTCTATAAAGGAACTTCTAGGATGAACAGATAGCAAGAGTTTAGAATTAGTGTATGAACTGTATTATTCAAAAAAGGAGCTTAGAAAGCTTTTGTACTTGTAAAACACATCAAACATTATGGCACGTGTGTTAAATTTCCCTCTTATAAATAATGTTACTTTACTTATCAAGAAAGTGGAACTTTACTTAGTTGGCTTAGTTCAAAGGATGCTGCAAACTGACACTAAATTGTCTCCAAGTTCTCCTCTGGAACTGTACATGATTACAGTCTAGAGAGAATATATTACAGAACTTAACATTTTCAAGGAACACAAACACTTTTTAAAAAAGCCATTCAATATCCCTCAAAAATCTTTTTTCTATAAATATAATATAAAAATGTTTTGTTAAAAATGTCTGATTCAATAAGGGATTTATTATATCCTTAGTCCATAGACCAAGGGTTTTAACTTATTGTATGCATTTGTGTGATGAACCTCATTCAAAGATTGTTGAAGCTTATAGACTCCTTATAATAATTTTTTCAAATGCCTAAATTAAATGTATCAGATTAATGGGATTACAAAGGAAACTAATTATATTTAAATATACTTATTAATATATAAAACAAAGAAATTTATCAGCTCCAGTTCATTATTTTTATACATATGTGTATGTATATGCAAATAAATAATTATATGTGAATGTATATAATGTATATCAAATTATAAAATTCTCTTTCTGTCTCTCTGTCTCTCTTCATTTTTTAAAAAACAACCCTTCATGATCCTAATGGCCTAGGCTGCCATTTTATGCTTTATATAATTTTGCACTAATTTTTTATACAATGAAATAAATATATTAGGGGAATTATGGTTAACCTTATTTTGTCATTTATAGTTTGATGCATTAACAATTGCAGAACATATTGATGCAACTCATTAAATAAAAGTAAACTCATATAAAGTTTCATTATGACTATAATTGATTTGTCAACAGAATAATACTGCTGGATCTATTATTATGTTGACAAATTAAGTTAAAATAATTCTTATGTTTTATTGCATTCTTTGCAGATAATTTCTCATTTCTAGGAAAAAAAGAAATCAGCAATTTTTCCCCTCTCCTTCTTTGCTTCTGCATACAGAAAGATTGCAAATTAATTCATTTAAGGCATTTGTTTCTGTTGTGATTTAATGTTTAATTGAGGAAGAATAATTTACATCAGCTAATTGCCTTTTTCCCAGGTTAATTATACCAAATTAATACTGGAAATGGACTGAAGTCAAAATGCCTGGGTGACATAGACAGGGTCACTAGTCTGGACTTGAGCCTGAAAGAATGAATATTGAGTATTTGTATCTACTGACTGCATAAGGAGAATGGAAAAGGAAAGAAAGAACTCAAATCTTTGCATTCATTCTAATGCTGATTATTGCCTGCAGCTGGTTAGCTCAGGTACTGGTACATATGATAATAAGACCAAGATCATTGATTCATTTCTAAACTAGATTAGTTCCCTTTATTCTTTTTTTTTTTAAGCACTGATCTCTCTGTTGATAATCCCAGATTTATCCTGTGTGTATCTTGTTGGTATATTGTTGCTTTCACGTTATCTCCAAGATTAGACTATGAGCACCTCAAGAAGAGTTTCTGTCTTTTTCTTTGCATCTCCAGTGTTAAGAAGAAGTAAATGGCACATAGTAGTTGCTTAATAAATGCTAGATGACTGTCTGAAAGGCACTTCTCCAGTTCATACAGTGATCTTGAAAATTGATATTATTGGCCACAAGAGAGAGACTGAGAAAGATGAGTCCAATATGACCAAGTGGATAAAATATAATTCAGAAGACCATTTATCACTGACTGAGTGAAACACTGAACAACCCACTTAATCTGTCTAGGCCTCAGAAGATGATCTATTTAAAGAAAAAAAAGGATAATCATCTCCTCCACCACTTCCAACCTCAGAGATATGTTGCAACTATATAAAATAGATTATGATAAGCATAATAATACTATTGTTTAATATTTAAGTGGCAATAACTTTTTTACAAAGTATAAAATATTATGTAAATATGAAGTATTATCATTGATTAAACAATATGGAACATATATTCTCTAGGCACAGAACTGGTGCAGCTTTTATATTCTCATATTAATAATATATAAAGTGTTCAGGGAGGAATAGTACTTCTCATGTGAGGGTTTTCTGAGCCCTTTTCAGTTTTGCTTGTCTACCTTTCCTGTCCACCATTCACTCAACTCTCACCTGTGGCTCCAAGAAGCTGTAGCATCTGCAGTGGCCACATCCTAGTAAAATCTTCCGATTAGGCTGACTAAACCAGGTTGAGGGTAACCAACAGACTTAAAACCTTTCAGTGACTTAGTGGGGTGGCTACCCTAAGGATGTGAAGACTTCCCCTGGCAGAAGAGGCAGATGATATCAATTCATTTCACTGGCCATGAAGGGGGCTGAAGCAGGCCCTATGGAGTTATTTGAACTTGGTCAGACATGGAAGGTGCCAAGGTAATGCACTATACCAATTGTCCTGACTTTTGTCCTGTCATTGGACTTCAGTGACTCTGGAAGAGACAGTGAAGCAGTCCATTTTGTGCAACACTGCCTCACTTCAATCCAATTCACCCAAGTCAAGACATCACCTTATAATGTCATTGGTCCGCTTCAAAAACAAAGAATGAATAATTATATATGAATGACAGCATACTACATAAAATAATAGCTTTTATTACATATTCATTGATGGAGGAACAAATGGAAATTTAATTCTAATCAAATCTTAATTATTCTAACTAATGAAAAATAGCAATACATAGAGACTTCAAAATAGTAGAAAATCAAGGATATTTTCTATTTTTTTAACTGTGATTTCTGATGTTCTATGAATTTGTGATTATGTAAGTCAAATGATACAATCACATTGAAAGTGAGACAATGAGACTGGTGTTATTCTCTTAATACCTTTCCTCATGCCAACTTTTGTACCTACGAAAGGATGAGAGTGTCATCACTTTTCCCATTAGTAAGAAGTACCCACCCAAACTAATGCTAACCTCACTCTTAAACTTTTCTGTTTACAATTTTACTTGAGGAAGGAAAATTATTCCATTGTTTTCAAAATATTTCTCTTATATCTAATTGATTAAAGTAATAAAATTTATGTTTTTTGACAATAAAATGCTGATTTAAGTGACAATTGTTAATAGAATATGAAATCTAAATTGTTCACAGAAAATTCCATATGGAAAACTTCCTTATGGAAAAGTCAGTTATATCAATCAATCCAACAATCAAATGACATATTTATTTTGTAAGGCAATTATATTTAAGGAATTACGTTAAGCATTATAAACAATGAAAAAGCACTCTAGATTGGATTCCTAACCTCAAAAAGCTTGCAATCTTTTTGTGAAGATTAAATAGAAAAAAGATTTTGAATACTAACATTCATTCATTAGCACATTATGAAGTTTTTAGGTACTTAGTAATTGTTTATTGATTGATTTAGGAAGCATTTTTGAACTATGATCTAGGCGCTGAACTAGGCACAGGGAATAAAAGAAAGAAGAAAAAAATCAAACACACATAGAACCCCAAACACCATGCTTTCAAAGATATTACATTTTATTGATTCATAGTACAAGACTTATGTATAACTAAGAAATATATTAATTTAGAAAGGACTGATAAATTTGAGTGTATTAGGAGAAAAATTAGCATGGCCAAAAACTAAGAATTGGGATGTACAAAGTTGGATATAACTGGTAATATTTATCCTGGGAGAGAGATGAATTAAGGATTGCATAATATTTATTATCAAATATTTGGAGGACTGACCCATGCAACTAGTATTAGATTGTTTGGTACCCAGTGGGAAAACAAAATATGAGTGGGAATTATAGAGAGACAGATTTCATCTTTGTGTTTAGGGAAAAAAATCTGAAAAATTAAGAGATATAAAAATGGAATATGTTCCACAGGAGAAAATAAGATCTATGTAAGTAGAAATCACTAAATAATATTTTTCAGAGATATTGTTGAGGTCATTCATTTTAAATTGTTTTTCAGATTTTATTTCTATTTTCAATTTAACAAATAATAATAGAATTTATTTCTCTATTTGAAGTAGAAAAAATTAAGAGAGCAATTCCTAGGACATAGTAAATTCAATATACTGTTTTCAAAGCCATCCTGTTCTGTTGATAATATTTTCTTCTGAACTTCCTTCCATTTCCTTCTTTGAAATTTTAAGATATTTCAATGAGTCTTCACCTCACCTTCCCTTTCTTTGTTTTTCTTTACTTTGTCTTCTGATTTCCTTTTTGAAACAGTCATCTAGCTTTTAAACTAAAGCTAGACCCATTTAACAACTTTAACACATTTTGGAACTAGAATTAGAAGATTTGGGGATTTGTTCAATAAAATGCCTAAAACGTTTTTTGTTATTAAAAATAAAGTTTGTCATATAAATGCATTAAAATGGCAAACCACTTAAATTATTTCAACCTGTATTTGGTTTTGTTGTGTCTCAGCTGAAGTAACTGACAAATAAGCCTAACTATACCTAAGAAGTATTTTTGTGAGAAAATGATGAATTTGTAAGTAGATGCAGTATATAGAACACTGAGCCTTGAATCAGGAAGATCTAATTTCAAATTTGATGTCAGATACTCAACTGTTTGAGGCAAGTCATTTAACCTCTCTGCCTCTGTATACTTATTGGAAAAATGGGGGTCCTAATCGCACCTATACCCCCGGTTTTTGTGAGGATCAAATACAATAATATAGTAGAGTATTTGTCACCATGCTTGGCACATAGTAGGCACCATAATTTTTATTATTATTATTATTATTATTATTAGAAAATCACCTGAATGTGATAGAATAAGGACCTAGAATCATCCATGCATGGTACTGGTTATAGAAAAGAGGCAATAATTGGAAGAGAAATATCAGAGAAAGACTTTCATAGGCTGAATTGATCTAAAATAGTGGAAAGAATGTCAGATTTGGTGTCAGAAAGCTGAAATTCAAAAACTGACTCTGTCATTTATGAAATAAATGATAAAGCAAGTCAGTTCACCACTGAGTCTCAGTTTCCTTATCTGTAAAATAAATGGGTTAAACTTGATGTCTTTAAGGTTCATTATAGGACAGTCAGCATGTAAATAGTGTTTGATTTATTTCAGAGGTATTCTGAAATTCAGAGATCTTACTTCAAATAATAATAATTGTTATTAACCTCCTGATTTTGGAAAAGATGAGTCCAATTTCTAGGAGTATGTGAATATTTTTCTTTTATTTTTTACATGTCAATATCATTTTAAAAATAAATTTCTGTCATCTGTCATTTTGTGATCCATGCTCTCTCCCTCCCTCTCACTCATTTCTCTTCTCCAAGGTGGCAGATAATATGACATAGATTTTACATGTGTTATCACACAATGTATATATTTCAATTTTTATCATGTGAAAGAAGATAGTTATTGCTTACACTAGAGAAAAATTCATGGAGGAAATAAAGGGAAGAATGTTATTCTTCAATCTCCAGACTTCATCAGTTCTTTCTATGGTGGCAGATAGCTTTTTTGGCAGTGAATCCTTTCCTGGATCTTTGCATTGCTAATGATAGTTAATGCATTCACAATTCATCCTTGTAAGTTATTGTTGTTACTATGTACCATGTTTTCCTGGTTCTGCTCCTTTCACTTCAAGTCATTTTATATACCTTCCCAGGTTTGTCTTATGATCATCTTGTTTACAATTTTTTACAATTAAAAAGATAATATTAATTTTCCCTTAATTTCATGTAACAATTTTTTAACATTCATTTTTAAACTTTTGAATTTCAAATTCTCTTCCTCCTTCCCAGTTTCCCTCCCTTAACCCTTACTGCCTCTTTTAGGCGGTAAGCATTCTGATGTAGATTTCACAGTTGGCCATTTCTTATGACACAATCTTATTCGTGATAATTATATACTACAACATGTTAAGTCATTCTTCAAACATACTTTTCTTTCACAAAGCTACAACTTGGGGGTCTCCTTGAACCACTCAGCTCTGTTTTTGCATCATTAGTTATAATAAACAAAACAAGAAAAAATACAAACAAAAACCTCTTAGTTGCTTCACCTCATTGGATTCCTCACACTGTCCATTCAGAAAATTGCATTGGGAACATCTTCCTGGTTTTGAGGATGTCTGTTCAGCTTAAAATAATGGACCTCAGTGGCCCAGCTGAAGTCAGGGAGTTCACATTGCTCAGACACATTCAGTTATGTGGAAAAGTGAGTTTCCTGAGTTGGAGAACTGGACTAAGCCAGTGGCATGAATGCACTCCTGGTCTGAAGCCCATTGCTGAGAGCCTGCTCAGCTTTCAAAATCCTTTAAAAGTAATCCTGTAATATGTACACATGCTGAATGGCTTTCACATTCAGACTCTGAATTGTGTTTCCCACTGAAAAACTTCAGGTTTTGATTAGAAACTGCCCTTTTTGGTTTACTGAGCTATTTAGTCAGCTAAGGTAGGAACTAGAAGGGTATCTCTCTCTGTCACACATATAAACACCCAAGCACATGTATAAGCAAGCGCGTGCGTGCGCACACACACACACACACATGCAAAATTCAAGTGCATAAGAAAAAAAAAACTTGTTTATTGGATTCAAGTCGAACCATCTGTTGTTAATGATTAGATCTTCAGCTTCCAATTTTCATTTGAATGTTATTGCTCATTTCTAGCTGGGGACTGGGATGCTGCTTTCCCTTTCGCACAGGAGCCTAAATAAAATACGGTTTGGATTGAACGTTTTTAGGAAGGGGAAATAAACCTTACAGCTGAATAGCCACATTCTTCTTTCCCTTCACTGAAAAGGAATGTGGGAAGAATGTGGGGAAGTGGTTGTGGGAAGTGGGAAAAAGGCCATGGAGTGAACTTTACTTCTTTAACATTCCTCTGCTTTTGACTTGTAACTTAGGTCAATTTATGCTTCCTGTGTGTCTCAGTCTTTCCAGCTGGAGAATGGGTATTTTTGTTTATAACTTCCTTGGAGGTATGGCTGAATGAGGCTCAACTAATACTTCCCAAATACTTTGGATGAGAGGCTCCATGGCGATGCAAAGTTTAATAAGCCCACTTTAGGTTGTTTTGTGGTAATAACCAGACTGTTGAGATGTTTCTTTTCTGGAGGGTTTTTATTCCCCTGTAATGTGGTTTGTGGCAGAATCTCAAATAATCATTTTTCATAGCTCTCACTCATCATTTGGAATTGCTTCTATTGATTACAGGTAATTATAATTGCATTTGTTGTGTTGCTTCATTACCAAATGGGAGATCTTTGAAATTGCCTGACCCCAAATCCCTGAAGTAAAGATCACATACATATATTGCAGAGTGGTCACAAACATACATGTGCATGCACACATGCACACATTTGTTAGGCTAGGGAATAATGTATAGATAGAGAGGAAATTCACAGTGCAGACTATGGGCCAGTTCTTAATATCCAAAAGAAAGCTAGATTGAGTAATATTCAGAAAACTTAGAGGAAAATATGGCAAAACAGCTCCAAATCAGGTTCTTTCTTTTTCACTTTATCTTTGTCTTAAAACTAGCTTTTGCTTTATCTTATGCTGAGAGTTGATAAGATTCCTCTATGTGAATACTGAGTTTCATTGTTCTGAGGTGATTCATAGGCTTAGGTGGAGCCCTTGAATCAATGGCCCCCTTCTCCCCCCCCCCCATTTCCGCTTTTAATTGTCTTTTCCCTTAGTTAATACAAGAATGATCAATACACTAGTTTCTTTCTTTCTTTTTTTTAAACCCTTACCTTCCCTCTGGTATTGGTTCCAAGGCAGAAGACTGGTAAGGGTGGGCAATGGGGGTTAAGTGACTTGCCCAGGATCACACAACTGGGAAGTGTCTGAGGTCAGATTTGAACCTGGGACGGAGTGTCTCGAGGCCTGGCTCTCAAGCCACTGAGCTACCCAGCTGTCCCCAACCTACTAGCTTCTACAAAAAGAGTTACATGAACTCAGGGATGATATAGAATCCAGTGCTATATTACTGAACTACAGGATTATAGAATTTCAAAGTAGGAAAGGAATATGATTGAGTTTGTTGATGAAATAAAATATCCCCTTGACAAATGGTCATTCAGCTCTAAAAAAGAGGAAACCAACTATATTCCACATTAGATAAATCTAATTGTTAGGAAGGTTGGAAAGGGAATGGAATCAGATGCTCTCTCTTTGGATTCTTCAAGTTCATTTTTTTAACCCTTACCTTTTTATATTTGTATAACAGATACTAAGTATCCTTTCTAAGACAGAAGCGCAAAAAGGGCTAAACAATGGAAGTTACGTGACTTGCCTAGGGTCACACACTAGCAAGTGTCTGAGGCTAGATTTGAACTCACGACCTTTTATCCCCAGGCCTGGCTCTTTATCCAATGAGATACTTAGGTGCCCCTGACTTCAAATTCAAAGACTTTATACCCAGAATGAGATGGAGGTTCTATAGCAGTGATGGCGAACCTGTGAAATGGGTGCCAAAGATGGCACACAGAGAGCTCTTTGTGGACACTGAGCCACCCTCACTTCCCATCTGCCATTCCCAGAGTTCATTACTAGAAAGGAAGAAGGACTGGGGCAGAGGTGCTCCTCTCCTCCTCTCCACTGTGCCTGATGACATTTTTTCAGATAACCTACCCCACTGCCCAGAAGCCAAATAGAAGCACACAGGGGTAAGGTTGTTGGCTTACAGTTGGCAGAGCTAGAGGGGAGGGGAGTGCTCAGACCACTCCCCTCTCCCACTCTACACTCACTGAGGACATTCCTCACTTCACCCACCCCTCCATCCAGCAGCACAATGAGAGTGCTTCTTCCCTCCTCCATGTGGAGTATGGTGGGGAGGGGGTGTACCCAGCATGTGGTGGTGGGGAGAGGCATGGGACATGGTCTCTGGGGGAGTATGGGCACAGCACTTGGACTAGAGGGTGTGGTGGGCTCAGGGCTCAGCACTCTGTCTCTAAAAGGTTCGCCATCACTGTTCTATAGAAATGTTAGCTTTTTGAGAGAGATTATTTTTAATTGTTATCTTTGTATCCCCACCACCTGGTGTGGAGCAGATAATTCATAACTGCGTGTTGAATGATTAAGTGTTTAAATGTCTATTAAGTGACTTCTAGGTACATAAAACATCCATCAGGTATCATAAATGGTTTCTGATGTTACTGAGGCTGCAGTCAATTTGTCTATAATTCATAAGATTTTAAATTGGAAGGGATTTTCTAGTCCAAACCCTTTCACTTTAAAAGATGAGAGACCAAGGCACTGAGGGTTAAGTGACTTGTTCAAGGCATCTTAAGAAGTAGCATGAGCAAGATTTGAACAGAAGCATGTCAATTGTAAATGCAGTGCAATTTCCAGTACTCCAGATTATCTCTTTCGACACAATATCCATAAACAAGTTTATAGTAGGAGTCAAGAATCTCAAGACTACAGCAAGATGTCTCACATGGCAATATTAGATAAATTGACAAATTGGCAGTAAAATGGGGTGTTGGATAAAGATTTCCATGACTTAAGGAACAAATCATTTGAGCTGGAAACCTTGTAGAAGGCTTCGTTAATAAAGCATAAATTATGGTACCCTTGGAACTACAAATTGAGTGTGTATCAAAGAGCACACACATGATTCATTTATATAAGTGGAAATTGTGCCCCATGAGAGCACTCCTCATGTTCTTCAAAGTATTTGATATCACTCCTTGTTATATGGTCCCATTTTATGAGCTTAAGCTTACGGTCCTTGTATCTCTCCCTAAGTTTGACCACAGAGTAGTCAAAAGTTTTTAAATATCTAATTAACCTGGATCTTTGTCACCATTCATTTATTTTCAGTTGTGGTTGACTCTTCATGACCCCATTTGGGATTTTCTTGGCAAAGATATGAGAATAGTTTGCCATTTACTTCTCTAGCTCATTTTATAAATATGGAAAATAAGATCAACAGAGGTAAATGACTTGCCCAAAGTCATACCTAATAAATCTCTGAGACGATATTTGAACTCAAAGATGAATCTTCGTGATTCTGAGCCCAGTACTCTATTCATATGTGCCACCTACTTGCTCCTATATGGATCTAGGTTGTATCTAATTGAAATAGAATATAAACTTCTTGAAGGCAGGGTTTATTTCATTTTTCTCTTTTATTCCCAGGGCATTGCACAGTGCCTAGTACATAATGGACAGAATAAATAATAGATGATAAGAATTAATTATTCAACAGAAATGAATTAGATGCATGTACATTTTCTTGGTAATGCTTTCTCTAGGGTGCCAGATAAAAGTCACAGTTTCTATCTGATAAATTTAAAATATTTATCACTTCTATTAACCTTAGTCATATTCTTAGGTCATCCTGACATTATAAATAGTATTCACTTTGTATCATTGCAATTTGTGAGTCTGTATTTCTGTCCACAAAATCTACAGTATGTGGATAAAATTTAGTCTTCTTATCGAACAGTCTATGGAAAACAAGACATATTGGCTCAGGAGCTACCCATATAAAACAACATGAATAGCAACAGTAGATTTGGGGTGGAAGTGAAGTAGCACTCAGGGGGCTTCTGAAGGGAAAGTTACAGATTCATTGAGGAATATTTACATGTAACTAAAATATATAGAAGGATATTTTAATTTTTTTCACTTCAATTCTTTATTGTGCTCATTGACAACCTAACTCAGTCTTTGGAGTCCTCCACAAAAGAAATGGAGTTTTCTGGGTTTTCGAATACTCTTCAAACTGACAAAACATAGTAAGTATTGTTCTACTTTCCAAGATTTGACCCTATTTTCAAACAAATCCCAGTACTTATAATCATTTCCTACCCCCAATCCTATAAATTTAGCTATATGAGAATGTGGATTTCAAAAATATTTCCAATTTTAAATAGTGATTTCTTTAGAAAGAAAGAGAGAAACAGAGAAATAGGTGGAAAGGAAGGAAGGGAAGGAGGGAGGGAGGAATGAAGGGACGGAGGGATGGAGGAAAGAAAGACCAGAAGGTCAAAGTTAATTCATGTATTTGAGACTAATTTTATCTCTTGCTCATAAGACAGTTGGATTAGATCAATTCAAAGGTCTGTTCCTTCTCCAAGGCACATCTATTTTGTTTTATTAAATTACTATGCGATACAGAATGCTAGCAGTTTTAAGGTAGAAGAGAGTTTAAAGTTTATATTCTAGATCAGTGGTTCCCAAACTTTTTTGGCCTACCACCCCCTTTCCAGAAAAAATATTATTTAGCCCCTTGGAAATTAATTTTTTAAAAATTTTAATAGCAATTAATAGGAAAGATAATGCACCTGTGGCCATCACGACCTTCCTGGATCACTGCAGCACCCACCAGCGGGTGGTAGCGCCCACTTTGGGAATCACTGGTCTAGACTTTTGTTTTTGGAACTGCAGACTTGAACTGAGAAAGATGAGTCTTCCTGACTCTAGGCCCATCAATTTATACACTATACCACTCAGCTGCCCTAAAAATTTAATTATCAGAATTAGAGAGACAGTAATTGTAAGAGCCAGAATTTGAATCCATGGCCTCTAGATTCTGAATCCAGAGCCATTTTCTCTATGGCATCCCAGCATGTGGCATTGATATATGACTTCAAAGCAAAGTAACTGGCTGCAATTATTATTGTTGCATTGTTGCTGTTATGAGTTTCATTTCAACAACAAGCTTTTATTAAGTAACAAAATATGCGCTCTGGATACAAAAACGAAAATGAAAGTCTTTTCTCTCATGGAGGGCATATTCTGTGTATATATATGTTTGTATATATATACACAGAAGCACACACAAACACATCATACAATCGGTGTACATACACATACATATGTATACATGCATGTTGTGTGTCTATGTACACATGCATATCATGTATGTGTATTACATGCACAAAATTTATATACCATATATAAATATAGTCCCAATAGATATCAATTTAGATATACACATGCAAACTTGATGCAAAAAAAGGCAGTGCTTGAGTTAAACTTTGAAGAAAACTAGGGATTTCAGGAGGCAGAAGCAAGGATGGAGGCATTCCGAGGAAAGAGGATCTGGAGTCAGAGGACATGGTTTAAAACTGTGATCCTATTACTTCCTCAGAGAGTAACCTTGTGTCCAAGGAAGTCACTGCCCTGTGTCTAGGTCTCTGTTTCATTATCAATAAATGAGGGCGCTGCCACTCAGTAACCTCTGAGACGCCTTTCAGGTTCTTATCAAGATGCTCTGCAGTTCAGTCAGGACTAGAACATGGGTTTCTTAACCTCCAGCTCTCTGCTCCAGCTACACTTGGAATGGAATTAAATCAAGCAAGCAAACAAACAAACAGCACAAGAATTCAAATTAATTTCATTTTGAGAACTTTGCAGTAAAGGATTGAGTAGTGGTGGAGGGGTAAAAGGTGAGGAGGGGGCTTTGCAAAACCAGTTTCGGGATCCAGCCTTAAGAATCATAGCCTTATTCCCTTTTTCTCTAGCATCATTTCCATCCCTGCTGAGGCCTTGAGAACCAGAGAGAGGAGGAGCAATTTGCATTACAACAGGGAAAAAGCAGAGCATCCTTATAAAAATAAGAAATAAGGAGAGCCACGTCTCTGTCCCCTTCTGAAGCTAGCAAAGGAGAATTGCCATCAGCCAACAGTTTCCTCTACCTTGGAGAGGAAATCTGCACATCTGTAAGAACACCTTCGGGTTGTTTTCCCCACCCTGAGGGCAGCACAGTTTACTTTCTGAGACAAACCACCAGACTGGTGAGATTCAAAATGTTGATGCTCCAAGCTAGGGAACCTTTTTTCATTGTTTGCCAATCTGTGTCAGATTCAATCTAGATCTGTAAACACCAGCACATTTTCCATTCTGATGCAATTTCCTTGAATTTACCCTAAAGACAAGTTTTTTTTTCCTTTTCTTTATTCTTTTTTTTCTTTTTGGTAATCCAAGAGTAAAATATACCCACACCAATTGGTCAATCGATTAACAAATTAACTGCTAAATAATGGATCAGGCCCTGTCTACAAGGTGACAGGATGCCCAGAATAAAATATGTCTCAACAATACTTCCTCA
Organism: Gracilinanus agilis; assembly: GCF_016433145.1. NCBI lineage: Eukaryota > Metazoa > Chordata > Mammalia > Didelphimorphia > Didelphidae > Gracilinanus > Gracilinanus agilis. The sequence continues at coordinate 417,424,252 of NC_058130.1, forward strand.
AACACCAGGCTAACAAAGCAACACTCCATTTTCCTAAGTAGTTTACATAAATGCCCAGGAAACAAATGGAAAAATGCAGACCAACAATATTTTATCATTCATAGAAGCCTAACTGAAATGGCCATTACACTGAAAAATGAACAAAACTCTTTTTCTTTCAAATTAAATTTTAATGTAGCAGAACTTTACATGATTCTTTGAACATAAATAAATACAGCACGACAACTAAATATTTTCCACTGCTAATTATACCATTAATACTGAACATGGTGTAAATGTACACATGAAATAATGTTACTAAATACGCAGACAAAAAAAAAGGCAGAAGGGTGGGGGTGCGATGAGATCAAATAATGAGGTTTGTGCTGTTATGTAAAAATTATCCTCACAGTTTTTCAGGTCCTGGTTATTTACCTAAAGGCTTTTAGGCTCAAATAATGATGATAGGAATAATCATCAGATGCCAAGACTTGCAGCTTAGAAACCTGGTTAGAGAAAAAATAATAATAATTGAAGGAATTTGGAGGGGGGGCAAAAAGAGATGCTCATTAAAAGGAAGGAATTGGGGTTGTTCTGTCCTGATAAATTCATAATCTCTGAAAAGGGCACAGTTGAAAGCTATAAAGAGACCCCCTGGTCTCTTATCAACCCTTATTCCTGCTGCTGGATATTATATCACTAATTTCAACTATTAGAACTCTGGAGTCCTATAGTTCTAGGGGTGTTCATTTATATTCATATATATTTTTCCTACTTTCTTATGTATTTCTAGTTATTGGCTTATCCTTATGTGGTGTCTACACAACATCAAACTAACCCTTTAAAAGGTGAATAATCAAGGCAAGATAATTTGATTTTTTTCCCCTTCACTAAAGCCAATCCAATTCAATTCAGTTCAACTCAGTTCAACAAATACCTCATTTTGTGAGTGTTCAGCTTTGTACTAGGCCCTGTGGGAAATATAGGGAAAGGGAGACATTATCCATGATCAAAAAGAACCTAAATATGAAGGAAAAAATGAACCAATATAATACTAGGACTGCATTAAGTGTTACAGACAGTAAATGACATAGAAGCTTAGAGAATAGAGAGAATCATATAGGCTGATATAGTTAGGCTCTTGAGGGATACTTGAACGAGTATGTGATTGACTTTGCCTGAAAGGATCATTCTGGTTCTTTCTACTGTAAGCTCTGCTCCTGATTTCTGGACTTAAAAATCATAGCTACTGCATTCTTATCTTGGAACTTCCCTAAGGACATGAGGTCTTCCCATAGGCTCTGTGTGCATATTTATATTGAAATGTCCTTCTGAAGACCATCCCTTTCTCCATTTAATGAGTTAATCTTGGGAACTCAATTTTGTGGTCAGGTTTAAGACAAGAGATCATTTCTTTCCAGTCCTGTTCTTGACTTTCTAGATTTCAGAACCATGTCATAGTTGCTGTATCATCCTAGAACTTTCCTCAGTTCCTGCAGCTTCCATTCTTCCCCAAAGTCACTCAATCTGCAATATCCCACTGTAAGGCTTGACCCCTTCTACCACTGAGTTTCTTTTGGGGTCTTCATTTGTACAAGGATCTAGATGGGGCTATCTTCTTTCTCTTTTCTTCCCATCCCAATTCCTGATGCTATTTCCCCCCAAAACCTTGTCAATGATTATCTACCTTCATTTCCCTTCTAACTTTCCCCCACTTTCAGTTTTTTTCCCTTAGGTTATTTTCTGCCATTATTAGAATGTAAGTTTGAGGAGGCAGGGCCTATCTTTCTTCTTGCTTGCATTATTTTATCTCCAGTGCCTAACACTATCAAGTGTTTAATGCTAGATGTTTAATAGTTTTTTGCTTGCTTGCTTGCTTCCTTCCTTCCTACTTCCCTTCCCTTTTTCCTTCCTCCTTCCTTCCCTTCCTTCTAATTGGGAGGAGAAGAATGAATAAAAAGTAGAACATGAGGAGAACATGACTAAAGTAGCCTGGCTAGAAAATTGTGTTCATTTTAGAAACTTTGAGAAATGAAGTTATTTCCCCATGCATAATGGACTTTTGATTAAATGGATACCGTTTATTTAACTAATTGACTTGATCTATTGATTTTTTTATTGAATTGACTAGACTGGTTGTTCATAGATGGGCCATAATGACCACAATAACCACTGAGTTGGCCTTCTCTGATTAGGCAGATTGTCTCAAAAGGTAATGAGTTCCATGTCAGTTCAAGAAGAACTTAGTGACTCCTGCACTGAGTGAAAAAGATTAGATGTTCTCTAGTTTTTTTTTTCAGATTATAAATAAAATCATTTAGCAAAAAGAGAGTCAATGACACACAAAAAATTAAAGATACCTCTATTAGAAAGATTTACAAAGATTGAAAAATGTTTAAGAGTCACATCTAGATGGCATAGAATCTAGAAAATTAACACCTTTAAAGTAGGAATGGTTAATTTTTGTCTTCATATTTTCAGAATCTAGCCCAGCACCTTGTATGTGGCTCATGTTTAATATTTGCATTTTTGGAATATTTGTTATCTGAGCCCAAGCTACCTAAATTTGAAGAAATCACCAAAAGGTTGATCACTAGTGATAGATTTTTAAAAACTATTTACTTGTTATTCTTTCTTTATTGATTTGTATTTGTCAATAGTAATTCATCAAATCATCAACTAAGTCATAGATGGGTAATAATTTACATATGTGGAGGGAAGTGCAATAAGAAGTAAACAATAGATTATTAGAAAATTGAAGAATACAATTATATAGTCACTATTTTAAAACTTATGAGCCTTTACTTTAATTCCTTTTTAAAAAAAATCTCAGTCATTTTAAGAGCTTCATCCTTTGGTGTTAGGAGCATGCCAAATTCCCTGGAAAATATTCCTGGAAATTCAAAATAGCAGTAAATTAACATTTTCTTCCAATTCATTGCAGACAAAAATAGCATATCATCTGTTATTACTATTTCCTGTCCATTGCCACCCAATCCCAAAACAATTGTGCATGAAAAGTTATTTTTTATTATTTTTTTTATTTTGTGAATAATCCTCAATTCAATATGTATACTTACATTATTTCTGTAACAATAAAAAAGTCAGTGACCAATGTTTGATAGAGGGGAGATAGACAAAGTCTATGAGGTGAGTCTCTCTTCCAGCTCTCCCTTGGGGCTGAATATACACTGGGAAACTTTAAGGGGGTGTCACCCCGATACTGGGTGACCTGGGTGGTTGTGCCATCCCTCAGGAGTCAGGGGCAAGGCTTCCCTATAAGAGGAGGTATGTGGTACCCCAATCCAATTCTGAATAAGGATGGGGTTCACACAGATCTCCCCCCGATCAGTTAAATTCACAGTAGATGATCTGGTTTCAAGATGGAGGCAGCCAGTCTAAGATGCAATTCCCCTCTCCCTCGTTGTCTCTCAGGCACTCTGGAAAGCTATCTGACTGTTGAATGGCTTTTATTATTTTCAATTCAGAGATTGGGGAAAGAGGTGAAGGGCAGAGAGATTTTGGGGTGCCCTCTTCTCTATTTCTATGGGGTCTGTCACTTAGGAGGGAACCTTTGGGGTTCCCACTCCTAAGCTTCTTCCACTGCCCCTTCTTTTGTTCTATTTCTTGTTTTCTGTTTCTATAATTGTAAGTTTTGACTGAAAGGGGGTCTCTCAGCAAGGTTGGGTAATGGGTAATGGGATAAGGAGACTAAGAGATCTCTCCCAAAATGGAGTCCAAAAACTAGCTGACTCAATGGTTGAAGTCTTGATTGGTGAGATGCAATCGAATGGCTTTGATCAGGGAATCAGGGTTTCAATTTCCAAAGAAAGATTCTCAGGAATCCCTCAGGACTGGATCAGAGCTGGATGTCTACCTCCTCCCTCTCTCAGTCCTCAGCCAGAAGACCTCTCCTCTCCTTCCTTCTTTCAAGTCCCTTTCCCAGAATTCCCTCTGGTCTCAACTGTCAGCAACTATCAGCAACTACCTTCTCTGGCTCCTTTGTCCCATCCCCCTTGCACAAATCCCATTCTTACATTTCTTTTAGTAGACTATTGAAGTAGACCATTACCATAGTAGACCAACTTAGTATCACAAAATCTTTTTCTGGAAAATATTTTGCTATGTGATCTAGATAAATCATTTAATCTCTCAGTGCCCCCAAGCAATACTATAAGATGGGCTGTAGAACAGGTTGAGATCCATACCTATTAGTGGAGAGAATATCCTTACTGAAGTTTGCTATATTAGTGAAATCATAGGTCTTGAGAAAAACAAAAACAAAAAATAGACCATTGAATCTTTGAACTTAGGAAACATGTTTTATTTATAGATTTTAATTTTTCATAGCACATTGTTTTGCAAATAGTAGGCTCTTAATGACTATGTGAAGTGGTTGTTTTAAATCTCAATATTAAAATAATAATAATAATACTTGATTCCAAGGCATACCTCTCAGAGTGACTGGAAATTGAAAATGCTTTAAACTAGGCACATGATCCTACCATTAGAAACTGTGGAACAGAATAACACAATGGAAAGTGGACTGGATTTAGAATCAAAGGGCATACATTAGAATCCTGCCTTGGCCATAACTACTTTATGAAGCTGGGCAAGGCACTCCCTTGGGCACTTTCATTTTCTATAAAATAATGAGATTATGCTGGTTTATCTCTAACATCTATTCTCAGCTTTAAGTTCTAAGGAACATAACCAATACTGAAATATGACAATCTATAAGCTGAGAATATTCAAGAATCATTTGAGCAAGTTTTCCTCACCTAAAGTTTTCTCCACATTCTACAGTCTTGTCACTGGTCAATGATAGCACCTGGCGCTCTATTTCTAATAGTTACCCATCATGCATTGGCTTTGCTTTACAAATCCATTAAATAATGAAAAACTACATCTTCAGCTAACCTCAATGCAGATTTCTATTTGAAAGCAATAAATACCTAGTTAAGTTCTTAAAATGTTAATAGCTGTGCAAATAGGTATTGCTGTCTAAATGAGTGACCATTTAATGAATCACTACCACTGAAAAGGTCAACATGGCAAATCCCCAGTGCAGCATGTTAGTTCAACCTCTCCACAAATGACCGCATTAATATTAACTGACAGATTGCAGACCTTTATGTTTATGTATAGTGGTTTGGGGGAAAGTGCGCAATTGGGAGGTGTTAGAAAAGTTTCCATAGCCCATCAACCTGCGGATCTTACCATTTGGGCATCATTATTTGTTGGACATGTGGGCGTCTGCTTTTTAGCTTTTATGGATCAAAAAGAAATGTAATGAATAAAACACTGGTGACCTTTAAACTCAGCAATTTTGGTTGATTATCATTTTCTAGGCTTAATTCCTCATCATTTCAGGAAGCTGTACAAAGCTTTCCAAAAGGCAGTTGCTGCAATCCTACTAACTACTTACCTTCATCTGAAACAGGAACATATTTGTTTACTAGATGTGTGTTGTTCTTAGCTGAAGTGTCTACCATGAAGAGCTTTTACATGTATAAAAAGGTAGCCAGGAGCCACAGTGGACAGCATGACAGGCTTGGAGTCAAGAGAACTCTTCTTTCTGAGTTCAGATATGGTCTCAGACACTTAATACCTATGTGACCTTAAGCAAGTCACTTAATGCTATTTTCCTCATTTTCCTTATCTGTAAAATGTCCTGGAAAAGGTAATGTTAAGCCAGTATCTTTGCCATGAAAAACCCAAAAGCAGTCATAAGGAGTTGGACATGATTGAAAAATAATCAGAAAAAAGATATAAAAAATCTTGAAAAAATATTCATTTGTTTGTGATATTTACAGTTGTTAAACAATTTATATGTGAAACACAAGTAGAAGGATGATAATTAAGTACATCATGAATATCATACTAATACAATGTGTATAGGCTAGGCCTCTTATTTAGCAGTTCACTACAACATTTCATTTTGTTAGTAGTTATTTTCACTGAAATATAAAATAAACATTCGGGCAGGATGCATTAAAAAGTACTATGACAGCAGGATAACAATTTGTTTATATATCTTCACTTGTTTTCACCTGTCCAAAAATTCTCTAGTCTTTAAAATGTGAGATTTAAGTTGCACCTTTTTCAGGAAGACTTCCCTTTCTGTATCATTTCCCTTCTCTCAACTTCTACAGCCCTTATAATCTCTGACAAAAATCTGTTATTCACTGTTTCATAAAACATATTTTGTTAAGTTCCTCAGGTTTATAAGTAGGGTCATTTTTTTCTTATGTACTTCTAAGCATAGCTATTGCTTAATAAATGTAATTGAATTAAATACTGGTGTTATTTACTAACACACATGTGCACTGGAAAAAAGAAATAGATTTGGGTCCAAAAGCCCTGGGCTCAAACCCCATCTCTGCTATTTGCTACCTATATGTCCTTGGATAATATGGTTAAATTTTCTGGTCCTCAGTGTCCTTACAAAAATGAAGGAGTTGGGCTAGCAGTCCTCTAATATCCCTATCAGCTGTGAAAATATTATAACTAAGAAGCATAATTTAATTGAAGTAAGCATCTATGTCCAAAGACATAAAACTGTGCATACCCTTTGAGCCAGCAATACCAATCTTAAGTCTGTATCCCAAAGAAATCAAATATAGGAGGAAAGGGCCTACTTGTATTGAGTAATTTATGGCACCTCTTTTTGTGTTGATAAAGAACTTCAAATTCAATGGATGTCCATCAACTGGGGACAAGTATATATGGCATATGATTATAATGGAATACTATTATGACATGAGAAATGATGAACAACATGAGCACACAAATTTTTAAAAAGGCACATGAAGTGATGCAAAGTGAATTGAGCATGTTGTTCACAATAACAGCAATAAAGTACAATGGTCAATTGTAAATGACTTACCTATTATCAGCAATGCAAGGATCCATGACATCTCCAAGGAACTCACGACATAAAAGACTATCCACCACCATAGAAGGAACTGATAGTGTTTGAATTCAGATTGAAGAATACCATTCTTCACTTTATTTCTTCCATGATTTTTTCTCTAGTGTAAGAAATATTTGTCTTCTTTTTCCACATGATGAACATAGAAATATATATTGTATGATAACACCTAGGCAGCCTCTATTATATTATCTGGTATCTTAGGAAGGGAGTAAGGAGCATTCCCTGTTAGAGATTCTTTGAAAGGAAACCTGGTGTATTGATTAAGATACTTCTTGGATAAAGTCAGGAAGAAAGAGTTGAAATCCAGTGCAGATATTAACTTACTTTATGAAACTGGGAAGGTCATCAACATTTCTATATGTCATTTGCCATTTTTGTAAAAAGAGGGCATTGGACCAGATGTACTTCAAATTTTCATCCAACTCTGAAACTGACACCTGTTATAACATCGAATTGTAATAAGAAATCCATGAAAACATTTAAACACAAAAATAACATAAAGAGAATAAGGAGGAAGAGAGTGAGAAAAGTTCCCTACTACAGATTTTTTGAGATAGTGTATTATAGAATATAGACCATTGGACACAGAATCAGGAAAAACTGAGTTCAAATCCTACCTGAGATACTCATTAGCTGTGTGACTGTATAAAAGTATTTTAACATTTCTATGCCACAGTTTCATCTTCTATAAAATGAAGGCATCGAACTCATTCAACTCGCATGTTCCTTCCAGTTTGAAGTCAATGAAACTCTGATATTATAAGATTGATGATGAGGAAACAGAGAAAGAGAAAAGGCAAAGTTAATTAGTATGTTGAGTCTTGTCTCTGAAGAACTTGGAAAGTAGTTAGTATAACTAATGATGCCTATACATGTAAAACAAGCGTTCTTGTTTGAAGTCAGATTAATATCTACAGTGGCTCAGATGAACAGCTGGCTTATTTAGTTCACCATAAAAAAAAGCATTACTTGAAGTAATTCAACCAAAAAGTAGCTGAACTATCTAGATGACCTCAGACACATACACCAAGAGGACAGGAATTTGACTTATATTTTATGAATCAATATATATTGTTCCAAAAGGAATATCCATTTCCCATCTCAGACTGTTGCTGACTTTCTTTACTTCACAATTATGACTTAATGACTTATCCTGGGATTTCTATTACTACCTGGACCCCCTTGTCCTGGAACGGTTTACCAACATTGAAGTCTTTTATTTTTCAGTCATTTTTCAATTGTATCCAACTCTTCATGGGCCCATTTGGGGTTTTCTTGGCAGAGATACTGGAGTGGTTGGCCATTTCCTTGTCCAACTCATGTTATAAATAAGAGAACTGGGGCAAACAGGTGATTTGCCCCAAGTAACATAGTCAGCAAATATCTGAGGCCAGTTTTGAATCCAGGAATATAAGTTTTCCTTACACAATCCTGTCCACCTTGAATTTGGCTTAGTCTGGAATTTCCTTCCTCAAGATCCAGCTCAACTTCTATTAATGAGTTTCTCTTGAAGCCTTCATTTTGTGGAAGATCCTAAGCTGGAGTTACATTTATTTTCATCTTCTCTTAATTTTCTGAAAGTCAAAACCATGGTCTCATAAAAACAACCTCTACTTGTTTAGATTTTTGAACTTCCTTTTGTGTATTGTTTCTGATCAGAGCAAGAAAAAACTTTTTGCTTATATTTTTATCCCCAGCATTTAGCTTCCTTCCTTCCCTCTTTCCTTCCTTCCTTCCTTCCTTCCTTCCTTCCTTCCTTCCTTCCTTCCTTCCTTCCTTCCTTCCTTCCTTGCTTCCTTCTTTCCTTTCTT
>NC_058130.1:417433245-417450974 GCF_016433145.1 Gracilinanus agilis
TCTTTCTTTCTTTCTTTCTTTCTTTCTTTCTTTCTTTCTTTCTTTCTTTCTTTCTTTCTTTCTTTCTTTCTTTCTTTCTTTCATTTCTAGTGAAAAGCAGTGGGGCTTGGTGAATAGAAATCTCTCTTTAGAATTAGGAAGACTGGTTGAAGTCTAGCTTCTGCAATATATTGAATGTATCATCCTGGGTGAATCACTCTTCTATGTCCCTAAGCCAAACTTCTTTGTGCAGCAAAAGTACTAGCCAATATTGGTAGAAGTTGTTTAGTGGAAGCTTTCTAAACCAAGGAGATTATAGATTTGGTAAAAAAAAAAGTAATGTCTTCTAAATCATGTAAACATGCTTTGTTAAAAACAATGAAACAAAATTGGTAGATTATTCTTTTGAAACATATCAATGAAATAAACATTAAATGTGGGAATTGACAGAAACTTTATAGGTTATTTAATACAACTGCCTAATTTTAGAAAACAGAAAATTGAAAGCTAGACTAAAAATTTCAGAGTAAGGTCCAAGATGAGAATGTAAGTTTCCTGATTTTCAAATTAAAGGCTTTTTACCACCTTATACCTCCTCTCTTAGTCTCGACTACATTAATACATTTATACTACCCAAAAGTTGCTCAGAGATAGAGGCATGTCCTTGGAAAATACTTTACTAATAGGATAAGGTCATCTTATTTATGTGAATTCAAATGTTTCAAGCTTCATGTGACATCTTCCAACAAATATATATATATATATATATATATACATATATATATACATAAATATCTGTATATATGTATGCTTGTGGGGAAATTGGAATATAGAGATGAAAGCTAAGGACAAGGAAGAAGTCTGAATCTAGGACCCTGATCTCCCAGTCCCTGGATAAAGTCATGCCATAGCCATATGGAGTCATTTATTGGATCATCTTAGGCCCTTTCATGTATTCGTCTTGCCTCACATGAATCGCACAGTCTTCTCTCTATTCTTTTTAACATTCAGACCTGAATGGGCCCTGCTGATTCTGGAGGAACTGTATCAGCTCCCTTCGTCTATGACCAATCTCTCAGGGCCTCCTTTATTTTCCTGCTCTTTGAAATTATGAAGAAAAAAATATTTAGTCTCCTCATTTTGCATTTGTTCCCCTAGTTTCTTCAATTGTGTCAGTGTGATCCCTGCTGCTCTCTGTAAGGGGCTTTCTTCTTCCCAACATTTAAAATACTCTTTGTGCAGCTAGGGGACCCATGCAAAATTTCTCTATTGAAATTCAAAACCAAGATAGGCTGACTGTATTTTAGAATCAGACGCAAAGCTCAAAACAGTCAGACTTCTTTTAAATTATTCTTTATTAGTATTAGTTCTAGTAATGTTATTATTTAGAGTTGAGGTTAAAATGTTAACTTTGTATAATGTGGTAACTTTGTATAACAGTGTTAAATTTTAATGAGTGACACGCATAGCATTACTTATAGCTTTTTGTTGCTTTTTAGTTATGAAAGAACTTTTACATTCATGTTTTTATTTTATCTTAATGATAGCACTTTGAGAAACAATGCCCAGGAATTAGTCCCCATTTTATAGCTGAGGTAATAAGTTCAAAGTGGCTAAATGATTTGCCCACAGTCATATGACTATTAATGTTAGAGACAAATACATTTAAAATATGCACATAAATTATGTTTTGCCCCTATGGTCCCCATCCATATCACAAAGGTACATAATCAAATTCTTACATCAGACTTAGAAAAGTCCTGACTATAAACAGATATTCATAACTTTATATAGGCCTATATACTTGTTTGTAGATAAATATATACAGTACTAACAGTTCTTGCTTTGTTTAAGTAGCCCATTCTGGAGACCTCTATATAAAGTGATTTTTATATAATGTGAATATATCCTGAAGATAAGGAGGGAGGCTGGGAGGGGAACACATCCTCTGGAGGAAAGGGGTTTTATATATATATATATATTTCTTTGATTAATGGTTCAAGGAAATATGCAATTTACCTATCAATTTGAAAAAAAAAGTATTTCATGCTCTTTAGGTTTGATATAAGGGAGGATGTTGTGGGTTTTCCTTTCATGTAAGTCTTTGAGGAAACAATATATGTCTGCTTTTCTTGCATCTACACATAAGTAGGATTCAGGTGATGTAGTTAGACTAGATAACTTTTGAAGACTCTTCCTTCCAAATTTGAGATTCTGTGATTTGGTATGCCTTTAATTGTTGCTAGCTATTTAAATTATTTTATTTTCTTCTTCCAGTGAAGACTGTCTGATTCCTTTGGACTGAAATTTTGTATTGCTTATCTTCATATTACTCACAGATTTCAGCTCATTTTGATTCTACAGGTGGATAATTGATAATATTTGTTAAATGATCAAATGGATACCCAGTTCCATATCAACTGTGCACAAAATACTGCATTTAGAGCTAGGGGTAATACATTTGTACCAGGTCAAATGTTCCTTTCATATAATTTGTAGTCTAGAACTGTGAGAAAGAAATCTCTGGACTATAATTCTGAGCTAAAAATTGCCTTTTTATCTGGGTAAATAAAGTTAGTGGTCTCATCACACCCAGTCTGTGGATGTTCATAGTTGTTTTTATAGGCTTCTGATGGTTGATACAAATCATTGATTAACAAAACCTACATACTTAAAGTGTGTTAGCTAATAGTTGATAAGTTCTAGTACAAGGATTTTATTGATATCATAACTAATATGATCAGAGAATAACTTTTAAGGATGAGACATAAAGGTAAACAGAGGTCATGTTTCTGAGTCATAAAATCTGAGGACCCTATTATTGGTAGAATAACTAGAAATTATAATATAAAATACTATATAAATAATTAAATATATATTACTTGTTTGGCTATGGATTATTGAAATTAGAGAAGAATTTGCATTCACCATCATTTACTGAAGTATTATCCACTGGAAGGCAGGAGCTACTGTGATGTCTAGAAATAACTGTGAGGATATCTTATTTTTTTTTAAGTAAAGGTTCCAAGAAACTAACGGTAAAGAAAGCATGTTGTTGTTGTTCAATTGTTTCTGACTCTTTGTGACCCCATTTGGGGTTTTCTTGGCAAAGATACTAGTGTGGTTTGCCATGTTCTTCTCCAGATCATTTAAAGATGAAGAAACTGAGTCAAATAGGATTAAGTGACTTGCCTATGGTCATATATTTGATAAGGAAATGAAGCCAGATCCACTGTACCATTTAGCTGCCCTTAAAAAAGTTTGTGTTCTAGGAAACCTCTATGAATCATTAGAGATGACATCTTAAAATATCTATCAACAAGATATAAAAAATAAGAACTTATTTCTTCTTATTTGAACTTACAGAGAGTTTATGAATTTGTTTCTCTGTGCCTTGATGTTAGAACAGAGTTGTTACAGAAAAAGTAAAAAAAAACAAAACAACAACAACAAAAAAAACAACAAACTTCCATTCCATTTTGTTTTCCCAATTGGAATTGATATTTCTTCACAATTTCTGCATTGCTGTTCACTGTCTGTTCAGCATGCTGGAAAGAATATTGAATTTCATGCCAGAATAGACATAAGTGAATCCCACGTTGTCCTCTCCTATTATAATCTCCTTGAGGGTAGACAGAGTTTTGCAGTCTTTTATTTGTATCCCCATCTCTTAGCACAAGTAAACTTTCTGAGCTCTCTCTTTGTTTCTCCATTAATTTATCTATGTATCTATGTATCTATGTATCTATCTATGTATCTATGTATCTATGTATCTATGTATCTATCTATCTATCTATCTATCTATCTATCTATCTATCTATCTATCTATCTATCTAATCTATCTCACATAATGCATTTATAAACAGTAATGTGGCAACTAGGTGTCAGATATGGAGTCAGGAAAACTATTCCCCCTGAATTTAAATCTTGCCTCAGACACTTAGTAGTTGCGTGACCCTGGGCAAGTCACTTCTCCTTATTTGCTTCAGTTTCGTCATCTGTAAAATGAGATGGAGAAGGAAATGACAAACCATTCCATTATCTCTGTCAAGAAAACCTCAAATGGGGTCAGAAAATGTAGAACATGACTGAAATGACTGAAGAATAAGAACAGTGTACTAAGTAAGTATCAGCTGCCCTTAAGTGAAGCATTATAAGGGATACAACAAAAAAATCCCACATTATCAATACGAGGAAGTTGAACTAGATCCTTCTATCTGTAACCATATGATCCCATGATTTATTTGGAAAAATAACTAAGACTTTTAGTAAAAAGTCATCAGTGAGCTGTCATGGGACAACTCTTATGGATGATCTTGAGCCTGGGTTCCTCAGTGTCTTGTTTTTCCCTCTATGTTTATTTTATTTTTTTTTCTTACAGGTAACACAAAACAACTGTGCAATGAATATCTCTAGTATTCATTGACCTTGTAAGTGTCATTCTCAGTTATGGTGACTGGATTTTCATAAGTTCAAGCAGATGAGAAGCAAAGTATTTTTTCATCATAGAAAATAACTATTGGTAAGAAGAAAACTTGTTGATTATGAGTACAAGACTGTTGACATGTATCATTGTTTATTTAGAGGTTCCACAATCTAATTGTCAGCCTAATAGGATATAGTACTTTAGTAGTTAAAAGTGAATCTATTGAGGCTTTATTTAACTTGATTAGGCTCTATAATCTGGTGGGAGTCATTTGTGATATAGTATCTCTTTTACATATTGTAAAAAATACCTGTTCTGTAACTTTTTCCTCTTGTGCATTGGGTACCTTTTTATACTCCTGATTTGGTGAGGCCATAAACAAAAATAAAAATCTGATTTTTGAATAATATGCCTCAGTGTATTAGGACATATTGCTTAGCCAAAGGCTGTGAGAAAAGAAAATTTTCTCTTATCTTTCTTATTAAAGACCAAGTTCTAGGACTAAATTTAATCTGGATCATATGCTTGCATACAAAGCCAAAGGATTTCCTTTGGAGTTTTCATTTTGAGGTTTCTTTCAGGATGTTACTAGTAGATTCATTTTCTAATTTTTCCTTTGTTTCTAAATTATTTGATCAAATCATTGATTCCTTCAAATATGATGTTATGGTTTTCAGGTAGTCCAGTAATTATTAAATTCTCTCTCTTATCCCCAGGTCAATTTTTTTCCTATTAGGTATTTCAAATTTTCTTCAATATTTAAAAATGTTTTGACTTTGTTTAATAATTTCTTAATTTCTTATGAATTCATTAGCTTCCATTTGGCCAATTCTAACTTTCAATCAATTATTCCTTGAGAGGTTTTACATCACTATTTCCCCATAAATATTAATTCCCTTCATAAATTTTGCCTCTTTTCCATTTTTCTCCTGTTTTGTTCTCATTGGGTTTTTAAAAAATCATTTTTAGTTCCATTTTTTAAATCTTCCAGAAGTTTCTGTTGTACTTATGTCTAATGCATCTGTTCCTGGTTATAGTTTTTTTTTTCATTTTCAGATAATTCTCTTCTGTGTTTATGTGTTGAGTTTCCCTCTCTTCATAATAGTTCTGTATAGTCAGATTCATTTTTGCTTGCTCATTTTCCCAGCCTACTTCTTGACTTAAATGTTATATTATATTATATTTGAAATTTATATACTTATATGATTTATTTTTATATTAATGTTGGTCTCTACACACTCTTGGAGGTAGGGGGAAAGGTATATGGCTTGAGCTTCTGTCCTCTTATGCCCTTCTGCTGATTCCACATATCTCACTGGGGCTTTTGAGCTTTCAGTTCTCCCAACATTTTGGGATCCAATGGCATCACTCTCCTTTTGACCCAAGATCTGCAAGTTCCTGGCCTATACTGTGGCCTTTCAATTTATTTCTGATTGGTGTTTCAGCATACTGCTGCTTGTCTATATTGGCCTGCTGAGGGGATTTCACCAGGTTCAGAGAAACTGAGCTCATTTGGTCTGTACCATTACATTTTACTCTAAGGATCAGTGACACACAGCTATTCTTGCTTCTCTGAACTTATACTATGTATATTCATACCTACAACCAGTGTTCTGATTACTCTCTCCTGGATTTGTGATCTAGTACTTGGTAGTGAGCAGAAGTGTTGCCAGTAGTACCCATTTTTGTTGCTAGGGCTTGTACCACAGTTCCATTGGATCCCTTTCTGGTGTTCTATCTCAGCCCTTACTCAGTTTCTGGGAACTGGATTATGCCACATTGAAGCCACAGGATCCTAAACAGATCCACCCACCTCAGAATATGTAGACCTTTTTACCTTTGTAAGCCACTATGCGCTAAAATAATAATGCACTATGACTTTTTCTAAGTTTTATTGATCAGAATTCAGGTCATGCATTCTTTATATCTTTGTTGAGGAGGCATATGGGGAGAACTAGACTAAAGTTTCCTTTCATTCTTCCATCTTTGCTCCACCCTAAGGAGATCCCTTTGACAGAGAAAGTGTATGTGGTACCCAAGCTAATTCAGCCCCAGTAGAAAATTCTTTTGGATCTTAATTCCCCATAAGCCATTTTTATACTTTGTTTTCTAGTGCAATGGACATTCTGTATCCTCCATGAAAGAGATTAAAGAATTACTGAGCATTTCTTCCTTCTCTCTGTTTTCAATTATTATTGTTCCATCCACTACATGGAATTGCCCTCTCCCTCATTTGATCTTCTTCTGTATTCCAGTATAGCTTTCAAATGAAAACTCTTTGTTGTACTTACCAGCAACAAATCATTCTAAACTTATCATTTTGAAGCATTTTTTTGCAGGCAAATCACTCATAGTCATCCTCTGTTGTCTTCTACTTTTCTATTTCAATACATATTTTTATAAAATCTGAGATAGTGAATTCTCTGTGTATATTCATTGATCCCTTAAACCCATTAACTTTTAAAATTCCTTCTCAATGGAATTATTTCATTTTTTAAAAATTTTACTTATGACAGTTTCACTTATGCATTTACTTACTATGCAGTTTTATTTATCGTTCCTTAAAATGTAGGGGGAGATATTGCAGTTTGACTTTTCTATTACAAACTCTAGAAAGAAGGAACCACTTTTGGGGCAGCTGGGTAGCTCAGTGGATTGAGAGCCAGACCTAGAGACGGGAGGTCCTAGGTTCAAATCCGGCCTCAGACACTTCCCAGCTGTGTGACCCTGGGCAAGTCACTTGACCCCATTGCCTACCCTTACCACTCTTCCACCTATAAATCAATAAACAGAAGTTAAGGGTTTAAAAAAAAAAAACTAAAAAAAAAAAAAAAAAAAAAAAAAAAAAAAAAAAGAAGGAACCACTTTCTCACAATGTTCCTTTTATTATTGAGTAGAATCCAGTTCACCTTCTTAGTGAGAACCATATCTAGTAGAGAATTTCCTTTTGTTGGTTTCTCAGATTTTTAAAGGATGAAATTATCATTAATATGTGCCAAGAAGTTGTTAGCTGCTGTGCTTTTGAAAGGGAGAGAAAGAGAGAAAGGGAGAGGGGGGGGCAGAGAGACAGAGAGAGATACAGATAGAGACAGAGACAGAGATACAGATAAAGAGACAGAGAATTTTAGACGTGATCAATTTTATAAATTCTTTGTTTTCTATTGGTGTCGTGTGGTATATTTTAATGAAAAAATTCTTCTATTTGTCTTTCTATTCATTTTCTGCCACTGCTCTCAACTATGCTTCTTGTCTCTGGTACCTGGATTTCTTCAGAGAGAATATTCATTCTTAATATGCAATGCCAGCTCACCATTCTATTTTACCTATCTTCTTTCCTCTGAGTAAGTTATGCTCATTCAATGTCAAATAACCATTGTGGTTTTCATTTTACTGAGTTTCATTAAAACATGAAAAACACAATTTGCCTCCTTGCATTATGCATTCCCATTGCTTGTTGCTGAAATCCCAATATTTTGCCTTGTTTCTAAAATCTTGGGATTTTATGTGAAGACATATGGCCATAATAAGGTTTACTTCACACTTCTTTCCTGTATTTTATGTACTATGAACTTCTGGGTGTCTCATAAGTTATTCTTTGTTCACTTTAACCCGCTCTCTATGGTGTCTAGCTTATGATATATGTAGACTTCTAATCTTTTTAGTGAAAGTCTTTTGTATTATGGTTTTGAGATACTTGGCAAATATATTCTTGTCTGCCTTTGTTAGATGTACTCTTTTCTTGACCAGAAGTTTGTCAACCCAGTGGTTTAATCTACATTTCAGAAACCCAATTCTTCTTGGAGACACTAACTTCTTATCTAGTTCTTCACCTCCTATTTCAATTCTTTTTCTCTGTTGAACTTGTTGCTTTCAGTGAGCTCCAATGAAAAAAAATAACCTGCCAAAATATTCCATTTTTCCCCAAGTCTTCATAATATTTGGTTATACATTTTGCATTCTTTCTGGCAGTATCACAACATAAGAAGTAGATAGTCATCATAACTTTTGATATGCCTTTGAAGATTCTCACTTAAAATTTATCGGTGAAGGCAACATAATTCCCTTGCTATTGTCCTTCATAATTCTACTTCAAACTTTTATCTCAAAATCTGAAGCTGGAGATTTTTCCACTTTAAATTGTCTTTAGTTTCTTCCATATTTATCCAAGCCTGATTTGATCCCTACCCTTTGTCACATATCAAAATCCCTTAGTTCTGATGGTGATCAACAACAAAAGTCCTCTCTCCTTATTTTTCAGCTTGTATCCTCTCTTTTCTCCAAATAGAAATCAGAATCATATTTGGCTAGAATAACTATAAATAGAGAATAAATCCTATATTTGGAGAAATAGCATGTCTCAAATCAGAGAAATGTGAAGTGTGTCTTGGGAAATGAGGGTTGACCAGTCTGTGTAAAGAATTCATGTTGGCATTGCTGGAATATAGGTTAGAAAAGTAAAATTTGGCATAGATTTAGAAGACCCAAATTCAAATATGACCATAGACAATTACTAGCTGTACAACCCTGAGCAAGATGTTTAACTTTTCTATACTTTAATTTCCTCAACTATAAAATGGGCATGATAATAGCATCTACTTTGCATGGTTATTGTGAGGATTAAATCAGATAATATTTGTAAAATTCTTAGCAGATTTCTTGGCAGATAGAAGGCACTTAATAAAAAACTTATTTTCTTCCATCCTGATACCCAGAGAATTTATTAACATATTGCTAAACTCTTGCTCCTTACTTCAAATGAAACTTCAGAAGTCAAAGGTAAGGCTTGTATTAATATTTTTCCTTTCTCAAATATTGAAATAAAATATTTCTAGGTTTAAGAATTTTGCTAGTTTATTTTGTGTATCTTTAAAAAAATTTTCAAGGTTGGTTTACATTCTATCTCTATCTTCTCAACCACTAAAACTGGTTTAATTAACATCTCAGGAATACAATATGTTCTTTTCTTCAACTTTACCACATTTCAAAATTTCATACAGAAAATAAATGACACAATGGACTCTCACTCACGGACTTCCAATAACTCTTGTCTGAAATATATACATATTCATAAATACATAATTAAAATATGTAAATTATAATTACATACATTTATATTGCTAGCACATAAAGGTTCTCAAAGTTTTGCAAGGTAAATAACATAGTTGGGATTCAGTCAGCTCCTTTTCTTCTGTCATCATACCACCCTGCTTTGACCTTAACTATATACATGTATGCAGCTCATTGAGACAACACAAGATTCTGTGGATGGGGCAAGGAGAGTGAGAGTGATTGACCCATTGTGGAGGAGAGGAAGGGAGAGAAAGGAAGATAGAAGAAGAGAAGAGAAGAGAGAGAGACAGAGAGAGACAGAGAGAAAGAGAGAGAGAAAGAGAGAGAGAGAGAGAGAGAGAGAGAGAGAGAGAGAGAGAGAGAGAGAGAGAGAGAGAAGTGTAAGGAATAATTGATTTGGATCAATGATTTCAATGATCTTAAATTATGTTGATATGATTGTATTGTAGCTATTCTTACCTTTTACATTTGAGCCCTAGTGCATATAATTTTCTTGGCTCTTTAACTCTGCTCTATAACATTTTATATAGGTCTTTCTGTGCTCTATATTTTTCATATGCATCATTTCTCATAGCACATTACTATTCCATTAGATTTATGTACCTAATTTATTTAACTGTTCCCAATTTGATGGACATCTAATTTGTTTCCAGTTTTTGTTTGGTTTTGTTTTAATTTTACTACCACAAAACAGACAGCTTTAAATAGTTTGATGCATGTGAAAACTTACTTATAAATGACCTCCTTGGAGTAATGAAACTATTTGGGTCAAAGTGTCTGAAAATTTTTTCACTTTAATTGTTTAACTCCAAATTGCTTTCCAAAATAATCATACTCTTTCACAGCTCTACCATTAATATACTCAAGTTTTTATCTTTTCACAACCTCTCCAACATTGATATTTCTATCAATTCTCTTTGTTTTTAGTTCATTATTTATGAGATAAAACCACATAGTGGTTTTAAATTCCATTTCTCTCATTTTTCTGCACAATTGTCAGTTTTTTGAAATTCTTTTGTATATATTTATGTGTCTGTATATCTTGGACAACAAATCCTAATCTAAGATGTTTAGTACTAAGATTTTGATTTTTTTATAATTGAAAATTTTATTAATTAATAAATTTAGGAAATTTTCCCATGGTTACAGATTCATGTTCTTTCCCTCCCCTCCCTCACCCCTTCTATAGCCAACATGCAATTCCACTTGGTTGTACATGTGTCATTGATCAAGACCTATTTCCAAAATATTGATATTTGCACTAGGGTGATCATTTAGAGTCAACGTCCCTAATCATTTCCATATCAATCCATGTGATCAAGCAGTTGTTTTTCTTCTGTGTTTCCACTCCCAGAGTTCTTCCTCTGAATGTGGATAGCGTTCTTTCTCATGAGCCCCTGCGAGTCATCCTGGATAATTGCATTGCTGCTGTTAGAGAAATCCCTTACATTGGATTGTACCACAGTGTATCAGCCTCAGTGTATATGGTTTTCCTGGTTCTGCTCCTTTCACTTTTCATCAGTTCCTGAAGGTCATTCCAGTTCACATGTAATTCCTCCAGTTCATTATTCCTTTGAGCATATCACCAACAAATACCACAATTTGTTCAGCTATTCCCCAATTGAAGGACATCCCCTCATTTTCCAATTTTTTGCCACCACAAAGAGTGCAGCTATGAATATTTTTGTACATGTCTTTTTCCCCTATGATCTCTTTGAGGTACAAACCCAGCAGTGATATGGCTAGGTCAAAAGGTAGACAGTCTTTTAGTGCCCTTTGGGCATAGTTCCAAATTGCCATTGAGAATGATCGGATCAATTCACAGCTCCATCAGCAATGCATTAAAGTCCCAATCTTGCCACATGCCCTCCAACATTCATTACTTTCCTTTGCTGTTATTTTAGCAACTCTGCTATATGTGACGTACCTCAGAGGTGTTTTAATTTGCATTTCTCTAATTACAAGCACTATTTCATGTGCTTATTGATAGTTTTTATTTCTTTATCTGAAAATTGCCTATTCATTTCCCTTGCCCATTTGTCAATTAGGGAGTGGCTTGATTTTTTTGTACAATTGGGTTAGCTTCCTATATATTTGAGTAATTAGACCTTTGTTAGAGTTTTTGTTTACAAAGATTTGTTTCCCAATTTGTTGCTTCCTTTCTAATTTTGGTTTCATTTGTTTTGTTTGTACAAAACCTTTTTAATTTAATGTATCAAAATTAATTTGCATTTTGTAATTTTTTCTTTTTTTGTTTAAATCCTACCTTCCATCTTGGAGTCAATACTGTTATTGGCTCCAAGGCAGAAGAGTGGGAAGGGATAGACAATTGGTGTCAAATGACTTGCCCAGGGTCACACTGCTGGGAAGTGTCTGAGGCCAGATTTGAACCTATGACCTCCAGTCTCTAGGCCTAACTCTCAATCCACTGAGCTACCCAGCTGCCCCCTATTATTTTTTCTAACTCTTGCTTGGTATAAAAATCATTCCTTTCACAAAGATCTGACAAGTATACTATTCTGTGTTCACCTAATTTTCCTTTTTTATATTCAAGTTTTATATATAAAGTTTCCTTCTTTATAATCAAATCCTTCACCCATTCTGAATTTATCTTGGTATACGGTGTGAGATGTTGATCCAGACCCAGTCTCTCCCACTCTGTTTTCCAATTTTCCCAGCAGTTTTTGTCAAATAGTGGATTTCCCCCCCAAAATTTGGATCTTTCGGTTTATCATACACTGTCTTGCTTAGGTCATTTACCCTAAGTCTATTCCACTGATTCTCTCTTCTGTCTCTTAGCCAGTACCATATTCTTTTGGTGACCTCTGCTTTATAGTACAGTTTAAGATCTGGTACTGCTAAGCCACCTTCCTTCACATTTTTTCATTATTTCCCTTGATATTTACCTTTTCTTCTTCCACATGAACTTTGTTATAGTTTTTTCTAATTCAGTAAAAAAGGTTTTTGGTAGTTTTATAGGTATGGCACTAAATAAATAGATTAATTTGGGTAGGATGGTCATTTTTATTATGTTAGCTCATCCTATCCATGATCAATTAACGTTTTTCCAATTGTTTAGATCTAGTTTTAATTGTGTGGAAAATGTTTCGTAGTTGTGTTCATATAATTCCTGTGTATGTCTTGGCAGATAGATTCCTAAGTATTTTATTTTGTCTAGGGTGATTTTAAATGGAATTTCTCTTTCTAACTCTTGCTGCTGGGATGTGTTGGAAATGTATAGAAATACTGATGATTTATGTGGGTTTATTTTATATTCTGCTACTTTGCTAACATTCCACTAGCTTTTTAGTTGATTCTTCAGGATTCTTGACTATCATATCATCTGCAAAGAGTTATAGCTTGGTCTTCTCATTGGCCATTTTGATACCTTCAATTTCTTTTTCTTCTCTAATTGCTACTGCTAGTGTTTCTAGTACAATGTTAAATAATAGAGGTGATAATGGGCATCCTTGTTTTACTCCTGATCTTATTGGGAATGCTTCTAATTTATCTCCATTGCAGATAATGTTTGCTGATGGTTTTAGATACATAGTGTTTATTATTTTTAGGAAAGGCCCATCTATTCCTATACTTTCTAGTGTTTTCAATAGGAATGGGTGCTGTGTTTTGTCAAAGGCTTTTTCTGCATCTATTGAGATAATCATGTGATTTTTGTTGGTTTGTTTGATGATGTGGTCAATTATGTGAATGCTTTTCCTAATACTGAACCATCCTTCCATTCCTGGTTTAAATACCATCTGATCATAATGAATAACCCTTGTGATCACTTGCTGTAGTCTTTTTGCTAGTATTCTATTTAAGATTTTTGCATCTATGTTCATTAAGAAGATTGGTCTATCTAAATGATAACTAGTCCAACTATCAATAATATGGAATTAGGTCTCAATCAATAATACATGTAAAACCTAGTGGAATTGAGCATTGGCTAAGGGGGGGTAAGGAGGTTTGGGGGAGAGGGAAAGAACATGTAACATGTAACTATGAGAAAATATTCAAAATAAAAATTAAAAAAATTAAGAAGATTGATCTATAGCTTACTTTCTCTGTTTTTTTTATCTACCTGGCTTTGGAATCAGTACCATATTTGTGTCATAAAAGGAATTTGGTAGAACTTCTTCTTTGCTTACTGGGGAAAATAGTTTGTTTAGTATTGGGCTTAGTTGTTCTTTGAATGTTTGATAGAAATCACTTGTGAAACCATCTAATCCTGGGAATTTTTTTTAGGGAGTTCTTTGATGGCTTGTTCGATTTCTTTTTCTGATATGGAGTTATTTAAGTATTCTATTTCTTCTGCTATCAGTCTAGGCAATTTATATTTTTTGTAAATATTCAACCATATCACCCTGATTGCTGTATTTATTGCCATTTAATTAGGCAAAATAGTTTTTAATGATTGCCTTAGTTTCCTCTTAATTAGAGGTGTGGTGTCCTTTTTCATCTTTGATACAATAATTTGGTTTTCTTCTTACCTTTTTTTATTAGATTGACCAGTACTTTGTCAATTTTATTTGTTTTTTCAAAGTGCCAACTTCTACTCTTATTTATCAATTCAATAGTTCTTTTACTTTTGATTTTATTAATTTCTCCTTTTGTTTTTTGATCTTTAGTTTTCTTCTGGGGATTTTTAATTTGTTTGCTTTCTAGTTTTTTAAGTTGCATGCTCAGTTCATTGAACTTTGCCCTCCCTAGTTTGCTAATATATGCACTCAAAGATTTAAATTTCCCCCTGAGTCCTGTTTTGGTTGCACCCCACAAATTTTGGTAGGATGTCTCATCATTGTCATTCTCTTCAATGAAATTATCAATTATTTCTATGATATGTTCTTTAGCTGATTGATTTTGGGGAATAATATTATTTAATTTCCAGTTAATTTTTGATTTGCCTATTCATTCACCCTTATTAATTATTGTTTTTATTGCATTATTATCTGAAAAGTTTGCATTTATTATTTCTGTTCTTTTGCATTTTTTATCATATTTCTAAGCCCTAGTACATGGTCAATCTTTGTGAATGTACCATATGATGCTGAAAAGAAGGTGTATTATTTATTGTCCCTATTTGTTTTTCTCCACATATCTATTAACTCTAATTTTTCTAAGATTTCATTCACATCTCTTACCTCTTTCTTATTTATTTTTTGGTTTAATTTATCAAGATGTGATAGAGGAAGGTTCAGGTCTCCTACTAATATATTTCTATTATCTACTTCCTCTTTGAGCTCCACCAATTTCTCCTTTAGAAATTTGAATGCTATACCATTTGGCGCATACATGCTTATTATTGATATTTCCTCATTGTCTATACTGCCTTTTATCAGGATGTAATTGCCTTCCCTATCTCTTTTAATCAGATCTATTTTTACTTTGACTTTGTCAGATATCATGATTGCAAATCCTACCTTCTTTGTTTTAGTTGAAGCCAAATAGAATTTTCTCCAGCCTTTTACTTTTACCCTATGTGTGTCTATCTGCCTCTTGTATGTTTCTTGTAGACAACATATGGTAGGATTTTGGTCTTTAATCCACTCTGCTATTTGCTTCCATTTTATGGGTGAGTTCATCCCATTCACATTCAGAGTTATGATTGTCATCTGTGTATTCCCCAGCATTTTGAATTCCTCTCCTTGTTCTGCCCTTTCTTTTTTCACTATTTCCTTTTAAACCAGTGGCTTGCTTTTAATCAGATCCCCTATCCCCATTCTCAGTTTAATTCCCCTTCTCCTCCCTACATTTCTATATCGCTCTTACCCTTTTTTAGGTTCTTTTAAATTCCCTCTCCCTTCTCTTTCCCTCCCTTTTTCAACTCTATACCCCACTATCCCCCCTGACTTTCCCTATAGGGTAAGATAGAATTTGATATCCCAATGGATCTAGCTGCTCTTCCTTCTCAGAGTTGATTCCACTGAGAGTAAGGTTTAAGTATTACCTATTAATACTCTCTGCCTCTTTTATAATAGTAGTATTTATCCCTTCCCCTTCCCATGTGTCTCTTTGTGTGGTATAGATTATCCTATTTTTCTTAATTCTTCAAGTTTCTCTTGTTGCCATCTTCTATTCCCCTCTTTTTTGCATAATGTCTTAGACTATTTACTATCCCAACCTCTCCCTATGAATAATTCTTCTAATTACTATAAAAGTGAGTACAATTGGTTCCAGGTTAAGATGGCGGCAAAGTAAGAAGCAGCTCTTAACCCCTCCTGACCAAAACACACAAAACTCCTCAAGGGGACATAAAAACAGGTCCAGATGAACGGAGGAACCCCACAACAGGGCACAGCGTGGAAGGTACGTGGAATCAAGGCATTTCTATGCTATAAAGGGGTGAAACAGCTCTCACTAAATCGTGGGATGAGCAACCACCCCACCCCCACCCCCTCCAGTCACAACACCTATAGCGCCGAAGCCAGCTAAAAAGAAATAGAGCAAGTTTGGGGCACCCATCGAATCATTGGCAGCTCTGGGGCCTGTTCCTGAGAGCAGCAAGATTTAGGACCCCAAAAAGCTAACAAATGCACACAAAATGTGAGCGCGGGAGCAGGGCGCCAAGAACGGACGCAGGACGCAGAGCGCAGGCAAGGGCGGAGGCATGGGTGGAGGCAGACACAGCCACGAGCTAAAGCTCTGAAATCCTGAGAGGGGAACCAGTGCAGACGGGCATACGACTGTGGAAGCAGCGCCCTGAGACTTGTAAAGAAACCTCCAGCAGAGGATCAAGCAAGGGGGTCCACCAGGTGGCTTGACCTTGGAAAAAACCAGAACTCAGACCTCAGGAGCCAATAGACCACGGACAGACCCTGAGCGCGAGGATAAACCCGAGAAGCTCCTGGGCTAATGAGGGCTACCCAGTCTCAGGACGTTCAGAAGAGAAAGAATAACAATAAGAAAAATAAGTCTTTAACACTCGACAACTTTTACACAGAGAAAATCCAGACAACCCAGCAAACAGAGGAGGAGAACAAACAAGCATCCGGACCCTCCTCAAATAAGGAAAACTCCTCACAAGCTATGGAAGAGTTCAAAACTGAGATTTTGAGGAAAATGGAAGAGATCTGGCAAGAAAATAACTGTTTAAAAGGTAGAATCTTGCAAACGGAAAGTGAGGCTCAGAAACCAAATGAACTGATAAGCAAATTGAACACCAGAAATGTCCAGATTGAAAAGGAATACCAGAAGATTATGGCCCAAAACCAGAAGATCATAGCCGAAAACCAGAAGATTACAGCCGAAAACCAGAAGATTTCAGCCGAAAATCAAAAGATCATAGCTGAAAACCGAAAGATTATAGCTGAAAACCAATCCCTAAAGCCTAGAATTGAGCAATTAGAAGCTAATGATCTTTCAAGACAACAAGAACAAATAAAACAAAGTCAAAAGACTGAAAAAATAGAAGGAAACATGAAATATCTCAATGAGAGACTGACAGACCAAGAAAACCAGTCTAGAAGAGACAATTTGAGAATAATTGGTCTTCCAGAAAAACCAGAAATTAATAGAATCCTGGACTCCATACTAACAGAAATAATCCAGCAAAATTGCCCTGAAGTCCTACAACAAGAGGGCAATATAGACATTGAAAGGATTCATAGAACACCTGCGACATTTGATCCAGAAAAGAAAACACTCAGAAATATAATTGCCAAATTCAAGAGTTTCCAAGTAAAAGAAAAAATCTTACAAGAAGCCAGAAAGAAACAATTCAAATATCAAGGAGCACCAAACAGGATCACATAGGATCTGGCAGCCTCAACGCTAAAAGACCGCAAGGCTTGGAATACGATATTCAGAAAGGCAAGAGAGCTGGGCCAGCAACCACGGATCAACTACCCATCAAAATTGACTATCTATTTCCAGGGGAAAGTATGGGCATTCAACAAAATTGAAGAATTCCAGGTATTTGCACAGAAAAGACCAGGGCTAAATGGAAAGTTTGATATCCAACCACAAAAATCTAGAGAAACATGAAAAGGTAAATAAGATACAGAAGGGAAAGAAAGAAAATTTATAATTTTTAAATTTGCCTTTTTAAGGGTCTCAGTGAGATCTAATTATCTGTATTCCTATGTAGAGAAATGTTATGTATAATTCTCTGTAGTGAACTCTATTCACTATTATAATATTCACTATTATAGTAATAAGCAGAATAATTCACAGGGTGAGGGTGGAACACTAAATAATCTAAGATGGCATGGGGGATGGGAAAGAGGGGGTGAATAGCAGGGGACACCAAGAGAAA
>NC_058130.1:417451052-417452077 GCF_016433145.1 Gracilinanus agilis
ATATTCACTATTATAGTAATCAGAAGAATAATTAGCAGGGTGAGGGTGGAACACTAAATAATCTAAGATGGCATGGGGGATGGGAAAGAGGGGGTGAATAGCAGGGGACACCAAGAGAAACTTGAGTGAAAAAGAAAATAGGATATTCTATTACACACAAAGAGGGCATGGGAGGGAGAGGGGACAAATACTATTATAAGAAGGAGAGGAAGAGAGCATTAAGAGGTAATAATCAAACCTTACTCTCAGTGTAATCAACCAGGAGAGGGAAGAGTAGCTATACTATCCATTGGGACATAAAACTCTTATCTAACCCTTCTGAGAAAGTTAGAAGGGATAAACCAAGGGGAGCAGAGGAGTGGGGAGGTCAAAAAAAGGGAGGGGAGAAGAGGGAGGGAATTCATAAGGCCTTTAAAAACAAAAAGAGGGGGAAAAATAAGGGAGGGGGTAGAAAGGGAAGTTAATCAAGGGAGGGGATAAGGGATAGCGTCTCAATAGCAAACCACTGGTTTAAAAGGAAAAAAGTATAAGGAAAAAGGGGGTAGGAAAGAGGGAGGATTTGAAAATGTCAGCAAATGCACAACTGATGATTATAACTCTGAATGTGAATGGGATGAACTCGCTCATAAAACGGAAGCAAATAGCAGAGTGGATTAGAAACCAAAATCCCACCATATGTTGTCTACAAGAAACACATATGAGGCGGGTGGACATACAGAAGTTTAAGGTTCAGGGTTTGAGCAAAATCTTTTGGGCGTCCAATGAGAAAAAGAAGGCAGGAGTGGCTATTATGATTTCTGACAAAGCCAAAGTCAAAATAGATATGATTAAAAATGACAGGGAAGGCAGTATAAACAATGAGGAAATAACACTGCTCAATATGTATGCACCAAGTGGCATAGCACCCAAATTCATAAAGGAGAAACTGGCAGAGCTCAAGAAGAAAATAGATAGTAAAACCATACTAGTGGGAGATCTAAATATTCCTCTGTCAGATCTAGATAAATCAAACCGAAAAATAAATA
>NC_058130.1:417456796-417623437 GCF_016433145.1 Gracilinanus agilis
CTTCCTTTATCCCTTGTTTGTTTCCTTCCCTTCTCTTCCCTTCGTTCTGTTCTTCTTTCTTTCCTTTTTCTCTTGGTCCTTCTGTCTTCTTATACTCAATAAAACAAACGAACAAAAATCCTTATAACAAAAATATGCATAGTACAACAAAACAAATTGCCATATTGGCCTTGAGTAAAAATATGAGTCTCATTAAGTCTATTACTTTTTTGGTAGAAGGTTTGTGTTTGTGTGTGTGTATGAGAGGAAAAACAGAGAGAGAGAGAGAGAGAGAGAGAGAGAGAGAGAGAGAGAGAGAGAGAGAGAGAGAGAGAGTATGGATGTAATCTTTAATCTTTAGTACTTAGGGCTTATAGTTTATGACTGAATTAATTATAATTCTAAAATCTTTCAAAGTTGTTTTCTGTTTATAGAAGTGCTCTCAATTCATGAAACATTATTGATAAGGTCTCCTAAATTTCTTCTTACTCTGATAATTTTGTAATTTTTAAAGTAAAATAGTATTCTATCATATTCATATTTTATACTTTGTTTAACCATTCTGCAAAAGATGAATAATCTATTACTTTGCATTATGAAAAGTGTAGGTAGATATTTATACATTAAATACTTTGATATTTTTCTTTGTTTCCTTTCATATAAAGGACTGGTAGTGATACAGCTGGGTCAATGTATTGACAGCTGAGAATTAGTTTTGTTATGTTTTATGCAACTTATCAGCATAGAGAATTGCCTAGAGTCCTAAAGGAATAAGATAATTGGCAACAATTATAGAACCAGTATGTATTGAAGGAAAAAAATATAGGTATTCCTGGCTTTGGACTCTATTTATCTATTATGTATCACATTTGCTTTTCTTTTCATCTTGATAAGACCCTTATAAACACTGACCTTCAGCTTTAGTTATCTATAATGCCATATATAATTATCATCTTTGATAAGCTTGGGTGAAAATACCAATAGTTGTTATTAGGAGTATGGCTTAAAATCATTTGAATGGCAATCATATTTCTCCATTAGAAATTCAAAATGGTGGAAATCAGATCAGTTATTCAGACCACTGCTATGTACATATGTGTGTAAATTCTTTTACTTGTTCTAGACATGTATTTTTGTGACTTTGTCCCTTAGCACACATGCGCTTCAGCTCAGCAGCACATGGTTCTCAAAGGCTAAGGAAACAAGGGCAAAGAGAAGAAAAAGCTATAGAAAAGAACTTAGCAGTGTCCTTTTAAATTATGTAAAGCTCATTTCATGTAATAATGTCACTGAGCAAATAATCAGTTGGTTGAGGGAGATTAGTGGCTGTAATTATTTATTCATTTTAATGTTTGTTATTAAGCCTGCCTTTTGCTATCTGTGCCCATTATATTTTGAAAGATCAATACAAAGAAGATGAGGAAGTGCAGAAATGAGGGTTAATTATCAGGGAGGAGAAAAAGGTAGAATCACGTGTTTGGTCTCCTGCTGTTCATCCTATTCTTGCCTTCACAAATATTCCCTTTGGGGAGCATCTCCTACTCCAGAGCCTGTGTAAAGAAGAAGTTAAGAACATATAGTAGTGTCTCATCTTCCTCTTCTATTAGATAAGACATCTGGTGGACCAGATTTTCAAGGCAGAGCTTTTCAGGATAATTTGACAGTGCTCCAACCAATCATCATGTTTTCTCTGATCTCTCTTTTTTTAAAGGCATTGCAGCCCCACACAAAAATCAGCAGTCTTATCATTGGATACTGTGACTTCTTCTATTTGTGATCCTCTGTGGCATAATTCATATTAATGAGACTTTTTTTATAGGGCAGCTAGGTGGTGCCATAATGCATAGTGTCTGGAATTGGGAAGACTCCTCTTTCTGAGTTCAAATCTGGCCTCAGACATATACAAGCTGTGTGACACTGGGCAAGTCACTTAACCCTGTTCCTCATTCATAAAATGAGCTAGAGAAAGAAAGAGCAAACCATTCCAGAATTATTGTCAAGAAAATCCCAAATAGTGTCATAATGAATGGGACATGACTAGAAAGTGATTGAACAACAAAACATATAGCAGTCCTCTCCAAATGGTACAGATACTAAGGTTTGGCCCAGAGTTGTGTGAGGGCCCCTCACTGATTCTGAGTCCCCTCAAGATATCAACTTTTTGACACATTAAGTTCACTTTTTACTAACTAGGTAGCAAGTACCTTGTAAGCAAGAGTTGCACCTATGTTGCTTTCAATTCTCCATAATGCTTTAGTTCACTTCTTTAAGCAAATTAAATATTTAGTAACATTTATTTATTGGTAAATAAAATCTACATTATTACTTTGTGTATTGGTAGCATGCTTTTGGACCTTTTTAAAAATTCCAGAATTGGGACCAATCATCTTTAGAGATAGATTTCTGTTTGGGATGTTATATAAAAGATGATGTGGTGGTCTCTCAGAGAAAAAGGAGAAGAAAGAAAACGCTATCTTGTTGATGCTCTAAACTCTACTCATTAAGCTTGCCTCACTTTAGTTTAAGATTCTGAGCCATGTTAAAAGGCAAGTAACCCTGGAAGGTTTCACAGTTTATCCTACCCACTTCGAAACATCAGGAAAACACTCCATAACTCCATGACATCGATTTGATGTGAAGTTAGTAGGAGAGAAGTGGAGGAGGACTAAATGATAGACTTGGAAGCATAGAGGTGGGGGATAATGAAGAATAATACTAGAAACTCTGAAGATGAACCTAGAAACTTTATAAATTTGTTACAGAATAGTGGTGTCTAGAATATTAGTCTTAGTAATTCCATTTGAAGTGTAAAAGGGATCATTTCAGAGCCAAAAAGCACAGTGCTCAAAATTTCTCTTAGCCAGTATGGACAGGTAATGAAAACTGACACTGGGTTGAATTTTTGGCCAAATAGCATCTCTATACATCTTGCATGTGGGTTAAAAATGGCAAAGAATTAAAATAATGCAGATTCAATAATAATCTTAACACAAATATTTACTACAAATAGCTGATCCTTGACAAAAAGATGCAGGAGATATTTCTGGACCACCCATTGCCTCAATACTCTGTGAATTTTTCACTATACTGATGTATCAGGACCCAGGTTAATAAAGATTCTTTTTGATAGAATGGCAAATAGAAATAATAATGTTGGGGGCAGCTAGATGACTTAGTGGATTGAGAGCCAGACTCAGAGACAGGAAGTTTTGAGTTCAAATGTGGCATCAGAGACTTCCTAGTTGTCTGACTCTGGGCAAATTACTTAAACTCAATCGCCCAACCCTTATCACTTTTTTTCCTTGAAACCGATATAGAACTAATATACATGATTGAGTCTAAGATGGAAAGTATGGGTTTAAAATTTATTAAAACAAATAATGTTAGTAGTTAGTAGTTATAATGATGATGCAAAAAATAATGACAACAACAACAATAATAGCAATTTATCCTCTAGGTAACAGGAGTTCAGAAATTACTGAGGTAAGTTATATAAGTATATAGCAAGCTATCAAGGAGAAGTTAGAAATATTTGAGTCGTCCTTATCCTTTTGAATCTAATGCCAGTGAAGAAAATTCATTGTATCCTTCTAAAAGATAGAATCCCAGGATGAAGTTGGAATGAGCCTGACAAAAGGTGACAGGGGGAAATTCACACTATGTTATGTTCCCACAGCAATGTCATATTTAACAATGTAAGATAAAGTGGCTTGTAATAAACATTGATATAGATTGGAAGTTTCACTGATCCAAGTCCTTACTGAGTTCCCTTTTCATTCTGAAGGACATAGTATAGGCTCCACTTCACATTTTGAGGATTCCTGGGGGAAAATGAAGCTACTGCCATTACAGAGATTGGAATGTCTTGGAGGACCTATAACTGACAATAGTCTGAGGTTGAAAGATAAATAGACACAGAGACAGACACAGGGAGACAGATGAATTGCTGTAAATTGACATAAATGTGGATAGAGATAGAAATAGAGATCGAGGATATAAACATTAAGGTTAAGTGTTTATACTTGGTGTGGACAGCCTAGTGACAATGAAGGTTTAAGAGATCAACCAAGTCTCAATTTGTGTTTTTATATTTATATTAAATATAACATTCACATTTGATTTTATGGTAGTCATGTATTCACAGACATATAAAACAGGGACTGACCTACCTTGAAGGGAGAAAACAGAGTTGGTTGGATAATAGACTATAATTGGACCTGAGTCAGAATTACTGATTTCACTTTTTTTAAAAATTTTATTTTATTGTCATGCAAAACACACTTCCATATTGGTCATCGTTGTAACAGCACACTTGTACATAACCAAAACCACAAAATAAAATAATAAATAAACAGATGGGAAAGACAAAACCAACAGTTCTTTTCTGTAGGTGGATAGCATTCCCCATTATAAGTCTTTCAGGATTGTTCCAGATCACTGCATTGCTGAGAGTAGCTAAGTTTTTGCAGATGATCATCATCCAATATTGTTATTATTGTGAATACCGTTCTCCCAGTTCTATTTATTTTGCTTTGCATCAGTTCCTGCAGATTTTCCCAACTTTTTCTGCAATCATCGTGCTCATCATTTCTTATAGCACAAGAATATTCTGCTAACATGTTCCACAATTTGTTCAGCCATTCCCCAAGTGATGAACGTCCTCTCAATTTCCAATTCTTTGCCATTACAAAAAGACCTCCTATAAATGTTTTTGTAAAAGCAGGTCCTTTCCCCTTTTTTATTATCTCTTTGGGATATAGACCAGTAGTTGCATTATCAGATCAAAAAGTATGAATAGTTTTATAGCTCTTTGAGCATAGTATCAAATTGCCCTCCAAAATGACTGGATCAGTTCACAACTCCACCAATAATGCATTAGTGTCATGATTTTTCCACATCCCTTCCAACATTTACCACCTTCCTTTATTTCCATACTGTCTAATATAATAGGTGTGAGGTATTATTTCAGGATTGTTTTAATTTGCATGATTTAGTACTTTTTCATATGATTATTGATGCCTTTGATTTCTTCATTTGAAAATTATTTTTTCATATCTTTTGGCCATTTGACTTTTGGGGAATAGCTTTTATTCTTATAAATTTCATTTAGGTCTCTATAATTTGAGAAATTAGACCTTTATCAGAGACATTTGCTAGAAAAAACTTTTCCCAGTTTGCTGTTTCCTTTCTAATCTTGGTTATATTAGTTTTGTTTGTACAAGAGCCTTTTAATATAATCGAAACTAATCATTTTATATCTTATAATACATTATTTCTTATTTGGTCATGCATCTTGTCTTCTTCAAAGATATGCCAGGTAAACTATTCTGTGTACTCCTCATTTAGTTAAGGTATCACTCTCTACACCTAAATCATATATCCATTTTCTAGTTCTATAAAATAATTATTTTGGTTGTTTGATAATAGCTTGGCCTCCCCGTGAGCAAGTAATATGTTTCTAATTCTTTAGATCTGAATTTATTTGTGTAAAAAGTTTTGTAATTGTGTTCATTTAATTCCTGTGTTTGCCTTGGAAAGTAGATCCTCAGGTATTTTACATGGTGTAGAGTGATTTTAAATGGAATTTCTCTTTTTATCTCCTGCTGCTAGACTTTGTTGGTAATGTATAGAAATTCTGATGATTTATGAGGATTTATTTTGTATCCTGCAACTTCAATAAAGTTAATTATTTCAACTATTTTTTTAGTCGATTCTTTAGGATTCTCTAAGAACATCATCATATCATGTGCAAATAGTGATAATTTTATTTCCTCATTGCTTACTTTAATTCCTTCAATTTCTTTTTCATTCCTTATTGTTTAAGCTAGCAATATTAAATAATAGTGGCAATAATGGACATCTGTACTTTATTCTTGATCTTAAGGGGAAGGTTTCTAACTTATTCCCATTGCATATGACACTTGCCAAAGGTTTTAGGTAGGACTTTTCATTTTAAGGAATGTCCCATTAATTCTTATGCTTTCTATTTTTTGTTTGTTTGTTTTTTTTAAATAGGAATGGATGTTGTATTTTGTTGAAGGCTTTTTCTGCATCTAATGAGATAATCATATGATTTCTGATAGTTTGGTTATTGATATGGTCAATTATGCTGAAAATTTTCCTAATATTAAACCATCCCTGCATTATTGATATAAATCCCACTTAGTCATAGTGAATGATCCTTGTGGTTCATTGCTGTAGTCTCTTTGCTATTGTCTTATTTAAAATTTTTGCATCTGCATTCATTAATGAAATAGGCCCAAATTTTCTTTCTCTGTTTTGTTCTGACTTAGATAACTGTATCACATTTGTTTCATGAAAATAATTTAGTAAGATTCTTTCTCTGCCTATTTCCCCAAATAGTTTATGTAGTATTGGGATTAATTTTTCTGTACATGTTTGATAAAATTCACTTCTGAATCCATCTGGTCCTAGGGATTTTTTTTCATAGGGAGATCATTTTAATTGTTTAATTTCTTTTTCTGAGATGAGATTATTTAAGTATTTTATTTCCTCTTTTCTTAAACTTGGCAATTTGTTTTTTTTGCAAATATTCATCCATTTCACTTAGTCAGATTTATTAACATATAATTTGGCAAAGTAGTTCCTAATGATTTCTTTAATTTCCTCTTCATTGGTGGTGATTTTACCCTTTTCATTTTTGATATTGATTATTTGATTATCTTTCATTTTTAATCATGTTAACCAACATTCCATTTTATTTTTTTTCATAACACCAACTCCTAGTCTTATGTATTAGTTTGAAGGTTCTCTTACTTTCAATTTTATCAATTTCTCCTTTAATTTTTAGGATTCCCAATTTAGTCTTTAAGTCAGAATTTTTAATTTGTTCATTTTCTAGTATTTTTAGTTGCATATTGAATAGTCTGTATTTTCTCTATTTTATTGATATAAGTATTTAGAGAGATAAATTTTCCCCTAAGTACTGATTTTGCTATATCCCATAAATTTTAATATGTTGTTTACATATTATTATTCTCATTGATAAAATTATTGTTTCTATAATTTATTCTTTGACCCACCCTTTTTTAGGATTAGGTTAGTTTCCAATTAGTTTTTTGTCTTTACATGAAGCCTTATTTATTAAAATTTTTGTTATTATGATCTGAAAAGGATGCTTTTCAAAATTTGTTTGTGAAGTTTTATACTCTAATACATGGTCAGTTTTTGGTGTACCATTTACTGCTGAAAGTAATCTTTATTCCTTTCTCTTCCCATTTCAATTTTCTCCAGAGATCTATTAGTTCTAAGTTTTCTAAGATTTCATTCACTTCCCCTACTTTGTTCTTGTTTATTTTTTGGTTTTATTTATCCCAAACTGAAAGGGGGAAGTTGAGGTTCTTCACTAGTATAGTTTTACTGTCTATTTCTTTCTGAATTTAGCTTAATTTCTCCTTTAAAAATTAAGATGCTATACCATTTGGTATATACATATGTTTAGTATTTTTGAAAATTAATTAATTACAAATATTTTTCCATGGTTACATGATTCATGTTCTCTTCCTCCCTATTTTCCTGACCCCTCTCTGATCTGAGAAGCAATTCCACTGGGTTATGCATGTATTATTGCTCAAAGTCTATTCCCATATTATTCATATTTTTAATAGAGTAATATTTTAAAACCAAAACTCCCAATCATATACCCATACAACCACATAATAAATCATATATTTCTTTTGTGTTTTTACTGCCACAATTCTTTTTTCTGGATGTGGATAGCGTTTCTCATAAGTCCCTCAGGATTGTCTAGGATCATTGCATTGCTATTATTAGCAAAGTCTTTAACATTTGATTGTGCAATAATATTTTACTTTCTGTGTAAAATGTTCTCCTGGTTTTTCTCATTTCACTCTGCATCAGTTCATGGAGGTCCTTCCAGTTCATATAGACATGCTCCAGTTCATCACTCCTTACAGTACAATAATATTCCTTCCCCAACATCAGCCATATTTTCTTCAACCATTCCCCAACTGAGGGACACCCCCTTACTTTCCAATTTCTTGCCACCCCAAAAGCTCAACTATAAATATCTTTGTTCAAACATTTTCTTAAATCTCTATGGGGTACAAACTCAATAGTATTGCTAGATTGGAGGGCATGAAGTTTTTTAAAGCCCTTTGGACATAATTCCAAATTGCCTTCCAGAATTCTTAGATGAATTCACAACTCCATAAGCAATGTATTAGTGTCCCAATTTTGCCACATATCCTCCAAATTTACTATCTTCCTTTACTGTCATATTGGCCAATCTGCTAGGTGTGAGGTTGTGCCTCAAAGTTATTTTGATTTGTATTTCTCTAATCAAGAGAGATTTAGAATATTTTTTAATGTAATTATTGATAGTTTTGATTTCTTTATCTGAAAACTGCCTATTGCAGTCCCTTGGCCATTTGTCAATTGAGGAATGTCTTGATGTCTTGTTCATATGACTTAGTTCCATATATATTTGAGAAATTAGAGATTTTTCAGAGAGTTTCATTATAAAAACTTTTTCCTAGTTTGTTGCTTCCCTTCTAATATTGACTGTATTGGTTTTGTTTGTGCAAAACCTTTTTAATTTAATATAATCAAAATTATTCATTTTGCATCCTAGAATGTTCTCTATCTCTTGTTTGGTTTTAAATTCCTTCTTTCCCATAGATCAGACAGGCATACTATTCTATGTTCTCTTAATTTATTTATGATTTAACTCTTTATGTTTGTCATTTATCCATTTTGGATTTATCTTGGTATAAGGTGTGAGACGTTGATCTAAACCTAATTCTTCCCATGTTATTTTTCAATTTTCTTAGTAGCTTTGGTCAAATAGTGAGTTTCTTTTCTAAAAGCTGGGATCTTTGGGTTTATCAAACACTAGCTCCCTTATGTCTGTGGATTCTTTTAATCTCTATTTTACCATCTTGTTCAAGAATTTCGGGGCAGTTTGCTTGGATAATATCCTGTAATATGATGACTAAGCTCATTTATTTATTTTAGTTATGACTTTTAGGTGTTCCAATAATTCTTAAATTGTCTCTCCTTGTCTATTTTTCAGGTCACTTGTTTTCTCATTGAGGTGTCTCGTATTATCTTCAATTTTTTTATTCTTTTGATTTTGTTTTAATATATCTTGGTGTTTCATGAAGCCATTAGCTTCTAATTGCTCAATTCTAATTTTTCAAGACTAAATTTCTTCAATGACCTTTTGATTCTCCTTTTCCTTTTGGTCTGTTCTTCCTTTCAAGTCATTCTCCTCTTCTTCCAACTTTTTTCATCATTTTTTCAGCTGCAAAATTCTGGCTTTTAATGCCTGTGCCTTTGATTTCATATAAATCTATTTTTAGAATACTATTTTCTTTTTGCCTTTTTTCTTCAACATTTGATTTTTAAATTCCTTTTTGAGTTCCTCCAGAGCCTTCATCCAATTCTCTTGCTTTTTTGAGGCTTTGCTTGATGTTCCCTGGATCTTGTCCTCATTCATTGGTTCTGTTCTTTGGTCTTTATCCCCATAGAAGCTTTAAATCATAGTTTTAATTTTTTCTCTTTTTATTCATTTTATTTACTTTTTTCATGCTCTTTTGACTATAAACTTGCCCCTCGGTTGATTTACTGAACCAGTATGTTTGAGCTGTAAAGCCCCGAGGCTTTATCTTCAGTTTTCTAAATCCTCTGCTGATATATTTGGATCATCTGGTTGAGCTAACCTGCTGAGCTAGCCTGGCCTAGGGCAAATTCTTCACTATAGACATAGCGGTCAAGGATGTCCAGTCAGGTGCCTCTCCCTCTCAGTTTCTCCCTGCCAGCTACTGTCAGAGCCTTGTACCTCGTGTGGTAGGCCAGAGGCATCCCCTCGTGGCTACAGCCTCTACCTCTGGCTCACATAGCCAGCAGGTCTTTTTGCAGGTCTCAGTGTGGTGGGTGAATGTGTCTTGCCCAATGGCCCTCTGATGTTCCTCCCTTCTAGTAGTTAATCAGAACTGTGGACCTTGTGTGATGGGTCAGAAGTGTTCCCTCATAGCTGCAGCTTCTGCCCAGGGCTCATATAGCCAGCTGGGTCTTTTTGCAGGTTTCAGTGCAATGGGTGGGGGAAGATGTTCAGCCAGCCCATCTTTCCCTCATTCTGTGAAAATAGACACACTGTGTCTACCATTCACAAGTTGTTTTCAGTAGGAGAGTCCCCTGAATTCTTCTTGTTAGGTTTTGATTTTTTTTCTTTGAAGAATGATATAAATATTGGTTTCGATGGATTGTCAGAGAGGTTTGATCTTTAGGTGCCCTAAACCTCCATCTTGGCTCTGCATCCATATGTTTAGTATTGATATTACTTCACTGTTTATAATACCTTTTAGAAAGATGTAATTTCCATCTTTATCTTTTTTAAATCAGATATATATGTATATATTTTTTTCTTTAGCTTTGCCTGAGATCATGATTGCTATTCCTGTTTTTTTTTTAAAATTTCAGAGGATGCACAATAAATTCTGCTCCAGCCCCTTACCTTTACTCTATGTGTGTCACTCTGCTTCAAATGTGTTTCTTATAAATAATATATAATAGTATTCTGGTTTTAAACCACTCCAGCTATCCTTTTCCATTTTAGGGGTGAGTTGATCCCATTTATATTCATAGTTATGGTTACAAACTGTGTATTCCTCTCCATTTTATTTTACTCTTTAGATCCTATTCTTTTTTATTTCTCTCTGTCCATCCTCACTAGTTTAGTTTTTTCTCTCCCCCTCTCCCCAACACCTCTTTCCCTCCTATTACTGGTAACCCTGCCCTTCTCTTATTTCCCTTCTTACTTCTTAATAGGATAAGATGGGATTCTATAACCTAATGAGTATGATTATTATTACCTCTCTGAGCCAGTTACAATGAAATAAAATTTAAACTTTGACTGTTACCATCCTCATTCTCCCTCCACTGTATGGTTTTTGACGCCTCTTTAAGTGAGACAATTGCCCCATTTCAGCTATCCCTTCCCTTTACTCTCAGGGCAATCCTCTTTTTCACCCCTTGATTTTTTTTTGCATATCATACAATCCTAGTTAGTTTACTTACACACTCTCTGGTTATGTATACTCCTTCTAATTGCTCTACCATTATTTAAAAAAAAGGAATTACAAACATCCCACTTCCATGAAGAAATAGATATATTTTGACCTTTTTGAATCTCTTAAATTTTCCCTTTTTGATTTGCTTTTTTAAGCTTCTCTAGGTCTGGTCTTTTCATCAGGAATGCTTGGAAATATTTTATTTTATTGAATGATGATTTTTTCCCATGAAAGTATATATTCATTTTCACTGAATAGATGATTCTGGGTTGTAAACCTAAATGTTTCATCTTCTAGAATATCATACTCCATGTCTTCCAACCTTTAATATGGAGGCTTTTAAATCCTGTATAACCCTGACTGTAGTTCCATCGTCTTAGAATTGTTTCTTTCTGGCTGCTTGCAGTATTTTCTCCTTGACTTGGGGGCTCTTGAATTTAGCTACTATATTTCTGAGAGTTGTCATTTGGAGATTTCTTTCTTGGGATCATCCGTAAATTCTTTCAATTTCTATTTTACTCTTTTGTTCAAGAACACTGGGAGAATTATCTTTGATTATTTTTTGTATTATAATGTCTAGACTTTTTAAAAATCATGACCTTTAGGTAGGCTAATAATTTTTAATTTGTCTCTCCTGGATCTGTTTTTTAGGTCTGTTGTTTTTTCCCCAATAAGATAATTTCCTTTCTTGTTCTTTTTTCTTCTTCTTTTGATTTTGTTTTATTGTTTATTGATGGCTCATGATGTCATTAGCTTCTTGTTATCCAATTCTAATTTTTAAGAAATTATTTTCTTCCATCAGCTTTTAAGCCTCCTTTTTTATTTGGCACATTTTTTCTTGCATTGCTTTCATTTTTCTTCCCATTTTTTCCTCTGTCTTTCTTAACTGATTTTTGAAATCCTTCTTCAGCTCTTCCAGCATCTGAATCCCTTTCATATTTTTCTTTGGAACCCTGCATAAATTTACTTTGCTTTCACTGTCCCCTTCTGTGTCTTTGCCTTTTTCTTTGTCTCCACAAATTTTTCTATGTTTAGGCATTTATTTTTTCTTCGTTTATTTTCCCAGCATTTTTCTTGACTTTCACTTTTATTTTAAAGGTAGGTTCTGTTCTCAGGGAAGATAGGTCACTCTTTTAAGCTTCAGTCCTTCCTTGATTCTACCCTTAGCCTTATTTCTGGATTTGTGGATGTTTCAGTTATTCCAAAGAGGTATTAAGCCCTTTGGGCTGGGTGCTCAATAAGCCACTTCCCAGTGCTGATTCAATCACCCCCTAAGACTGCTGATGATTTAAATTCTATACTCTGGCTTGGGTGAGGGCTTTTGGTCTTACTCTGGACTTGATCAGGTCAGGCACACTATGGACTGCCTTTCCCTGGGGCTCTGCTTTTTGCTTTGGTAAGGGCTAGCTAGGTTTGTGCTTCCATAGGCCAGTACCTTGGGGACTGTCTTCACTGTGGATCCAGGAGACTATCTCTGGGTTTACATTGACCCATAGTGCTACAAAGATTGCCTTAGACCGGGATTTGGATCCTCACAACAAGTTTGGGCTGGGGCTTTTTGCCTCACTCGGAGCTTACACAGATCAGGTATCTAGCACAGATTGCTTTGGGCTGGAACGCTAGACCTTACTGCAGGCTTGCTTGTAACTTTACAGAGTGTGCATTGAATCATACTGCTATAGGCTTAGGCAAGGTCTCAGGCTATGAATATTTCTTTGAGTCCAGGTTCAGAAACAGGAACAATAGATTTGGGGTGGGGGAGCTCTTGCTACTGGCTTGTTCCTTACAGCCTCATGCTGGCTCTTCTCTCTTACTTCAGTGACCCAGATGCTCTTTGCCTACCTTTCAATTTTTTCTTTGCATAAAAAAGTTGCTTCACTCCATCTCCTTGTTGGTCATTTTACTCCAGTATTCATTTTGTTGTACTATTTTAAGATTGGTCAGAGAGGATTCTCATGGTGCTTTTAAGCTTTTCCTTCTTTTCTGCCATCTTGGCCCTGCCTTGATTTCATTTCTTTACATCAATCTAAAGTTTGCAATCAGACTCAAATTAATATGTTTAATATTAATGGAAAACTAGAGAAAACTGAGCTGTGATCACATTTTGAAATCATAAAATCTCAGCATAGAAGGTACCTTAAAGGATGTCTAAGGGGGCAGCTGGGTAGTTCAGTGGAGTGAGAGTCAGGCCTAGAGACAGGAGGTCCTAGGTTCAAACCCGGCCTCAGCCACTTCCCAGCTGTGTGACCCTGGGCAAGTCACTTGACCCCCATTGCCCACCCTTACCAATCTTCCACCTATGAGACAATACACGGAAATACAAGGGTTAAAAAAAAAGATGTCTAAGACTGATTTACTTATTTTAGCAATATTCTTCTCTATAACATCCCTGAAAGTGATCATCTAGCTTTGACTTGAACCTGTGATGGGGAATTCATCAATTCTTAAAGAAGCCCATTCTCCATTTAGGCAGCTCTAATTCTGAGGATGTGTTGTTGTTGTTGTTGTTGTTTTTCTTCTTTTTCTTCTTCCTTGAGATCTAAAAATAAGAGTGAAATGAATTCCAGAGATAATTACTATAAGAGTTCACAGAGAGAAAGAATTTTAAGATTGGGTTAGTTAGGGATGACATCTTGGAATATTATATGGGTCTGAGTTCCAGGAGGCTTGAGAGTATAGCGAAACATTACATTGATCACACTCCATGGGATACATAGAAACTCCCTCTAGCATTGGTTGATAATATTCACCTTGGTGAACTTACATTCAACTTGGTGAATTTAAAGAGGAATAGCAGAGGGTGGAGGGAATTAGGAAATATGTAATGAAAGCTTCTGCATTCAATGGAAGTTCAACTATTTTGAATTTCTCTCCTGAGGTCATATCAAAATGAGCAAGAATACCCAGAGTCTTCCCCTTTTTCCTTCTCTCCACACTGTCTTGGCATCATAAATACTAATTGGTTGCTATGGTGATCCCATGCTTGTAACTAAAACTGAGGTTTCTAGGTAACAGGGTCTGAGACTGAGAATGATGAATAACTTCCCTATCTGAGTTTTGCATGAAGGCTTGTGCTGGCATGTAAAAACTGGCAATTCTACCCTCAGCTCCAAAGGATTGGTAAATTTGTTAATTTTATTCTCATCATTTCTGACTAGATCAATTCATCTACCCACAGAAGCGGATTGCCTTCATATAAGTTGGTCTCTGAAGTTGACAACTTCCATAAACTCACCGTCAATGAGAAATACCAGTTATGGGCAGAATTTAGCACTTAATACATTTTTTTTATTTTATTGCCAAAAAGGGTTCGGCAGAGCTAAGATGATTTAAACTATCAATGTGATGCTGTAGAAATAGGCTTGTGAAAAAGAAACTAGTTCTTGGCTCTCTTCTACAACTAGAAAGTGTATTGAGAAATGCATCCTTTTCTTTTGGGATTAAAGGATAAATACATGTCTTTACATGAAGAACCCTTGAGTTATAATCATCAATTACCACTGACCAGCATCCTTCCCCCTAAAAAATGTGTCACATACTTACTTGTCCTTTGTGAAGGAGGATGAAAATTTTTGCCTCACCCTTACCAAAGATGTTATAAGAATTAATGATTAAATTATTGTAAAGCACTTTTCATTTTTATTTCATTAGCAACTCATATTTGAAAATAGGAATCAATATTTTTTAGGATTTGACGTAGTTCTCTCTCTCTCTCTCTCTCTCTCTCTCTCTCTCTCTCTCTCTCATTCTCTCTCTCTCTCTCTCATTCTCTCTCCCCTCTCTGTCTCTTCTCTACCAGGCTGCCTCTCTCATATTCCAACCTTCTGTGAAAGTGACTAATGAAAAATAAAAGTGACTAGTAATTTTGAGAGATTTTACTAACTTTTGTAACCAAACAAAATGCATGTGCTAAACAAAATGAACACCAAGTAGAGAACAATTCCTAAAAAAATGTAATTCGTGTTGATTATTAAACAGGTTTTTTTAAAAGCAGAATAATGTAATATTTACACAGCATAGTAAACATAGGAACAATGATAGGTTGAATCAACAACAGTAATAGCAATAATAATAATAGTTGCTGATATTCATATAAGATTTAACTTTGAACAACAGAAGATTTAACTTTGTAAAGCATTTTAGATATAATAGTACCTTATTAAATCATGTCAATAAAGAACTAGCAATACACCATCATAGCAGGGCTAGTTAGAATTCTCCCTGATATTCATCTATTCATGAATTTATTTGAAGATTTCAGAAATAATTGAGATTTACTATTGATGTCAAAATTATTATAATAGCACCATGCAAATACTCAAAATAAAATGTGAATTGGCTGAAAAAGAATTCTTGGAAGTCCTCAAAAAGGATTTTAAAAACAAAATTATGGAGCTAGAAGAAAAGTTGGGAAGGGAATTAAAGATAATTAATAAAATCATGAAAAAAGAGTCTACAATTTGGTAAAGGAGGCACTAAAATATTGAAGAAAATAATATTAAAAAAACATAATAGGGGCAGCTGGGTAGCTCAGTGGAGTGAGAGTCAGACCTAGAGACAGAAGGTCCTAGGTTCAAACCCGGCCTCAGCCACTTCCCAGCTGTGTGACCCTGGGCAAGTCACTTGACCCCCATTGCCCACCGTTACCAATCTTCCACCTATGAGACAATACACTGAAGTACAAGGGTTAAAAAACAAAAACAAAAACAAAAACAAAAACAAAAAACACATAATAGGCCAATAATAAAAGATGACCAAAATTTTACTGAAGAGAAGAACTACTAAAAAAAAAGCTGAATTGGCCACATGTAAAAGGAGGTGTAAAAAGCTTACTGAGGAAAATTATTTCTTAAGAATTAGAATTGAGCAAGTGAACATGACTGATACCCTAAAATAGCAAAATAGCAGTAAAATAAAATAAAAATAATTTAAGAAATAGAAAAAAAGGTGAACTATCTCATTGGAATAACAGATCTGGAAAACAGATTGAAGAGAGGTGATTTAAGAATTAGGTGATCTCCAGAAAGCCATGACCAGAAAAAAAAAGGCTAGATATCATCTTTCAAGAAATTATCGAGGAAAATTTCCCTGATATTCTGAAACTATAAGGTAAAATAGAAATCAAAAGAATACCCTTTATTCATCTCCTAAAATAAAACTCCCAGGAATATTATGACCAATAGTATAACTAATCTTATAGCCAAATTCTATATCCCAGGACAAGGAAATACTATATCATAGAGCCACAATGAGAATAACCTAAGATTTAGTGTGTCCTGCATTAAAGCATGGAAGGCCATAAAATGTGATATCCTGCAAGGCAAAGGATTACAATTAAG
This sequence comes from Gracilinanus agilis, assembly GCF_016433145.1. Classification (NCBI taxonomy): domain Eukaryota; kingdom Metazoa; phylum Chordata; class Mammalia; order Didelphimorphia; family Didelphidae; genus Gracilinanus; species Gracilinanus agilis. The sequence goes on from NC_058130.1 coordinate 417,473,169, forward strand.
AATTAATTACTCAGCAAAATTGATTGTAACCTTTCAAGGGGGAAACATATATTTATTGAAAGAGGATTTTCTATCGTTTCTCATGCAAAGACCAGAGCTGAATAGAAATTTTGACTTTCAAATACAATAATCAAGAGATGCCTTAAAAGGTAATGAAAAAGCAAATCATAGAGATTCAATGAGAATAAACTCTCAATATTCCTACATAATTAGATGCTACTTATAATGTCAAAGATTATCATTATTAGCACAATTAGGAGCATACTTAGAGGACATGCATGTGAATTGATTACAATGGGATATCTTAAAATATAAAATTAAATGGTGACTAAGAGTGATAACTTTGATAGCAAAAATAAAATCAAGGGGTGTCAAAGATGGGTGCTGGGAGAATGGGGAATATAGAGTCAGAATGAGATATTTCACCTTTTTTCTATTTCTTAAATTTTTTTATTTTATTGTTATTTTGCTGTCTTAGGGAATCAGTGAGCAATTAGCTCACATTAAAAAGGTATGAAAGAACTTTTACAATGGAGGAGAAGATGAGTGGTCAACAACACTCTCATCAGAATTGTTTCAAAGAGGGATTAACATATCCATTCATTTAGGCACAGAAATCTATGTTACCCTGCAGTGAAGGAAGAAGGCAAGACTATGTGGAGGAACAGCTAATAGAAGGAAGGGTTGATTGAGGGAGATAGTGGCCAGAAGTAAAACGTTTTCGAGAAGGGACAGGGTGAAAGCATAGAGGAAGAAGGAAAAATGCAAGGAAATAGAATGGGGGGGAAATACACTGTAACAAATTTCTCTGATAAAAACCTCATTTCTAAAATAAATAGAGAACCAAGTCCAATTTATAAGAATAAAAGTCATGTCAAAGGATATAAACTGGCAGTTTTCAGTTGAAGAAATCAAACCTATCTATAGTCATATGAAAAAAAAATGCTTTACATGACTGTTTTTTAAACCTTTTGCCTTAAAAATGATGCTAAGTATTAATTCCAAGGCAGAAGAGTGGTAAGAGCTAAGCAATTGGGATTAAGTGACTTGCCCAGAGTCATAGAGCTAAGAAATGTCTAAATCTAGATTTGAACTCATATCTCCATTCCTGGGTGTTCATCTCCTACCTCCCCCTCTAAATAATCCCTACTGATGAGAGAAATGAAAATTGAAACAACTCTGAGGTAGCACCACATACCTGTTATATCTGTTAATATGATAGAAAAGCAAAATAACAAATGTTTGAGGGTATGCCAGAAAATTGGCACACTAAAACACAATTGGTGGAGTAGTGAACTGATACATCCATTCTGGGGAGAAATTAGGAACTATGTCCAAAGGATTACAAAGCTAATCAATTAATATTTGACACAATAATAACATGACTAGTTCTGTATCCCAAAGAGATTTAGAAAAGTGAAAAGAAAAGGATCTATACATACAAAAATATTTATAGCATCTATTTTTGTGGTGGCAAAGAATTAGAAATTGAAGGGATGCTTGTCAATTAAAGAATAGTTGAGCAAATTGTGTCATAGGATTGTGTTTGAATACTATTGGGTAATAAGAAATGACAATAGAATTGTTATAAATAAAAATAATCTGGAGACATTACTAGATTTATAAGCATTTATAAGTAGAGAGAAGATAGAAAGGAAAGGGGGTTTATAGCCTTTCTAACTTTAGCCATTGCAGCCAGCCTCCAAACCTCAGCCTGTCAGAGCTCAAGACATAAGATATGTGAGAGAGTAAGATGCCAACCCAGGGAGTGAGTTAGTTCCAGAGCATAAATAAAGAGAGCACTCTGCTTCTATGCACCCTTTTGAACCTATAGCTCCTCCCAGCCCCACATCATAGGCCAATGGCTTTCAAACATCATGTGATACCTGAGCTGGAATGCTGGGATGCTGATGCTGATGCTGGTTGCACTGGGATGCAGCATTAGGGGCTCAGATATGTGACTCTATGACTCCTATGTTTCACCACTGGAATGCCTGGAGGTCCCCCAAAGTATTTTACTTCACACAGAATGCTTTCAGGAAAACCTAGAAAGGTTTGCATAAATTGATGCAAACTGAAGTGAGCAGAACCAAAACAATTCTGTTCACAGTAACAGCAAAAATGTCTGACGATCAGCTGTGGATAAGTTATTTATTCTTTATTTTTATATTAAAAATTTTAAACCCTTACCTTGCACCTTAGGATCAGTACCATGTATTAGTTCTAAAGGCAGAAGAGCAGTAAGGGCTAGGCAATGGGTGTTAAGTGACTTGCCCAGGGTCACAAGGCTAGGATGTGTCTGAGGCCAGATTTGAACCAAGGACCTCCCATCTTTAGGCGTGGCTCTCAATCCACTGAGCTACCCAGCTGCCCCCCTAACTTATGTATTCTCAGCAATACAATGGTCCAAAATAATTCCAAAGACTCATGATAAAACACGTTATCTACTGCCAAAGAAAGAACTGATGGAGACTGAGTGAAGAATGTTGCATACTATTATTTTTTACTTTATTTTTTCTTGTTCTGGTTTGGTGTTAGTCTTTGTTTCCTCTTACATCATAACTACCATGGCAATACATTTTACATAACTTCACAAGCTTCATCTATATCAAATTGTTTGCCTTCTTAATGAAGAGGGATGTGAAGAAAGAGAATTATTTTTAAATAATATAAATTGTTTTTACATGTAATCTGGGCCTCTATTTTCTCATTTGTAAAATGAGAAGTCTTATCCAGAAGGTTTCTGCAATCCATTCCATTGCCAAGGCCTAAATGACTGCTGCTTTTCATAGAAGAGTGACAGAGGAATTTTATTGGTTTTATTCACTGCAAGATTCCATGAAGATTTGAACTGTGGCTCCTTCCTCTAAATATAAACTGTTAAAGAAAAGAGAATTCATATATTCTTTTACCTCAAATAACTAAGTAAAAATAAATTATGAAGGTTTGTATTCCTTAAAGAAGAAAACCTTTGATAATACAGAGAATTTTCTCTAAGAGATATTTTCTAACATTTTACAATTTATTGAAATCAGGTATGAAATAATTGACAGATGCTAAGAGGGAAGAAACATGTTACAACACCTTATGGATTTGGTCGTATTGACTGGATGAAAGCAATAAGTCCTGAACTATCAATGAATATCATTTTATTGAAATTCAATTTTAAGCCTTTGGAAAACCAACATATTTATTTATTCCATCTTTATTTGATTTAACTCATGTCTATCAGATATTGTGGAAAGATGGCAATATATTAGGACCCAGAGAAGTCCAGATACAATTCAAATGTCAGGGAAGTTTTAAAATGCACCAGAAGAAACAAAGAATTAAGGAAAACTATTTTAGACTTCTCTGCTCAGCAAAGATGCTGAGAAGGATGTTTATACTCTTCTAGAAACCTTGAAAGAAATAAGATGGAGTAGTTGGAAAAAGGAACATAGAGCCACATCATGATGGTGAGAGAGGTTTTTGAACAGAAGAATAATATAGTTTTAACAGTGGATTAATTTTTTTGCCTTGCATGTAAAATCATTATGAGATTGCTTACCATCTTGATATAGGGTAGGGGTTTAGTAGCAGGAGGGAGGGAGAGAATTAAAAACTCAATATTCTTTGGTAAATGCTTAAAACTGTTTTTACATGTAATTGAGGAAAATTAAATTACATTTTTAAAAATTTGCTATTGTGTCAGATAAATTGAAATGAATCAGTTAATCAATCATTGACTTAAAATATTCAGGTCAGTTTCAGAAAATGTGAGAAATGTATGACATGTTCAGATTTTAACATACTATCAATAAAGATTCTAAATGAATAGTTGCATAAAGGATATTTTCAGAAAGATATAAGACCTTGTAAAGTGGTGAGCTGATCATGTATTGAGAACCATGGATAAAGAACTCATTCATTCTTTTTTTGTCCTTACGACATTAAGAAATCTAGAGGAAGGGAACTAGCCTATTTGGTAAATACCAAGTAGAAAATTTGTGGGTGAATATGGACAAGAATCACTTGATATAAGAAGATATGGAGCAGATGAAATCTGATAAATGGAATAGAGTACCCATATCAATGAGATTACAAATGAGAGGAAGCAATAAAGTATATATCCAAAGATCAATTAACTAAAGACTAGTTAGAGGGATCATTCAAATCCTCAAAGCTTACCTCTAGTTGCATTTTCTCTATGATGTTTTCTCAAATGTTCTGTCTCTGGTTATCTCTCCCTCCTCCAAACATCTAAGTAACTTAAACCTAACCGTTTTTCCTTCTCTCATATTCTTAGCAACTTTTTGACATACCCCATTTCCCTAAGTAAGTTGTAAGTCGCTCCCCAAATAAGAAATCTATATTCTCCTCTTCTACCTATAGTGCACAGGACTGAATAGATGTATGTTGAATACATGTCCCATTCATAATTCCCAAGTAGGTGGTGAATATGTAATGTAAATACAGTTAATTTCTATTATATTCAATGAAGAGTGGTTCTTGTTGATATGGATAAGTGGAATAGATTGTCTAAACTGATATGGATAAGTGGAATAGATTGTCTAAACTGATTTCATTTTATAGTTGGTTGCAACCCTTTCCATTTCCCTTTCACTATACATTGGGTCAAGCCTCTTCTTCTTTCTAATATCTGACCTTGGAGATTAAGAGGCAATGTCATATAATGGATAGAAAGATGATCTTGAAGTCAAAACCTACTGGATTCAATCCAACCTCATGCTTGTATTGCCATTATACCTCCGAGTTGCTTAAGCTCTTAGTGACCCAGGCAAATTTCTAAGATGATAAATTGCACAAGAAATAGTTACCAGTGTAAATTGACAGAAGGGATTTCCTCATTAGGCAGCTTTAAATGAAAATGAAGTCATAGTTGTGTACTCCCTGACATAAAGAAAGAAGGAAGGAAGGAAGGAAGGAAGGAAGGAAGGAAGGAAGGAAAGGAAGAAGATAGTGAAGGAGGAAGGAAAGCAAGGAAGGAAAGAAAGTATTAAGGAAGAAAGAAAGGTAAAGGTGAAGAAAGATGGAAGGAACAAAGGGAGGAACTCATGCTCAATATTGTGCACATACCCATGATCAGCTAGCATAGGACACATTTAAGGGATTTAGTCATGCCAACTCCTTATGAACTTGAAAGATCCCTCCAGATATTATACCACATATTCTATAAGCAATGACTCCCAAACTATTTTGCCAAAAAACTGAAGGTACAAAATAACAATTTGTTTCATATCTTTTTAAAAAACTTTGCATGGGCATAATAAACTGAATCAGAGATGAGGTGTATAAGAAGATTTTTTTCACTAGTATAGGGAATTCACAGTGATAAAAATCTCTCTACCAAAAAAACAGAATGCCATTCATTCTTCTATGCTCTTTAAATACTGATTGAGTTGAGAAGTTACATGATTTGTCAAGGTTAAAGAGATATGTATCAGAAGCTTGAATCCGGGTCTTCTTGATTGAATTGTCAATTCTGGCTCTCATTAGGGTTTAAGTAGGATCTAAACTATTTTGTAGTTTTAAAAAATGTAGACTTTAAAAAAATGCCAACTGTTCCAACTATAGATTTCTTAGGCAACCAATTCTTTCTGGGCTCCAATTCTCCTTCAGGACAATGTAATTATAGTTTATGTTTATATCCATTGAAGAATTGGAAGGCATCCCTGTCTGATCACTCAGTCCCAGTGAGCTTATCCTCCTATGAACTCCTATTAAATATACTCAAAATAAACATATGCTCACCAAAAATATACAGTGAATGAAGTCATAAACTCATCATACTGAAGGTTTAAAAAAAGCAAAAGACCCAGTTCTGGCCCTCAATGATTTTAAGGCCCAAGAGGTAGGAGGGAGAACTTGTTGTGACTGAAAATTGAGGGAGAAGGACTTTAGTATAGATCCTAAAGCTAAGGATGTCTTTTTAATATTTTAAATGAAGTTGAATTTAAATATGTAAAAGTATTGCTGCATGATTACAGCTTACCTTCTTAGAACATCATTAGACAATATGATGAACATGCCATTTTGGCAGCAGTGGCAGGGAGGGAAAGAACATGGATTACAAAATGTCAGAAAATGTCTACACCCTTTCTGCTAACGATTCATCTATCCTTCATATGAACTTATATTTCTAAAGCAAAAGTTTTACCATGTCACTCCACTCTCAAGGAACTTCATGGACTCTATCTTGCCTCTGACATAAAATACAAACTCTTCTGGTTGTTATATAATGACCATCACAATCTGGCTCTTATTTATCTTTTTTATGTTGATTTCATCTTGTCCTCCCTCACATAGTTTATATTTCAGCAAAATAGCCTATTTAATATTCCTGATATACCACATTCTATCTCTCATCCTTCATGTCTTATACAAACATGGAGGCTCCTATTTGTCAGACTGATAACAGAGAGGCCAGTTTTCTCCCTGGGGCTTGTATGTAAGGATTGACATAAAATCTACAAATAGTACTCTACATGGATGACCACAACACAATCTGGATATTTCATATGGGTACAATCTCATTTCCCAAGGAAGCTAGAAATAATTTCATGGTTTTTAAGATTTTGGCAAAACCTGAGTGTTTTATGGGTACAGGTGGTTATTTATTCACTGCTTCCAAGTAGCGCTGAAGAAAGGAAAATAGGAAAATATATTTTGAAAAGAAACAACACATAAAGAAGATGATGTCTGGAAATAAGTTTTGGATTTTGAGATCATGACCTTCAGTAAGGAAATTACAGATTCTTAGAAAGGCCTGGAATGTATCTAAAGTATGTAAAAAGGGGTTTGGTGACAATATAACATTATATACTAAATAATGGATTGAAAAATAAAAAGGATTAATCGATTGTTAATTATATGCACAACAGTGGAGTTAAAAAAAGTGAAAACCCTTTCTCTCAAAGTGCTGAATTCTAACTGGGAGAGACAAAACATGTATGAGAGTTTAGCTGAAAGGCAGATGGCATGACTTAAGGGTGACTTAGGATATTTAAAAGATATATTGAGGTGAGGAAATCCAGGAACCAGAATCAGGTAGAATGTAGGTGAAAATCAATAAAGATAGAAATAGAAATTGTTTTATATTAGAATATTTATTACATGCCACCAATAAAGGAAATAAATGAAAAGTTTGGGACACCTCAGAACATAGTCCTAGAGATGGTATACAGAGTCAGAGATTGCAATTCTCCAGCAATCTGCCAGATGGCTTTCAAAAGCAGGACAGCAAATAAAATTTCAACTTTCGTGTATGATAATTAAATCTTTCAACAAAGAAGGAACCAAGTGAAAATTATTTTCTCTATATGATCCTTTCAAAATGAGAGGAACTGGTTGTTGATGAAGAAATGCTGGATTCCTTGGAGGGAAGTAATGAGACTATCTTAGAGTTTGGAATAGAGAAAAAGGGAAAACTTGGTTAAATATGATATGCCTTCCAGTTCTTAGGAAAACCAATGTAAGTAAGATGCCAAAAACTAATTTTGGGGGGTTTATTCAGCCTTTTGAGAATGATATTCTTCTAAGAATGATGTTCTTTCAACTGGAACAGAAGCAATAGTGAGAAGGCGTGGGGAAAGGAGAATTTTCTGGAGATACGTAAATATACAGAGTAATAATGAATTTTTTTTCTTTAAACAATGTGGTGAAGATGGAAACAAGTACAAATAATTGGAGATGAATACAAAAGCATGACACTATACTAAATGAATACTGTCAGAAGTGATGAAGCTTTTAATGAACTGAGGCTGGTGAGGAACTTTAAGGACAACAAAAAGGAGATTTTACTTATTTTTGCTAAATTTAAGAAGAAAAGAGGACCAAAGTAAAGATGGGACTTGCTTAGAGTTCATAAGAAATTATATTCCTTATAGATGGTGCAATCTTCTGGCTACTCTTGTTTTCATATAATTGCAGCTTGTATTAAAACATCATTTTCATGACTATCAATGACATCCATAATTAATCCACTGAGATTTCCTACCAATCTATATAGGAAAGCAAAATGAATGAAAAATGGCTATTACATAGATTATGATATGCAGTTGAATAGCCATTATTTTGAGTTAGCATATCAGTGCAAAATATTTGGGACAAGAATGGTAAAAGGACCATGAGTTGGTTTCAGAATTGAATAAGAAAAAGACAGTAAGTATAGATTGCATTATGGAAACTATATGGAACTTTTAATGAAAGTTCCCATGAGTAAAGACAAAGCTTTGTTCTGGCAGAACTCTAGGTCATAGATTATTAAACATAACCCATAGAGTTAAATAGGCATGAGGCATATTAGTATGTTAGGAAATATTTGATAAAATATTAAATACAGGATAACATAGGTAATGTTGATATATACTTTCCTAAATCAATATGCAGTCTACGGGATATTTTTTTCTTTTGGTTTCTCCATTTGTTTGACTCCATTGCTATATGACTTTGACATATCTTCACTAGGTTATGAATCTTAAGAAGTCAAAATCTCTGAGGAATCATGATTGCAGATAATTCTACAGGTAATGGAAATATTTTTCATGAGTTTAAATTATCCACAGCATGTTTTGAGTGATATTTTATGTTCAGAAAATGAACTAATTTTTGTCATTGAGGAAACATAATGTTATAAGGAGGTAGATGGTATTCTGAAGTGAATGGGGAAATAGCAGATCTATAGCATGAGTACTCAGCTGGTGCCTTTGAATTGTTTAAAGATCTATAATTAACTGGGTACATTCCCTTTCGAAATATGATTTTTTCTAGTTATTATGAGTGAGACTTAGCTTACTCTTATCCAGATTCTGTTATTGTAATGTAGATGTACTAAAGATATGTACAGTTATTTTGGCCTCAGATAATTACTGGAGATATTGTCTCAGTTTCTTTGTTTAATCTTTTTGCTTTTCTAAGTAAACCATCATGACTTCTGCAAATTGAGAAGATACTGTCTCCCCTAAAACATCCATACTTATATCTTTAATTTCATTCCCCCTGGTTATTATTGTATTGTTTAAAATTTTCATTTGTAGAAATATACTGACTAATAATGGGCAACGTGGGCATTCTTGCTTTATTCCTATATCCAATGGGAAATTTTTCATTACTTTCCCATTTTTTTCCATTTGGGCACAGGAGTATATTTTTGTATTATATTAAAAATATTCTGTTAACTAGGTTTACTCTTTGAATGGCTTCCCCATATAAATGGATATTATTTATTTTGTCAAAGGCTTTATCTATATATTCATGTAATCATGTGGTTTTGATTTCAATATGATTAGCTATGTTCATTGTTTTTCCTAATGGTGAGCCATTCTTACATCCCTGGTATAAATCCAATGTAGTCATAGTGAAAATTTTTAGATGTATTATTGACATTTTTCTAGATTTTTATTTAATATTTATGCATCAATACTTATTACTAATATGGGTTATAGTTATCTTGAAATACCTCATCTTTATTCAGACATTAGGATCACACATTTTTTCATAAAAGCAGTGAGATAGAGATTTTTTTCAATTTTTAGCAATAATTAGTGTGGCAAAGGTATTAATTTTCTTTAAATGGTTGATAAAACTTGCTTATCATCTGTCTGAAATCATTTTTTGACACTGCATTGTGCTGTTACTTTGTTTATTTTGTTAAAGATTTCCCAAATATGTTTTTATGATAAAATTTTATTTTTCCAGATTACATAATAACACAATTATTAAATATTCATTTTCTGATATTTTGAAATCCATATTCTCCATCCATTTGACACCCTCAACTCAAAGGAGCAGGTAACATGATATAGGTTGTATAGATAATATCATATAATACATGTTTCCTAGTTTATTATATTGCAAAAGAAGACATATTGCTTACACTGTAGAAAAATATATGGAGAAAATAAAGTATGATATGCTTCAATTTGCGTTCAGGCTCTGATCTTTTTATGGAGGTCAATATTCTTCTTTTTTTGTCCTTAATCTCTTGGATCCTTGCTTTGTTAATAATAGTTAAGACATTCACAGTTGATCATCATATTTTATTATTGTGTACATATTCTTTTTCTGCTAACTTCACTTTGCATCATTTCATATAAGTTTCCAAGTTTTATGTGATCGTCTTGTTTGTGTCATTTCTTATGACACAATAGAATTAAATTATAACTAAATAAAACAACTTGTTCAGCCATTCCCCAATTGATAGACATCCCTTCAATTTCTAATTCTTTGCCATTACAATGAGATGCTATAAATATTTTTGCACATATAGGTTTTTTTCACCTATATTTAATCTCTTTTAGAGATAGACCTATTAGTGGTATTGCTGGATCAACGGGTATGCAAGGGTATTCACAGTTTGATGGCCCTTTGGCCATGGAGGAGTGTTTCTTTTTCCTTTTTTTGGTTCTCTGTTGACTTATTGAATTTCATTTTCTGTGGTAGTGTTGATTTATACATCTATTTCATAGTCTCATTATTTGGACACGTTATGTTTTTTTTCCCTACAAAATTACCAACTTCCTTTAAAATCTCAATTTTACCAGCATTTAAATGTATAATATATTAAGATTTATTTTTTTATTTTTTTAAACCCTTAACTTCTGTGTATTGGCTCCTAGGTGGAAGAGTGGTGAGGGTGGGCAATGGGGGGTCAAGTGACTTGCCCAGGGTCACACAACTGGGAAGTGTCTGAGGCCAGATTTGAACCTAGAACCTCCTGTCTCTAGGCCTGACTCTCAATCCACTGAGCTACCCAGCTGCCCAGTATTAAGATTTAAAAAAATTCTTATTGTGATTTCTTCCTTTTACTTGGTGATTTAATCCTCCTCCTCTTTCCTCTCTCCATCAGGTAGATTTCCCTATCCTCTCTTTCCCTTCTCCTAGTCCTGTTCACTACTTTTAAAATTCCATTTTTGTGCCCCTTTCTAGAGAAGGTTTCTTTCAATCTCTTCATTATCCATCCTCTTTTTCTTTCTATGCTAGACCCTTATTCTCTGTATAGTCTCTATATTTGTCATGAATCAAAATTTCTGAGTTATCAGTTCTGAGCTCTCCTCTAAAGGCAGTTCTGCCACTTCCTTGTAAAACTTGCCCTGAGTGCCTTTTTCAAATTTGCATCACTTCCAAAACAATGACAGTTTCTATAGGTGAATAAGAGGATATTCACTCTTTGCCACATACAGGACCCTGATTATTCACTTCATCACTGATATATAGCCTTCCTTTGTTTACCTTCTTTTTCTTATTTGTCTCGAAATCTACCCTCTGCATCCATGCTTTTCCCTCTCTAGGAATTAGGAACTGCCCCCTCCTGCATGTGGTAGAATGAGTAGTCTTCAAACACCAAATTCTCAGACTACAGCCAAAAGATCCCTATAACCTGTCACCAAATGTCAGTCTTCACCCAAATGAGCATTCATTAGTGGAAATCCCTCCTACCATCAAAACATGACCTCCTTTCTTTTCATTCACTCCTTTTAATTCCTTTACACCTCCTCATACATTACCCTGCACTCCTTTTCTTGCTGAGTCCAGAGGGATCATGTCCCTATCATTATCATCCCTAGATTTACCCCAAGCATTCTATTCCCCCCACCCTTTTCACTTACCCTCCCAATTTGGATTGTATGACTTCCTCAAATACATTAATACTTTTTGAGGCAGATTGTCAGAACTTTCTCTCCATAATTCCACACACCCAAATTTGACTTTTAACTTCACCCTTGTCTTCTTCTATGCTTTAAAAAAAATTGTTACTGATATTTCTTCAGTTACTCTGTTTTTGTGGCTTTCTTTGGATGCTGGATTTATTTATCTCTCCTCAATTTTTATAGTCTAGGATGTTTGAAAAGCAAATAATCTTTTCAGGTTTGGATTTCCTATTTAGAATGTTTCGACCACACTTTTATTGATGAATGTTAATTTTGGGGGGCAGGGGAAGGGTGAAGATGAGATTTTAGGAATAGGTCACCTTGGGCTCCACCTTAAATCCTATTGATATTTGTAATACATTATTCCATACTATTCTGGCTTTTCTGCTGTGTACAGAAGAGACTTTTATTATTTAAATTTCCTTTCCTTTGTATCAAGATGTATTTTACCAGATCACTTATAGGAGTTGTTTGTAAATTGAGTGTTAAATTTAACAATTATGTGTCTTGGAATTTGTCTCTTGAATTTTTTTAGAGTTGAATTCTTTCAATTGTATTTTATTACCTTATGTTCATAAATTTTGAGTAATTCTCCTGTATTATTTCTTGAACTGTGGTGTTCAGGATATTTTTCTTTTGCTTATATGTGATACTTAGGTAGTCTATTATATATCTTTTTTTCCAAGATCAAATGTTTTATATTTTTTTAATGGTTTTGGATTTTTGCTCCTTATCTAGATATTCCTTCACTTCTTTATTTTTACAATTCTAAACAATTATTCTCTCTTTTGTTTATTTGACAAAATGCCATCAAATATTTAATTTTTTCTTTTTCTGCCCATTATTTTTGCTGTCTTCTCTCATAATTCTCATTTCTCTTTCAAATCACTTAGGAAGAATGTGATGATCTCCACAAATTCCAAAGAGTTCTCTGGTACATCAAATCACAAATCATTTTCTGTTGTTTTGCAGTATTTATTCATAGATGACAGTAATGGCTTACCAGAACTGGAGGACATAATTACTCCTTTTTAAAAAATACATATTTTTTATTTTGTTAAATATATCACAATTATATGTAAAAAGATTTGACAATCATGTTCAATTAATTAATCAATTGATTGATTGATTAATTAATTTTGTTTCAAATTCTCTCCATCCCTCCTACCTCTGAGTATGTTTGGCAATAGACTCCCAAGTACTTTATAATAGTAATGGGCAAACTTTTTAAAGAGGGGACCAAAGGAAAGGAAATGTTCATCTGTCAGTCTGTTTCTAAGGCAACTCTTTCTAAGTTTCTTTGTACTGTATCCTACTCCTTGTATCTGTCAGATTAGGAATAATGTCTCCCTGCGGGATAGAACATTTCAGGGGGCCTGCATTTGGCCGACAGGCCCTAGGTCTGCAGTTATGTTAAAGTGAATTTTTCTTTTTAACTCTTCCTGCTGCATTTTGTTGCTGATGATTTATTGGGACTAGAAATAATACTGTATTTCAAGGCTCCTGATCCATTGAGGATAGAAGTATTACTGTCCCTCTGGGTTTCTACTCCTTGACCAAAAATGCTCCTTTTTGCTCTTGAACCATAAACCAGAAGTAATTACAACCAATGGGATTGCTAAGTTTGTTGGTTTCCCACTCACTCTTGACTGAAAGTGTTACTCTTTGCCCTTGAACTAGAAGTTCAAGATCCAGAAGTAGATACTAGCAAAGGAAGTACCAAAGAATATTTTGCCCTGAATCCAGCTCTAATATAGAGGTCCCCTGCAATTTCCTTATAACCAGTTTCCAGGTCTTTTTACTGCCTCTGACTTAAGCTCCTGAGGCAGCTACTGCTGCTTCTGTCACCACTACATAGCCTCACCATTGGTGTTTCATCTACATCTGTTCCAGTTCAGCTCCCTGTCCTGTGTCACAGATTTCTCTTTCTGACTTCTATGTTGTCTTGGGTGGAAACCATGTTACACTCTGACTTTTTGTTGTCTGTGGCTCTCCACAATTCAATATGACATATTATTTTAAAGGGTTTTTTGTTTGCTTTGTGTTGCAGGAGAATGTTGGAAGAACTTGACTAAATGCTTTTCTCCCATATGTTTACCTCTACTTGTAATGTTTTCCTCATTGATTTTCCTCAAGCTCTCCTTAAGTTCCTTTGAGCTCTCTTTATCCTGAGATCTTAAGCAATTCCAGGAATTCTCTTACTCCATCTCTTATATCTGATAACTGGGCTAAGCTAACCGATTGAATAGGATCATAAAGGGTCACTTTTGAAAGACTAAAGTTTAGACAGAGAGTCTTTGCGGTTCGCCCAGTGGCTGTCTGAGTCCAGAGACCCATTCCAACCACTGGAAAATGTTGAAGCTCTTCTTCAAAGGTTGAAGTGAGAATCAGGAACAACAACAGGTCTTCTGGTATAGAGATAGCCAGTGAAACCTCCAGAAAGCCACAGCTAAATCCAGAGGTCTGGCAAAAGTCCTCCATCTCCTTTCAGAGCGTAGAGATGAAGACCCTTTTCCCCAGGTTCTCTCTACCACAAGCCTCTGCTCCTCCTTTCAACAGCTTCTCTTGTCAGTCATGTCCCTTTTCAACGTTTCAAACTTTCCTTTACAAACCTTTCCTTACAAAGCCCTTGGGACAGCTAGTTGCACCTTCTCTTTCACTGGCATGGAGGACTATGAAACAAAGGTTTTCTAGTAACTGGGTCAATGACTCTTCCAACTCTCAAGATGATCTCCACCAATTCATGTTTCACATGCTTGGTTCATTGCACTGGTAATGCTCTGAGAAGCACAATGTTTCCCACTGTGCTCTGTTCTAGGGCATATTGAGCAAAGTAGATTTTTCAATTATTAAAATAATTTAATAAGTAGGGATCCAGAACAAGTCTATATGCATGCACTTTGGCAATTCTTTGCATTGCTATCCCAACCACCTTCCCCACAATCCATTTTGCATGAACAGTAGAATGGACAACTGACATTTTGTAGCTTAGGGAACCTGGGACTTAAAGGAAGCCAAGGAGGTCAGTGGTTAGAGCAGAGGGAGAGCATCCAGGGATGGTAATTATTGCCCTATAATCTTTCTTTGCAGTTCAGTTAACTTTTCCTTTATGACTTTAGATTCATATGTCATTTTATGTATAACAACAGATTAGCAATAGTATAGAGATAGTGTTTTGGGATATGTTTCCTAAAAGTCCCAAGTTCTCATGTCAGGCGTGGAATGGATTTAGTTCTGTCTGCCTTTAAAGAGAAGAATAGGGCTCCTTTTCATTGTTTCTCATTCATTTCACTCTTCCCCCAAACTCTAGGTGAAATCACTTAAAGAAAACTGTGGTTTAGTTATTCATTAGGTTGTACACAATAATATAACACATCCAGGGGGCTTCCAGGCTAAGATGGTCACAGAGTAGGTCTTCTTCTCCTACCAGTGACTGATATAAAGTGCCTCAAAAGGACAAAAATAAAAATCAGATGAGCAAAGGGACTCTACTGTAGGGTGCAGACTTAAAGGTAGGCAGGGTTGGGGGATTTCCACCCTAGTAGAGAAGCTGGCTTGAGGAAGAATTGGAGTTTCAAAAAGAACTGAGAGGCAGTGTTAATTTCAACTGTTGACAGTTATAACCATTATGTCTATGACAGTTACACTCTCTGGGTGTGGCATTCCAGGAGTGGCTTCTGGAAGTTGACAGAGCCACATGCAGCTGCTTTCTCTCTCAGGGCTAGAGAAGGTAACATCTTTGCCTCTCTCTGTCTCTGGGTGAAAAGACCTGAGGAGTTTATTTAGTGTTTTCTTTTCTAACTTAGGAAACACCATTTATCTGTTACTATCTATAGATTGGTTAAACTGTGAAAAGACCAAACAAAACTGGGTCTTTGGTTTGGACTCTGATTCTGTTAAAGCTCAGAGTCCTAACTTGATTCTTGTGGAGACTCAACCAGCTAGCCTTAGTTACCTTTATAACTTAAAAGAGAAGTTAAGAATTATAGTGGTTAGGTTTATTTAGAATAGTATAAATTTGGTTAGTTAGATCAGGGAGGATTAGTGTAGCCTGTGAACCACAGGAGAAACGGTTCCTTGTGGGACTTAGGAGTTTATTTGGGTGGAGTTAGAATCCCTTAGAACAGTAATGGGCAAACTTTTAAAAGAGGGGGCCAAAGGAAAGGAAATGTTCATCTGTCAATCTGTTTCTAAGGCAACTCTTTAGAAGTTTCATTGTATTGTATGCTATGCATTGTATTTGTCAGATTAGGAATAATGTTGTGTGGTCAGCTGGAACATTTTGGGGGGCCGCATCTGGCCCGTTGGCCGTAGTTTGCCCATCACTGCCTTAGGATTAGAAATCCTTTTTCCTTTATATATATTTAAAAAAAATAGTTTATTTTTCATAAACAAGAATATCTTTAGTATTCCTTGTGCCTTGCCCTGAAGGGAAGTTCATCTCTGTGCTTCATTTCACTTACCACTGAAGATACCTTGATAATATATATCAAAAGTATCTAGAAACAATTTTGAACCTTTATTTTCTAGTTCTTTGTCCTTATTTGTGAATTCACCTTATTTTATTTTTACAACAGCAAATCCTCAAAAGATGACCCACAGGAATGTAAATGCAAAATTCAAGAGCTTCTAAGTTAAGGAAAAAATTTTATAAGAAGCCAGAAAGAGACAATTGAAATATCAAGCAACATCAATCAGGATTACACAGGATCTGGCAGCCTCCACACTAAAGGACCACAAGGCTTAGAATATGATATTGAGAAAGGTAAGAGAATGGGGTCTACAACCAAGGATCACCTACCCATCAAAACTGACTATATACTTCCAGGGGAAAGTATGGGCATTTAACAAAATAGAAGATTTCCAAGAATTTGTAAAGAAAAGACCAGGATTAAATGGAAAATTTGATGTCAAAATACAAAAATCAAGAGAAACATGAAAAGGTAAATGAGAAAGAGAGGGAAAAATTTTTTAAGGGCTTCAGTAAGGTCAAATTGTTTATATTCCTATATGGAAAAATGATATTTGTAACTTTAAGAATAAAGAGAGCCAGTAACTAAATGTTAGGGATGGAGGGAGAGAGAGAGAGAGAGAGTCTATGAAGTGAGACTCTCCTCCCTCCTCCAAATATGCACTACTGAGATTTTGAGGGAGTGTCACCCCAAAACTGGGTGACCTGGATGACTGTGCCACCCCACAGGATTTAGGGGTGAGGATTCCCTAAAAGAGGAGGTATGGGGGACCCCAATCCAATTCTGAATGAGGGCAGGGTTCACACAAGCCTCTCCCTAGATCAGTCAACTTCACAGCAGGGGGGTCTGGCTCCAAGATGGAGGCAGCCAGACCAAGCTGTGATTCCCCTCCCCCTTGTCTCTCAGGAACTTTGGAATGCTATCTGACTAATGAATGGTTTTTATTCTTCACAATTCAGGGGTTAGGGAAAGGGGTGAAGGGTAGAGAGATTTTGGGGTGCCCTTTTCTCTTTTTCTATGGGGTCCATCACTCAGGTGGGAATCTTTGGGGTTCTTGCTCCCAAGAGACTCCCCTCTTGTCCCTTTTCTTTCTGTTTCTATTTTTATCCTTTTCTATAATTGTATGTTAGACTGGAAAGAATCTCTAAGCAAGGTTGGGTAATGGGTGAAGGAGCCTAAGAGATCACTCCCAAAATGGAGTCCAGAAACTTAGCTGACTGAAGTCTTGCTGTATGAGAAGTGATGAGATGCCTTTGACCAGGGAATCAGGGTATCAATGTCCCAAGAAAGATCTTCAGGAAAACCTCAGGATTGGATTCGAGCTGGGATGTTCTCCTCTTCCCTCCCTCGGTCCTCCGCTGGAAGTCCTTCTTTTCCTTCCTCCTCCAGAGAATTACCCAGCATCCTCTCTGGTCTCAACTGTCACCAACTGTCACCAACGGCCTTCTTATGGCTCTTTTTGTCCCATCCTCCATCCTTACATAACTCTCAAAAACTATATTCACTATCATAGTAGTTAGAAGAATTATTCATAGGTAGAATTTGTGGTATGAAATGGTTTAAGAAGATACGTAAAAAAAGAAAAAGGTGGTGGGGGATAAAAGAGAAAGGGAAAAACCAAGGTGGGGAATGGGACACATAGTACCAAAAGATAGGGAAAGAGAGGGGAGAGGGATTTTAATAGACCCTAAAGAAAAATAAGAGGGGAATAAGAAGGGAAAGGATGGGAAGGGAAGTAAAATAAGGGTGGGGATCAGGGGGACTGATTAAAAGCAAAACACTAGTGTAGAAGAAAATAGTGAAAGAAAAAAGGGAAGGATTAGGAGAAGAAATCAAAAATGATGGGAGGGGAAATCTAGAAGAGAATCTCACCACATAGACTCTCTCTCTCTTTCTCTCTCCTCTCCATAAACTTCCCTAATTGGCTCTCTTTATTATTACAATGTGAATGGGATGAACTTACCATAAAATAGAAGCAAATAGCAGAGTGGATTAGAAACCAAAATCCTACCATATATTATCTACAAGAACCAGACATGAGGCAAGTAGACACACATAGGCTAAAGATAAAAGGCTGGAGAAAAATCTTTTTGGCATCAGCTGAGAAAAAGTAGGCAGGAGGCCAAATCATGATATCTGACAAAGCCAAAGTAAAAATAGATATGATTAAAAAAGATAAGGAAGGTAATTACATCCTAATAAAAGGCAATATATACAATGATGAAATATTAGCACTCAACATGAATGCACCAAATGGTATAACATTCAAATTTTTAAAGAAGAAACTATTGGAGCTTAAGAAGGAAATAGATCATAAAACTATACTAGTAGAAGACCTGAACCTTCCTCTATCAGATGTAGATACATAAAACCAAAAAATAAATAAGAAAGAGGTAAGAGATGTGAGTGAAATCTTAGAAAAATTAGAGTTAATAGATATGTGGAGAAAAATAAATAGGAACAAAAGAGAACACACATTTTTTTCATCAGCACATAGTACATTCACAAATACTTACCACATACCAGGGCATAAAAACATTGCAAATAAAAGCAAAAAATCAGGAAATAATAAATGCAACCTTTTCAGATCTTAATGCAATAAAAATAATTAATAAGTGCAATAAAAATAATTAATAAGTGTACATGGATAGGCAGATCAAAAATTAATTGGAAATTAAATAATACAATTCTCCAAAATTGTTTAAAGATCAAATCAATTAAATTCAATGAAATTAACGATTTCATTGAAGAGAAGGACAATGAGGAGACATCATATCAAAACCTATGGGATTCAGCCAAAGCAGAACTCAGGGGAAAATGTATATCCCTGAGTGCATATATTAACAAATCAGAGAAGGTCAGTGAATTGGGCATGCAAATTAAAAAAATTAGAAAGAGAACAAATTAAAAATCCCCAGATAAAAACAAAATAGAAACCCTAAAAATTAAAGGAGAAATTAATAAAATTGAAAGTGAAAGAACTATTGAATTAATAAATAAGATAAGAAGCTGATACTAAGAAAAACACATGAAATAGATAAAGTACTGGTTAATCTAATAAAAAAAGGGAAGAAGAAAATGAAATTAATTGAATCAAAAATGAAAAGGGTAACCTCACCTTTAATGAAAAGGAAATTAAGGTAATATTTAAGAACTATTTTGCCCAATTATATGGCAATAAATATGACAATCTAGGTGATATGGATGAATATTTACAAAAATATAAATTGCCTAGATTAACAGAAGAAATAGAATACTTAAATAATCCAATATCAGAAAAAGAAATTGAACAAGCTATCAAAGAACTCCCTAAGAAAAAATCCCCAGGGCCAGATGGATTCTATCAAACATTTAAAGAACAACTAATCCCAACACAACACAAACTATTTGACAAAATAAGCAAAGAAGGAGTTCTACCAAACTCCTTTTATGACACTTTGTACTGATGCCAAAGTCAGGCAGGTTAAAAACAGAGAAAGAAAACCACAAACCAATATCCTTAATGAACATAGATGCAAAAATCTTAAATAGAATACTAGCAAAAAGACTCCAGCAAGTAATCACAAGGGTTATTCTTTATAATCAGGTGGAATTCATACTAGGAATGCAACGATGGTTCAATATTAGGAAAACCATCCATATAATTGGCCATAACAACAAGCAAACCAACAAAAAACACATGATTATGTCAATAGATGCAGAAAAAGCCTTAGATAAAATACAACATTCATTCCTATTGAAAACAACAGGAAGTGTAGGAATAGAAGGGCCTTTCCTAAAAATAATAATAATAGTATATATTTAAAACCATCAGCAAGCATCATCTGAAATGGGGATAAATAATAAACCTTCCTAATAAGATAAGTAGTGAAGCAAGGATGCCCATTATCACCTCTATTATTTACCATTATACTAGAAACACTAGCAGTAGCAATTAGAGAGGAAAATGAAATTGGAGGTATTAAAATAGACAACAAGGAGACTAAACTATCACTCTTTGCAGATGATATGATGGTCTACTTACAGAATCCTAGAGAATTAACTAAAAAGCTAGTGGAAATAATCAACAACTTTAGAAAAATTGTAGGATACTGTCATGGAAATATTTTATCCTACTGCTCTAATATAGACAATTCAGGTAAACAAAGTCAAAAAGTCAAATTTCTGCAAGTCAAGGTAGAATTGTAGAGTTTATTAGAAGAGGGCCAAGTCTCCCAGATAAACCTAGAATCTCCCAGTGAGAGACAAAGCCAGGCAGCAGAGACCTGGTTTATATACACAGTAAATATTTCCAAACAAGGTTGATGACTTATATAGCATTATGTAGATCTTTTTTAGAAACTTATGTATAT
Source organism: Gracilinanus agilis (assembly GCF_016433145.1). Taxonomy (NCBI): domain Eukaryota; kingdom Metazoa; phylum Chordata; class Mammalia; order Didelphimorphia; family Didelphidae; genus Gracilinanus; species Gracilinanus agilis. Next base: position 417,493,644 of record NC_058130.1, read on the forward strand.
ATATATATAAAATACATTCACATCCATACAATTGCTTAAAATACAATGTAAGTACCTACCAACAGATTTAAATAATAACCTACTGTGAGGTATATTGCTCAAAATGTTTTCGACTAAAAAAAAAAACAAAGAATATTGAGATTGCTGAATAGTCATTTATCTTAACTTAAGTTCTACCATTTCAAAACAAGCTTATTTAGGTCCTCATATTCTTCCAAGTCAAGTTAGAACTTCGTCTCATCTTCCCTAAGAATAAATAATTTGGAGAATATTCATGCTGCCTTGTCTGTTTCAATTGAGGAATCCAGGAACTGAGATACTCTTGAGGTAAAAACATCCATATTTGGATCATCATTTGGCCATTTAATAGATGCTTTGAGAAAGAACCACCAAGTAGGAGAGGGAGCCTGGGTCTAACCATCTAGACTTACTTAGGAGGTGCATATACCTGCTGCCATAGGAAATCACCTGCAATAGCTTTTCAGAGTGAGACAAGGACCTTTTTTCCTAATTGAAAAATCTCCTTGCATTTTCCATGGGATGTACTCTAACTAGAGAAGATTGGGTGTTTGAATGTGTGTATATATAGGGGTGGAGGGGAAGGTTGCTGATCATTTAAATTATTTTCGATAGTAACTTGTAAGCATATTATATTTTTCCTGCTTCTTGATCATAACTACATGATTAAAAAACCCTCTTGTATATGTAATAGAATAAGTAATACATATATATGTGATTATATGTTTATGCATATAAATATATATGCATTCATTTATCAATAGATATTAGAATCATATTAGATAGGATTCTCATTTCTTTTTAATTCTTAGGAGTCTTAGTCTTAAATATGTTTTTTGTTCATAACAAATAATTGGATTTTGCTTACTTATTCATTCTGGCATGCTCATTTAATTAGACTATTAAATCCATTCATATTTAAGGTTATGATTGTTGTATTTGATCTGGGTTCCAGTTTTTTTCTTTTTTATTTCCTTATATCTTCTTCTTTTGAATCAGCACTCAGTCCCTATGTTATGTTTCCCCTCCCAATGGGAAAATTCTTTAATGAAACCTATTCCTTTTCCTATCAAGGCCATGAATTTCACTCTTCTACCCACAACTCAGTCTTTCCCTTCTTTCGAACTCAATGTTTTGCTCCAGATGCATATTTAACATATATTTTATATTCATTGCATGTGAATAAGTCAAGTTCTTACTGACCAGTCAAGACAAAATGACAGCTAGAGTTAGTTGTTTGTTTGTTTTTTTAATTTCCATAGAGTGTGGTAGCTGCATTGCATCTGATCAAATGATTCTATGGATCTCATTTGTCTTGTTTTGTCCTATAGAACTCTTTCTATAAGACAGAACTTATCCTATTTGGACTTGGGAACAGCTTAACTTCCTGATCTTTGTTGCCAAATCTATAAATTGCTGGATTTAGCTAGATGTTCTCTCTACAATCACTTTTAAGTTTGAATCTGTGATTGTATCAATCCAGAATTCTATCTTGGCCCTTAATGAAGCATACAGAAGTCAACCTACCAAATGATGCAGTAGCATCCAATGTTGATAAGCATACTCAGCAAAAATCCAGGCTTGCATTTGTAATGAGCTTATTATGTACCAGGCATAATGGTAGTGTCTGGGGATACAATAACTAAATGGAATATCAAGGTATTTTATAATTTAAACAAAACATAAAAAAATCATTTTATATTGCCAAGGTTGACTACAAAAGGCAAAGTGAAAAATTGAGACAATTCAAGTAAAATTTCTAAATTTCCATATCTCTTTTTAGAGGGGGCTTGGGAGAGAAAAACAGGCACTTAAAAGCCTATGATTTATTGATTAGCTGCCTACACTAAAAAGAATTTTGGTGTAATTATGGCTCATACAAATTAGAAACATAAAATATTTTAGGAACATTTGGTCTAATCTGGTCAGTTTACAGATCAGGAAAAAGCCTGGAGAGAAACAACTTGCCTAAGACCATATAAATAATGAATGCAGAACAGAACTTCTAACTCCAAATTCTCAATGCATTTTCCACTTCCTTGTATTTATTTATTTTTATATTGTGATAATATTTAAAGTCACAAAGCTTGACCTGCAACTCTACAATTGGCTCCAGTTTATGTTGCCAGCTTTGTCCATTCTACTGCCCTTCAAACGTTCTTCATTCCAACCAACTCAGTAATCTCCATCTTGAGTTCTGGATGCCCTCTCTATATTTCCTATCATTTTTCCTGTAGGGTATACATGCCAGTAAAGGGGATCTTTCATCTCCATCTGTGGATCTTTTCTTCCTTCAAAGTCCGGTTCATGTGCCTCCTCCTCTATGATGTCATCCTTTACTTTCTTTCACCCCTACCTTTTAACTAGATCTCTCTGCCATGCAGAGCATGCTTTTCCTTCTAGCAAAGATATGTGTACATGACGTTTCCCAGGAGAATGTGATTTACATGAGAGCAGGACCGATGTCATCTCCCCTTTCATATTCCCGTTGCTGGGTTTGGTGCCTTGAATATGAAAAACATTTAATAAAAGTTTGTTTTGTTGAATCGAACAAGTTACATAATGAAAAGTGCAATCAGTCAAAAGTTTTGTCTCCTTGATGGCAAGTAACCAGCTGGATGGTTTGGGATTTTTTTTTCAGTCAGTTGACAGAGTTGAGCTATTCGAGTGCTATGAAGACACAGCCTGGGTAAGATAAGTGAGAGCTGAATAGGAATTGGTTTTGTTTGGATCTTCTCTTGTCAAATCCATTTCCCTCTGAAATTTGAATGGCAGGGTCTACAGCAAGGGAAGTCAGGCCTCAGACTGTTCTATTTGCTGCTTTCTAAGCAGCAAAAGGCAAACCCCAAACGGAGAAATGATCAGCACTTGTATTGGGAGATGCTCTGGGAAAGAAAAGAAATGCTATATAAAAAAGGCTTTTAAAATGCATACAAAGCGACCTTAAAAGGGCCTCCAAGCTCAAAAGCTCTTGGGAGGTATAGGGAGAGAAGAACCATTTTCAATAACTGTTTTTATCTTCAAGTTTTTACTTTATCTCACTTTCTCCAAGAGTAGAAGCTGACCCAGAGAGGTACCTGAAATCTGATTTATTGTACTATATTTAAAGTCACAAATTCAGTTTTGCAAAGATGTACCTTGGTTACAACAATAGAATAGTTACATTGTTTTGTTTACTACAATAGTCCTGCCTTTCCCACCACCCTGCTCCCTTAATCCTGTCCCCATTGCGCCCTGCACAAAACATATTCAGTTCCCTTCAGGCAAAATTACTTGGTTCAGAAAAGTTAATGGGGAAAAAATAAGAAGTATCCAGAGAGTTGCATTTTGGGAAAGAGCCAGCCAGTAGTTACTGTAACATTCCTAATCTATTCTAACAAATAAATCGTTGAAAGAGATTATTGGTCACAGATTAGCAATTATTTCTCTAGACAAAAGAGCTATTAATCAAACTCATTAACATAGCTGGATAACATAGCTTACTTAAAGCCCAAGATTCATAGTCAATCAGGTTGGTCAACAACATTTATTGAGGCTGTTTTAAGTTTAGTGCTCAGCAAAGATGTCATTAGGGGAAGTGTCTGCACAGAGGATAAAATGAATACATCCCTTGCCTTCAAGTAGTTTATAGTCTTTGTAAATGATAAAGTGAACATTCATATACAAGAGTCTATTTTTGATAAGAAACACGGGAATACTGAATGTTTTAAAATAATTATATGATCTGGGAAGCATCGAAAAAAATAGCACCATCAGGTTCAAGAAGGATGGATTGGAAACCAGGTAAAGGATATCAAAGAGGATAGAAAGCTAAAGGAGAGTTGTTATAAATGGGAGTGGTAAGGAAGAAATACATGTAAGAGATAGAGTGATAGAGTCAATGGAATTATTGACCAACATAGGATAAAAGAACTCAAAGAGTCAAAAAATTACTTTAGGGTTATGAACTTTAGTACCTGGGAAAAGAGCTAAGTCAACTTGGAAATAGGATTATTAGGAGGAATTACAGACAATTGTCTTGGAAAAGACAATAAATTCATTTTAAATCATACTTATGTTGATGTGCTAGAAAATATTAAAATGGTTGTCTCACAGACTTGAAAACATGGGTCTTAAGATCTGGGAGTAGAGAGAAAGATTTGGGAATAATCTATATACAATATAGGTAGTCTGGTGAAATTAATAGAGTGGTGGATTTGGATTCAGAATCTGAGTTTAGATCTGTGTTTGAATTCCAACTCCTCTGCTTACTAATTAATGTATTAGCCTCAGTTTCTTGATCAGTCAAATGTGGAAGTTAAACTAAATAGCTCCTGAAATAATTTTCATATGAGAAATCTTTATGTAATGGGATCAACAACTGCTCTGAACTCCTGTTATATATAATTTAATCTGTAAACTAAAAGATGACAATTGAATCTGAAAGTAAATGGAGTCACAATAGATAGAATAATAGAAAAGAGAGGTTGGATTTGAAAGCAAAGTTTATGCTACATAAGTCTACTTTCCCTGCACCTGTGCATCTGATAAATACTTAATGTTTGTTCAACGAATGATTAGAAAATGAAAACAACCCAATTTTGAACTATTTTACTGTCACTTAGAGTTTTTATCACATTCAATAAACACATGCTTTTATATCTCACCACCTCAGTGGTTCTTATCTGTTTTTTTTTTACTTTCTTTGACTAGAGAAATTATGTATCACTTGCAGCCCAATGCAATTTTCTTCCCCCCCCCCAACATCATTCCTACATTTCTTCCCCTCATGGAACAAAGATGTTTTTAAAGAGAAAATATTTCTAAAAATTGCAAATTCTTCAAAATAGAAAAAAATTACAGAATTTTTGCAATCTCGAGAGCTTGGCACAAGAAGCAAGTTTGGAACCACTGGCTCTTAGAGATATCATCTATTGGCTACTGACCAGAACATCACATCAATCATGTTCCAAGTTTCTAGTGGGACTGAATGGTCTATTTTTGCTTTCTTTCCCTCAGAGAGCTCGTCCCCAGGGAGGAAAAGCCTTCATAGTTCACCTCCCACCATTTCAAAGCAATGCTATTGATCTGAATGGAGACTAAATGGAGATTCTTCATCTCTCCACATCTCAGCTACCAGTGTCACCTAAGTTGAACATACCTGAGAATGAAGAAGGAAGAAAATTGTCTCTTTTTTAGACAAAATAAGTATTAAATCTAATCATTACACAAAATTCTGTATTAAGGGCTTTATGTAAAGGGCAGAGGGGCTGTTATAGTCAGACTTCCTGAAAACAGGGTGGAAAATTGGTAGTGAGGTTCAAAATAGAAAAAGTATAAAACTGATGATGCAAATAAAATAGAAATGTAGTTCAGGACCAGTTAGTGTAGGGGCAAACAGTACTCTAGATCCCAATAGATTCCCAGCACATTATTGTATCATAATACAGACTAAAAATGTATTCCCATATTAATGGTACTGAATCATAAAGAAAAAGATTAATTCTAGACCAAATAGTCTATTTAAGAAGGCAGGGAAATACATTATACATATATATATATACATATATATATATTCATAAAATTTCTAGACAATGTGGCTAAAATGGTAAATTCTTAGTTATCTGTAAAACTGAGGCCTTCAGAAGGACCAGGTATTTGAGCATCTAAAACAGTCATAAGCTTCCTGAAAAGCTAACCAAAAATCTGGAGAATGATAAGATGGATGAACCAAACTTCTAGGGCTTAGTCATCACTCCTCCTGATTATTCTTGCTTATTTTAAACATCAGCAAATCGGTGTGGCAGTTATCAAAGATCTCTGCATAGGATTGATTCAACGGTGTGTTGAAACAAGCCTGTTACAGTGCAATTCATTTATATCAGTAAGTCCTGCCTTTTCTCTTGCTCCCTTCCCTTGATCTTACATATCTCTAAGAAGAACATTTGTCTTATACCACTATTCAGCAGTTCTTCCTTGTCAGTCTAGCAAGTGTTCTCTTCAGATTGCTTTCATTCTTCATTATTCATTTTGGGTCCTTTCTTCTTTTCCTCCATTTTTATCCTCCTCCTCTTTCAGAGAACTTCAAAGAACAAAAGTTATCCATTTTCTGTGGATGTTTGCTTGTTTCTTTTTTTCCTTCTGAACCAGGCTTAGAAAACTCACTTGTTGAGCAGCCTCTTGATTTTAGAGAAACAAAAGGCTCCCAAAGCTTGAAAAGTAGTTAAGAGGGGCAGCTGGGTAGCTCAGTGGAGTGAGAGTCAGGCCTAGAGACGGGAGGTCCTAGGTTCAAATCTGGCCTCAGACACTTCCCAGCTGTGTGACCCTGGGCAAGTCACTTGACCCCCATTGCCCACCCTTACCACTCTTCCACCTATGAGACAATACACTGAAGTACAAGGGTTTAAAAAATGATTTAAAAAAAAACTTAAAAAAAAAGTAGTTAAGAATTAGGACTTTCATTCCGCCTTATACTTGATTCTGGACTGATCTTACAATTCCTGTTTGGTGACCTCATGCAAGTATAACTGAAATAACCATTTTTTCTTGTTCTTCTTTTTAACTTTTTCATATTTTTAAAAAATTATTTCTCCCCCAGGAGTAACTTTAACTGAAGAAGTTTCAAATGCAGGTTTACCTATAATATGCACGTATATTACAAACTCCTTTTATCTAAGAAATGGAAATAGGAAGATGACTTGTTAAGCAGTTGATGGAATGACAAGCTCTTTAGAAATATGAATAGAGAGCTAAGGCAGGGAATAAAAGCTAAACCTTAGAGGAGCAGTTCCAAGATGGTCAGAAACCAACCAGGAGAGGAGGCAACAGAGCAAAATCAGTCTCTGGAATATTCATTTCCCTCCTTTCAATACTAATTTGGTTTCTTTTGGGGAGCTCTCATATAATCAATTCTATTCAATAAGCAATTACTGCATATGAAATATACTGTTAGGTACTGGAGACAGAAAGATAATTCAGGTGCCCTGCCAGGTCTATACATTATACTCTGAGCTGCTCCACAAATTTATCCCCCTACAGGGTGCCAAAACACACACACACACACACACACACACACACACACAAACACACACACACACATACACACAGACACACACACACACACACACACATGCACACAATGATAGTACCTAGCCTGGATCCTGTTAACCTATCTCCTGGATAATTTAATAGCCTCTTAATTGTTCTTTCTCCTACTAGTCAATCTCTTCCCTCTAATCCATTTTGCATTCAGTCACAAAATTGCTATATATATATATATATATATATATATATATATATATATATATATATATATATAAAGTGGGACTATGCCATTCTTCTCCTCTAGAACCTTTAATGGCTCCCCCTTGCCCAAAGGATAAAATGCAAATTCCTGTTTGGCTTTTAAATGTCTACATAATCTAGTCCCAATTTATCTTTCCAGGCTGATTATATATTTTAATTCCCCAAACACACACATATAAAGACATTTTATGATTAAGCCATGCAGGAAAGGTTGCAGTTTCCTTTTCAGGGCATTCCATTTCCTGATTCCATGACTTTCTTGACTAATTCCTGGGATTCTCTCTTAACCTCTTCTTACATATCCATTTTAAGACTTGACTCAAATATTGTCTTTTCTCTGAGATCTGTCCTAATTCTCCAAGTTTAGAGCTCTCTAAATCATTGTGTATTTCTTATTCTATATGTGCTCCTAGTAAGATTTTAACTGGTTGCTTTGCATGGGAATTCAATTTGCTTAAAGATCCTATGGGTTGCGTTTTCTTTCAGTGGGAGAAAAGAGAGGTCCTCAATGGATCAGAACTATAGAGCAGAATTTTTGTAGTGACAAAGAATCAGAAAGTGAGAGGATGTCCATCAATTGGGGAATGGATAAGCAAGTTGTTATATAAGAATTGTAATGAAATACTATTGAAATATTATAAGAAATAATTAATGGGACGATTTCAGAAAATCTGGAAAGATTTATATGGACTGATGCAAAGTGAAGTGAACAGAACCAAGGGAACATTGTACATTGTAACAGCACTATTGTATAATGATCAACTGTGAATGACTTAATTACTATCAGCAATGCAAGAACCTAAGACTGTTCCGAGGCACTTATGAATAATCTATCCACCTCCACAAAAGGAATAGATGGAGTCTGAATGCAAATTAAAGCATACCATTCTTCATTTCATTTCCTTGGTGAGTTTTTTCTTGTATATGAGATATGTGTCTTCTTTGACAATATAATTAATATGGAAATATGTATTGCATGATAGGACATGTATAGCCTATGTCAGACTATTTGGTCATTTATGGAAAGGGAAAAGGAAGTGAGAGAATTAGTATCACAAAATGTCAGAATACAAATATCAGAAATTGTTTTTATATGGAATTAGGAAAATACAATAAAATACATTTAAAAAACTATAGAGCAAAGTTTACAGGTACAGAACAAGTTTTAAAAATTCTCTCCAGATAACAACAGAGATTTAAACAAATCATTTATTGGCAGCTACTGAGGGTTGCAGTAGTGTAAGTAGCAGCAGATTGAATATTCTTGAAATGACACTAACCCTTCCAACTGTTGAGCCTTTTCTTCTCCTTGGCTTGGATTATTAAAAGAATCCGAATAAGAAGGATGGAATTAAGCTTCTTTGAGAATCCACTGGAGCAATGATAAGTCTACTCCATTCTCTTTCACTTTTGTGTTTTGTTGCCTTCTTCAATAGACAAGATTGTTGAAGATAAGAGTCCCTTTGCTATTCAGAGTTTTGCTCATCATTAATTGACATTTTATTAATGTCCTTTTATAATAAAAGATATTATCCTTTTAACTTCAAAAACCTTAGTTTTTTAACCTGAATTAGTGTTATATTGCTTGAATCTGGGTCCACCACCTTCATTCCACTTTGGAAAGAGAGAGAGAGGAAAGGGAAAATTTTACATAATTGTTTATTGTAAGTTTAAGTGACTGGTAAATCACTCACTCTTCTAGTTCGAAAACTCAACAATTTGCCTGGAGGTCTAGATCATTTTATGAACTTTGATTGAAATTAGTATGTAAAAATTTGTTATTGCTTTTGTTGGTTTATAGTGGATTTCATCTTTTCCTTTGTTTTTGTTTTTTGCTTTATAGAGAAAAGAAAATACAGGTTCTATAACATCATTTCTAGAAAACTGACAGATACACAGATCCTGACAAAGGAGGTCTTTGGGTTTTCCTCCATCCACTACAGAAGAGAGAAAGTAAAGAAAATTAAAGAAGGCCACTTCCTGCGCCTGCCACAGCGATCTCTGCTTGTGTGTATATGTGTGTGTGTAAACATTTATTCTAAGTTAATAAAATTCAGGAAGTTTATAATTTGTATAACTTCATCACCAGCGCCTAGCACAGTGCCTAGGATAAAATAGAATTAATACATGTTTAATTGGTTAATTGGTTGATCTTAACTAATCCTCTGTTGCATGAAGCATTTATGAAATACATTTAAATTTGAGACTTTGAGGGAGTACATCAGGCTGCTAAGGGAAAATTTTTTGAATAGGGCAATGAGGCAAAATCCTTTAAAAGAGTAGATAGATGGCTATCTACATTATCTTTTTTAGGAAAAGTTTCTCAGAAGAGGAATTTCATTTTAGACTTAAATTATAGGCATAATTTTTGACAGGCAGAGGGGAAGAATAAGAGAAGACATGTAAAAATGCAGATGCTAGAAAGTATAGGGCATATTCAGGGAACTATGTATAGAAAAATTAGTCTGGTTTACATCATTCAGGAAAATGATCAGACAAAGGTTAATTCTAGATATGAAGGTTAGGGTGACATCATGTAAGAAATCTGTCCTATACTATAAAGAATAATTTTCTCAAACTCAAATTAGAAATTTGCTTTATGTTTATGACACTCATTTATTCTTCTGCTACTATTAATTTTTTTGCTTTCTTTAAAGGTTTTATTTTAAATATAATTGCTATTTTTTTGACAAAGGATTCCATAATATGATTTATGGCCTCTGCAAAACGGGTCTAGTGAGAAAGACATCCTTTCTCTAGGTAATAGGGAACAATTGACAGTTGCTGAGCAAGGAGATGATATGTCCAAAGTGATGCTTTTTAAAGCCCCGTCCCCCTGTAGCATGTAATGTAAAAAGAGAGAGTGTAGAAGCAAGAAGACTGGTCAGGAGACTATTGCAACACTCCATGTGGGAAATGAAGAAAATATGAACTAATATGCTGAGAAAAGAAAGGAATGTGTATGTAAGGTATTGCAAAGGGAGAGTTGACAGGACTAATTGCAGGTTAATTGTACATGGTAATGGAAGAACAAGGGAGAGGAGCAAAATAAAACTTTCATCTTTTTAATTTTACTAAGGGTTTAGTACTTACTACCACCCCGTGTGGCCTTTTTAGATACCACTAAAAATAATTGGATTTGTCCCAAAGATATAATGTAGTTACTAAGCTTTCTTTTACACAAGAAAGAACCTCCAACATAAATAGGTCTTTAGAAAATACTATCTGACATGGATGACCTGTTGAAAGAATCTGTTATCTTCCAAATGAGCTGAAAATTCTCATTTTCCAAAAAGTACTGCTAGATCAACCTGACTACCTTTTGGCCTTTTCCTCTGCAATCAGGCAAACTGTATTCAAAATATCTATCCTGTTGTCATTCTAAACAGAATTAGCAGAAGATAGTGAGAAGACTGTTACAATTGGAGTAAAGAACCAATGATTTCAAACCTGACTCTTTCCTCTCTCAACTTGGGAGATGAATAGACATATGCTCTAATTCTCAGGGATGTAGTAAGGAGAGGATTTTGTAAAACATGAAGCAATGTCAAAATCCGAGTAATTAATAACTCAGTTTATTGTACTTTATATTTTACATGACGAATTGTGAATGATTTAACTATTATCAGCAATGCAACAATCCAGGAGAAATCCAAATCCAAGAGACTCATGAGAAAAACCAAGAATGAAAAACAAAAAAAATATGGACCACCATAGAAGCAGCTATTAGAGTCTGAATGCAGATTAAAGCTAACCATTCTTCCCTTTATTTACTTCATGAGATTTTATTCCCCTTATATAATGAATATGTGTCTTTTTTCACAACATGAACATGGAAATACATATTGCATGATAGCACATGTATAACACATATAATATTACTTCCTGTCTCTAGGAAGAAAGGGGAGGAAAGAGAGAACATGGATCACAAAATTTCAGAAAACAATAATTAAAAATATATATATGTAATTGAGAAAATATAAGTTAAAAAAACATAACAAAAAGATATTGAAAAGGGACTTGACTGAATTTACATAGATGGTGCTGAGCTGAGCTAGTAGGAAAAAGACAAAATCATGGATGTCCTTTTCAATTCTCTTTCTAGAAGTCTATATTTATGTATGTGTATATATGTATGTGTGTGTTTTTGTGTATGTATGTTTAGAATGTATGTAGCTTTGTTATTAGTAAGATATGTCTGATTAATTTTCTTCCATTTCTTTTTCTTGGGCGCTGTTTTCTCTCCATTAAAATGATTTTTGAATAGTTATAAATATTTCTTTAGCTTCAGTGTGCTATAAAAATTTTACAGAAATTGGAGTATTTTTAAACAGATTCTAATCTAAAAATAATCCAGGTATGTATATATGTATGTATTTACCTTCTATCTATCTATCTATCTAGTTGTAAAAGTTAAAACTAGGTATGAGCTTGAGAACTCAATGACATCTAGAATTTTTCTGGTTTAGCTATCTTAGTATAAGGAATTCCTAAAAGCTCCAATCTCTTAATCCATTAAAGCAAGAAGATAACTCTTGGAAAGCTCTAGCAGGTTCTAATATTGGACATTCTCCAAGTGAGAACATGAGGAGAAACTATATGTGTTTTCATAGAATAGTCTACTTAAATATGAAATGAATCATCATCAGTTGGCTACCTATTTTGTGCCAAATTTGTTGTCCATAGCAAAGGTTAAGAGAAATAAAAATATAAAATGTCTCTCAGCCCTGTGAGGCAAATTAATGATTGTGTGGAAATAGTGAGAGCGTAATAGTTAAGGAGTAGAAGGAGTTTTACATTAATTTATAAACCCATCCTTAAACAATAATTTTACTGTTGGTAATTTAATGTTAAATTTTTGTGTTATGAATGGACATTCCATCTGTATAACTAAACTATATGAATATCCACTTTCTCAGAAACAAAAATCAAAAGGAAATATTAGGTAAGTAAATTGATGCTTTAAAGTTCTCAATTGATTGGCAAACGAAGGAGATTACAAGGGATGTTTCATCATGTATCCAAAAGTAAAGGTAATATCATTTTTTGAGAGAAAGATAATCTAATATTACATTACTCCTAATGAATATTTTTAAAGAGACTTTTATTAATAATAATTATTATAAAAGATATTTATGTATGATTTTGAAGCTTGATAAGAAATTTATAAATATTAACAGTGTATTTTTGGGAAAATTTTAGAATATTTGTGTTATGCTACCCTAATTTTTGAGATGGAGAAACTGAGGCAAAATTAAATCAATGTTCTAAGATCATTAAAAGGATTTAAGATTTCTTAGACTCTAATTCCAGCATTCTATTCAGTACGCTACCTAAATGCATAGCCTATGTGTCTAACTTTGGCAGAGATCGATAAAGAAGATTAAATTAATTGAAGAACTTCTTATTACTCTCCACTTGAAATTAACCTAAGTGTGAATTCAAACAAATCCAATACAATCAAGATTAGAGGAAAAGGACAAATCTGGGGAAATGTTTTTTTTACAGGACTTATCTCTGATAAAAGTCTTATTTCTCAAATATATAGCAAACTGAATCAAATATAAGAACACAAATCATTCCCCAATTTATAAATGGTCAAAGTATATGAATAGACAGCATTCTGATGAAGAAATCAAGGCTTTGTATAATCACATTAAAAATGCTTTAAATCACTATTGATTAGAGAACTGTAAACTAAAATAACTCTGAAATACCACCTCACATGTAGAAGACTGTTTAATATAGCAGAAAAGGAAAATAAATGCTGGAATGAATGTGGGAAAATTGGAACCCTAATGCACTGCTGGTGGAGTTGAGAAATGATTCTATTATTCTGGACAAAGATTTGGAACTATGCCCAAAGGATTTTAAAATTGTGTAAGGATGGGATTTGTGCAAGGGAAAAGGGACAAAAGGAGCCAGAGAAGGAGTGACTGACAGTTGGTGATAGTTGTTGATGGTTGAGAACAGAGAGAGAATTCTGGGAGATTCTCTGGAGGAGGAAGGAGGAGAAGGGCTGCTGTCAGGAGTGCTTGGGAGGAAGGAGAGACAGTAGGAGGACATCCCAGTGCTGATCCAGTCTTGAGGGCTTCCTAAGGATCTTTCTTTGGGCATTGAAACCCTGATTCCCTGGTCAAAGATTCCATCACTTCTCACCCAGCAAGACTTCAATCATCGAATTAGCTAAGTTTTGGGACTCTATTTTGGGAGTGATCTCTTAGTCCCCTTCCCCCATACCCACCCTTGCTGTGGGACCCTTTCTGGTCTAACTTACAATTATAGAAAAGGAAAGAAATAGGAAACAGAAATAGAAACTGAAAGAGAAGGGGCAAGGGGAGACACTTAGGAGTGGGAATCGCAAAGGTTCCCACGTGAGTGACAGACACCATGGAAATAGAGAAGAGGGCACCCCAAATCCCTCTCCCCTTCACCCCTTTCCCAACCCCTAAATTATAAATAATAAAAGACATTCATTAGTCAGATAGCATTCCAGAGTGCTTGAGAGAAGAGGGGGAGGGTATCACAGCTTGGTCTGGCTGCCTCCATCTTGAAGCCAGACCATCCACTGTGAAGTTGACTGACCTCAGATAGGTTTGCATGAACCCCACCCTTATTCAGAATCAAATTGGGGTCCCCTATACCTCATCTTATAGGGAAGCCTTACCCCCAACTCCTGTGGGGTGGCATGACCATCCAGGTCACCCAGTTTAGGGGTGACACCCCCTTAAACTCTCATGCATATTTGGCGGGAGGGGAGAGCTAGAAGTCTCACCCCTCAGAGACTCTCTCTCTCTCCCCCTCTATCATAACATTTGGGAAGCGGGCTCTCTTTATTCTTATAATTTTTGGCAGAGCTAGCTTAGGTAAAGTACCTAATAATTCTGAAAAAAAAAGCCATTTTTCTCCTGTCTACAGCATAGCAAAGGGGACAAACTTAGCAAAGAAAATTTAAAGGCACAGTACCATAGAAATTTACATTCAAACTTGTACTATGGATGCACCATTTGGGAAAACAATTTGTATCATGATGGGAATCCTTATGTTACTATGCAGCTTTTCAAATATGATTCATAATTTCTGGATCGTAGTGATCCCAGGGTATATAATAGGAATCATAGAAATATATGATTCCTGCCAATGGTTGAAGCTAGAAATAGGTCGGGCCTTTGCTTTCATACCAACTGCAATTGCTGTAATCATCTCATTCCTCCACTTCTATTGGTCCTTAAAGAATTTAGTGCACAAATTGTTAGGACACAAGGATGATAGCACTGTATTGATAATGACATTAAGAAAGGAAATGGCAAAGTTACTTGAAGAGAATGCTCAATTGAAAGAGGAAAAAGGGATCACAGCATGAAACAAAATAGAAATAGCAATTCGAACAGCTGAGTCACATACACACAGAACAAAAAAATAGAGGAAGGAGCGTCAGCACCAGCAGTACCAATATTACCAATTATTGATCACATGATTTTGCAGCCAGATTCTGGATTTCTCCATATAAAAAGACATAAACCATTCACTGCTGCAGATCTAGATACCTTAAAACAATGAATGCCTGCCTTTTATTTAAATCCCTTCAAGGCCATAAATGAATTTAAGAGAGCATTAAGACTTTTTGATCCCACATTTTCGGACATTGAAATTCTTCTTTCTGAATTATTTACAGCAGCAGAGAAAGCACAATTTATTGAGGAGACCCATAGGAACACAAACTTAACATCTTGGCCACAATATTATGAAGATCTAGAATTAAACAGTCATCAAAAACTAGTATACCTAAGAAGAGCTAGGGAAGATCTTGTAGAAGCTATGAAATCCTTTGCTAAGTGTCCGGATTCCTGGGAAAAATCGAAAAGTTAAGGCAAGAGATAAATGAGCACTCCTCAACATATTTAGATAGCCTTGTTCTTATAACTGCACATACTCTTTGGTGTAGCAATACCACTTCTAGGTCTGTATCCCAAAGAGATTTTTTTAAAAATGCGTAAAGGACTTCTTTGTGGAAACATATTTATAGCAGCTCTTTTTGTGGTAGCAAAGAATTTTAAGGTGAGAATGTCCATCAATTGGGGAATGGTTGAGCCAGTCCTGGTATATGATTGTAATGGAATACTACTGTGTGTAAGAAATGATGAGAAGGATGGTTTATGAAAAACCTGGAAACATTTACATGAACTGATGCAAGGTGAAGCGAGCAGAACCAGGATAGCATTGCACACAGTAATGGCAATATTATATGATAAACATGCATGAATGACTTTGCTAATCTTGGCATTGCAGTGATTCAAGAAAATCCTCAGGTGGAATGACCTTCAGGAATTGATGCAAAGTGAAAGGAGCAGATCCAGTAGAACAGTGTACTCAGAGACTAATACATTGTGCAGCAATGCAAGGATCCAGAGCAAGGCTGAAGGACTTATGAGAAAGAAAACTAGCCACATTCAGAGGAAGAACTGTGGGAGTAGAAACACAGAAGAAAAACAACTGCTTTAACACATGGGCTGATGGGGATATTATTGGGAATGTAAGCCGCTAAACGATAACTAGTCCAACTATCAATACTATGGAATTAGGTCTTAATCAATGATATATGTAAAACCCAGTGGAACTGTGCATTGTCTATAGGGGTATGGGGGGTTTGGGGGAGAGGGAAAGAACATGAAACATGTAACTATGGGAAAATATTCAAAATAAAATTTTAAAAAAGGAAAAAAAGAGAAATAACTATAACCTAGAAAAAAAAATCCTCATGGATTCACTCATTAAAAACTCAGTCTTCCTGCAGAGAAAGAATTGATGGAGTCTGAATATAGACAGACATATTTCACTTTTTCCTTCATTTCTATTTTGTTTTTTGAAGTTATCTTTCACAAAATGATTAATATGAAAAGATGTTTTATACTATTGCCCGTGTAAAATCTATATCAAATTGCTTGCCACCTCACGGAGGGGAAAAGAAAAGGAGGCAGGATGAGAATTTGGTTCAAACAAAAAAAAAAGGATAAAAATTATTTTTTAAATAATTGAGAAAAATAGTATTTTAAAAATTATAAATGTGTGAATTAATGTTAACATCATGTTTTTGTGTCATTCTACTCATCTTTTTTTTTTTTTGATAGAGTTCAGTTGGACACAGTCATGGGGAAACTATATCCAATATTGTTACTTAATATTTAATGTTCTGCAGAATTCTGAGCCAGTGGATAAAATAACTTTTTTTATTTATGTAAAGTATGTTGAAGTAAGCCCATATAAAGTTTTAGTAGTTTCAAAGAAAATACTGTTTCCTTGTGATTTTGATCTCTTTGTTGTCTGAGATTATATGGATATTGACCTGTGCAAGGCCTTTTTACTCTTGAATCTGTTTTGTCATTTACTTTAGCAGGAGGTAAGTCACATTTGGTAATATTCTACAAATTTTACAAATTTTATAAATTTTTTTTGCCCAGTTACTGAATGTTCTTAAGAATGTCACATATCATTTCTGTAGGAAAATATATGTAAGGTAATGGGGTCACCAGGGATATTACAATAAACTAAGTGGTTTATGGGAACACACTCTAGGATTTATGAGAGACTGGACCAGGGTGAAGAGACCAGAGTTTGCTGGATTTCCACAGGAGTGGCAGTTGATCTTAACTGTCACCCAGCTTCCACTAGTCCAGAGTATAATAACAGGCTAACAAGGTAAAGGGGACTTAACAGCTTTAATTATGTGAGACTAAAAGGTGGGAAAGGATTTCTATACTTAAAATCTAAAGGATAAAACCACAGGGCAATGGGAGGACTTATTCTACTCTTATCTAAGTGATCTAAACTAACAGGGCCCAAGGAGCTATAATGGAGTCTCTGGGTTTCTGCCTCAAACCTGGAACCTGCCAGGCTTGAGTGCAGCTAGGGCTTTGTGGCTCTGGGATTCTCACTGCAATCCACTGATGATCTCTGGATGCCAGGAGTCAAGATGATCTCAGGTACCAGGTAAAGAGGGTTCTGCTTGAAGCACTGTCCTCCAGTTTTCAAACTTCTCCTCCTCTCTTGGCTCTGTAGATTTGTCCTTTTGCTGGATATCACACCACACAGGATCCCAGGGGAAATAAGGAAGTGGGATATCCTTTGCTCTGAGGTCTCCCAGGCTGGCAACAGTTTTTGCCTACCACTAATGGAGTCCACACTCAGGGCACAGACAGACTTCCTCCTCCCTCATTCCATCATGGAATTCCCAGCTCCAGCTCCTTCCTGCTAGGTACAATTTAATTCCTAACAACTAGCTAATCTCATCTTACTCATAACATTTCAGATTCTAGGAAACTCTTGGAAATATTAAATTACAGAGAATGTAATTGCCTTCATTGAGATAGGGAGCTTTCTCATCTGGATTTCTTTATTTTGATTTAATTATAAGCTATATATATATGTATAAATAGTATTCAATGTGTAATATAATAAATAATAATAATAAGCAATATAAAAATAATAATCATATATACATGCATAAATCTTTATCCCTATATTGTTATAGGCATTCATCAATGATCACTGAATTCTCTTTTTTCCTGGCATAAAATTGAATGTATTAGTTTCTGGCTATATTTTAGGATAACTCTATTTTTAGTGAATTCATCAAGTTAATTTTTAAATGATTATTTTTGCAGATTGATTTTTTACTATTCCACTTTATCTACAATTTTAGTTAATTAACATTAAAAATTATAGTTGTTAAATGTATGTGTTCATTCATCAAATTTTCTTACATTGTTCAAGTGGATCTTTGATCTCATCAATTTTTGAGTAACAAATACAAACACACAAATCAAAATAATTCAGAATACAACTCATCAACGACTACCACTACTGTGTGATTCTTTTTCATATGTTTGTAAGAGTTAGTCAGAGTAGTTTCAACCAATATGTTGTATGATAGCTTTATTTTTTTTCCTAATATTTCAAAGATAGCTGGATAAGTACTCTGGATATACATTGTTTTTCTCTGACTTTTGCCATGTGCCTTGAAAATCTTTTACTATCATACAATTCCTTGATGAAACATTTTATTTCTGTTCTTTGTCAAAGTTTCTAATCCATTATATGCTGCAGCTTTCTCAAATCCAACATGAGCCTTTCCATTACATCATGTTTCATATTCATTTTTAATTCTTTGGAGACTGTTGTAGTCTGTATCTTACTGTCATACAGCAATACTAATGTATTATGATTATGGGCTTTTTTCTATTAAGTATGGGAAAATTGAAAGAATTATAAAATTGAGTTCACTTTTTTTATTTCTTTAATTCTGGACTTAATCTTCATCCACTTGCACCAGCAGATTCACATACATATTATGGACAAGCTCTATAACTTGTTTATCCAGTTTCTTATTATAATCTGGACAATGCACATTTTTAATGTATTTGTTTTTCCAGAGTGAGTGACCAAATTAAAGTCCTTTGATTGATTAAATATTTCTTTCTGTAGTAATAGAAATGTTCTGTGTCTTAAAATCAGAAGAACATTTATTGGCAACACCTTCTGAATATTCATTCTATTCTGGATCTCCCCTATCACCATAGGGAGCCACTTTGATAAACATATTTCTCTATTTTATACCTTGATTGATGTTTATGATTAAAGCCTTCTAGAATAGAATTTTTTGTTTTATTTTTCAAGCATTCCATGATATTTTCAATGTATGAATAGGGGAAACCATGAGGTAATAGACTACAAGACTGTTTTTGCTCTATTCATGTTTTTTCCCTCTCCCACAAATCATTAAAAGATTAACAAAATAAAAACCTTTATATTTTATATTTTTATTTAACTATAAAATTGTCAAATATGGTCTGGCATTTTATATCACTTACAAAAGCTTGATGCTTCCTTATTCTTAGCTTGATCAAAGTTGTCCTCAATCCTTGTTTAGGTGATTCATATTTTATGTATGTTGGAAGGTAGCTATATTTGTTGAAGGCAGCTTCGTGACTCAATGGATAGAGCACTAGATATGGAGTCAAGAGATGTGAGTTCAAATACAGCCTCAGAAATGTACTAGTTCTGTGAATCTAGGCAAGTAATTCTTTATATTTGCCTTAATCCACTGAAGAAGGAAATGGTAAATGACTACATTATTTCTGCCAAGAAAACACCTTGGATATGATCCATGGAATCACAAAGAGTTGGACATGATGGACCAACTTAACCAGTTATATAGGTAAGTTTTTTATTATCTCACAAATATCTTTCTTTGATATTAATAGATTTCCATATTTTTCTTTCCCAATGCTATCTTCAACTCTTTTAGATTAATGAATCTTTCTAGAACTTAACAAGTATATACCCTCTAACATACCACTACTCTACCAATATACCTGGTTTTCCCATCTTTGTTGCCTCTCTGCTTCACACACCCACTATAAGCATGTGGGGCTATAATGCTGAGACCCAAGTGTGGGATTTCATTGTACTTGATGGAGAAAATAGAATTTTATAATATTTTCAAAAACTTTTTCTATTTTTATTATGTTTGTTGTCATCCTTCCATTTTTATACTTAAATTCCATTTGAATGATTGTTCCTTTTCAGAAGCTCCACTACTTCTCTCTACTTTATGAGATGGGGCTATTTTTAATTATCCCTCAACTTCATAATGTTTTATAAACAAGTATGTATTTTGTCAAAGTGTTGTTATTTTTGGCAGTCACATCTATTGATTTGGCAAGTAAGTATTAGGACTGATGACTTGTTTATGAACCTTTTTTTTCAATTGCTAAGGTTCTGGGTAAGATTATTAACACCAATATTTTTGCTATTTCTATTGTCCACTTGTCATTTTTGATTGTCAGTGACTAGTTTAAAAATTGATTTTTCAGAATTTGTGAGCCTTTTCTCATCATTATTGTTTCATTTATATTTTAGTTTCCTTTATTTTAGGAAAACCATAAATATTGATAAGATTTAGTATATCCACTCTCGGTTGTTATTAGGCAAGGAGTTCATATTAAGAGTACAAATACTATAAAAAGTTATTGACAGGGGACAGCTGGGTAGCTCAGTGGATTGAGAGTCAAGAGACGAGATGGGAGGTCCTAGGTTCAAATCCGGCCTCAGACACTTGCCAGCTGTGTGACCCTGGGCAAGTCACTTGACCCCCAATTGCCCACCCTTACCACTCTTCCACCTAGGAGCCAATACATAGAAGTTAAGGGTTTAAAAAATATCTACAGTCCCAAAACTTTGCTTTTTAACACAATTCCACTTAATTTTAATCACTCTGTTACCATCACAAAGAATCTAAAATGAGTCACACTGGTCTAAGAAGCATGGTTTTTTAATGCTCTCATGAGTTGCTATAACCACACACATTAGTAGCAGATGGCTGCTTATTAAGTAATATGCCTCTCTTCTTATCTTGGAAGCCTAATGAAAACATATTTTCACTATTGTCAATGACACACTTGAAATTTTCCAGCCTGGTAGAACATTCCAAAACTTGTATTCTATTATGTCTTCAAGAATCCAAAGTCACATTCGTTTGATTATAGATATCAAAGTAGAATTTTACTATGTTATCTCGACAGTAAGACAACTTGATCCCTATTATCTCTTTTATTTGAAACAATCTGAATATCTCCTCCCACAGATAATACCACCACCATCATCTCTTCATTTATGAACCAAAACACTGGGTTTTCTTTTTTTTTTTTTAAGCTTTATTTTGTGTTCTGTTATTTTCTTTTTACCCTTCCCCTACCTATGGTAGATAAGAATGTTATTCAATATTATCCCAATTTCTCCCACATAAACTCCTCTCTTTGATTCAAAGGAATTTATTTGTGATACATCTTTCTAAGATAAACAAAACAAAACAAAAAACAATAGTTCATAATTTCCTCTTCCCTATTCTTATCCCTTCTTAAATTTATAGTATTTTTTGTTGTTTTGTTAAAATCACATTTATTTTGAATATTTTTTCCTTCTCCCCTCCTTGGTGAAATATGTCTTATAACATATTTTAGTAAGTGTTCAAAAAAACAAACTACCAGATCGATATTGTTTAAAATAGCGTATTTAAGATTTAACATTCAGAGTTTTACGCCTCTTTATTGAAGAAAGGAATTTGCATTTATCTACACCACTTCCCGTCCAAGTTGTCAGTTTCAGTTTTTTTTTTCTTTTCACATTTTTTTGTGGAAGTCATTGAGTATATTATTTACCTGATTGTACATTCTCAACTCTGCACCAGTTCATATTGATCTTCTAATATTTCTCTAAATTCTACATATTTATAATTTCTTAAGGTAAAGAGATTGCCATTATATTCATGTGTGACAATTTGATGATATGATGATATACCTAAAGAACTAAAAAAACCTAATTCACACAAGATCTTCATATTGATATTGTAAAATATTAACTGAGAAATCTGATATGAAGATTTCCCCCCATTCTCCCTAATTCAAATGAATTAATTTCATGCAGAAGCTTTTTAAAATTTCATATCATCAAAATAATTTCTTTTAAGATTTTAAATTTCATCTTTCTTTGTTTTTTAGAGACAAATCTACATATAAATACATGCACATATACAGATGTGTGCATGTACATGTACATAATTCACAGACACACACATATTCCCTAATTTTGATAGTAATATCTCCAGTATTAAAGTAAGGTATTATTCATTTTGAATTTATTATAGAATATAGTTTATGATATTGGTGTTATGCTTATTTCTGTAGTTTTTCTAATTAATATCTATTCATATGGAAAAGTTTCCTAAGAAATGAATGGTTTTTTAAATTTTTCAAACACTAGACTGTTTAATTCCATTATTTCTAATTATTCCTTACCTAATTTATTCTATCAATGCACCTTTAAAACTTTTTTTGACTAATACAATAATATTTTTACAATATTTTTATGGACTAGCACTATAGAAATCCCTTATCTCATGGTGGCCTAATATTAGAAAGTTCATAACCTTTATGTAAGGACACAGTAAAGTAGATAGTCTCATACAATTTTTCAAACTCATCTTTCCCTCCTTTGGTAAGAGACCTTTTAATTTTGTCTAAAAGAATAGCTTTTAGAATTGTGAATTTTTTACAAATATATATATATTTCACAAAAAAATATATATGTATTTGTTCTTGTCCCCTTGTCTCTTGCCTAAGAGAATTCTAATTCATATTCTAATACCTGCCATTACTGCCAATCCTGCCAAAACTCAGGTTTTCATGATTCTGGATCTATCAGTCTAATGCTGTTTCTTCAAAAATTTCAACTCAATAAACCTTTACATTTCTTAAGGACTTTTAACTAATGCATATCAATCACCACATTTTTGAGACCAAAAGAACCTAAGTATTGCCTGGATTTTTATTGAACATTTTCAATGTCTGTACCAGAGACATCTCAATATCAACATGATCACAACTTCATTGTCTTTACCTCTATAATTATTCCTCTTCTGAATTTCCTTAAATGAAGACACCATCATGTTTCAAGATACTCAGAATCATGTCTTGGAGACATCTTTTGTCTTCATTGTCCATGACTTCCCACCTGCCCATTGTGATTTATTTGCCAATTCTTGTTCTCCCTTTATCACATCTCTCACATTGGTCCTTCTTCTGTCCATTCACAAAGCCACCAACCTAGATCCTCATATTTTTTCTGGATTAATGGAATAGCCTTCTAATTGTTTTCCTTACCTCAGATCTCTAGTCTCTGCAATCCAGACTCTACACATGAATCAAAGAGCTATTAAGAAAATGCAGGTCTGACTAAATCACTCCGCTGCTCACAAGAAGCTTCAATGACTCCTTACTCTTTCAAAGATTAACTGCTACATCTGCTAGTACTACCCCCACCCCCTTCAATCCCATGTATTTACTCTGTCTCTGGGTCTTTGTCCATTTGACTGTTGCTTTCTCTCTTTGTATTTCTGTCTGTGACTGTCTGACTGGTTCTTTCTGTCTCTGTCTCTGTTTCTGTCTGTCTGTCTGTCTCTCATTTTCTCCTGATAGATTATAAGCATTTATGAATGATGATTTGTGGTATCCATAAAGCCTAGTTCTGCTCACTTCACTTTCTAGTTTTTTTGTTATCATCTTGTTTGTCATTTCTTTGGGCACAGAAGTATCCCATTACAAGCAAATACCAGAACTAGTTTAGCCATTCTCCAAATGATGAATACCCCTTCAGTTTCCAGTTCTTTGCTAACACAAAAATAGCTGCTATAAATATTTTTATACAGGTAGGTTCTTAGGCCATTTTAAATCTTTTTTGGGAATACAGAGCTAGTAGCAGTATTGCTGGGTGAAATGTTATGCATAGCTTTATGGCCCTTTGGGCCTGGTTGGTTAATTTTTTTTAAGAAAGAAGAAAAACAAATTACCAGTATCAAAAATGAAAAAAAAAACTGAAATCACAACCAATGAAGAAAATAAGAAAATAATTAAAACAATTTTTGGGAGGTTTTTTTTTGCTCAACCTTATGTTAATAAATCTGATAATCTAAGTAAAATAGCTGAATATTTATAAGAATATAAACTGCACAAATTAAAAGAGGAAATAGAATGCTTAAACCACCTCATCTCAGAAAAAGAAATTGAACAAATCATAAAAGAATTCCCTAAAAAAAATCTCCAGGACCAGATGGATTCAAAAATAAATTCCACACAACATTGAAAGAATAATTAACTCCAATTCTACATAAACTATTTGGGGAAAAGAGGGAAGAAGGAATTCTTCCAAATTCCTTTTATGACACATATATGTTGTTGATTCTTAAACCAGGAAGAGCAAAAACAGAAAAGGAAAACTGTAGACAAATCTTCCTCATGAATATTGACCCAAATTTTAAAAATAAAATATAGCAAGGAAATTATAGGAATACTTCATAAGTATCATACATTATGATGAGGCAGATTTATATCAGAAATACAGGGATTATTTAATATTACAAAAACTTTCAGGATAATTGATCATCCCAAAGAAACCATTTGATTTTTTTCAATAGATGCAGGGAAAGCTTTCAACAAAATACAATACCCATTCCTTTAAAAAAATTAGAAAACACAGGAATAAATGGAGCTTTCCCTAAATTGATAAACAGCATCTATCTAAAACCATCAGCAAACATTATCTGTAATAGGGAAAGATAGATCCCATCCCAATAAGATCAGAGGTAAAGCAAGAAAGCTATCATCACCACTATTGTTTCATATTTTTCTAGAAATGATAGCTATAGCAATAAGAGAAGACAAAGTAACCAACAGTATTAGAATAGGAAATGAGGAAACAAAGTTATCACTCTTTGCAGTTTATATGATGGCATAAAAAGAGAATCCTGGGGAATAAATTAAAAAGCTTATCAAAACAATTAACTTTAGAAAAGTTGAGGAAATAAATAAAAATCCCATATAAATCATAAGCAATTCTATTGACCATCAATAATGTCTAAAAGCAAGAGAAAAATTCTATTTAAAATAACTGTAGTCAGGGGGCAGAGTCTAAATGTCAGCTTAGAAGCAGCAAAAGCCAAAACCTCTCTTTTATCCTTCTATACCAAAAGTGCTCCCAAAAGACAGAAACCCAAACCCAACAGCAAGAAAGAGTTACAAGACTCTTCTGCTGAACACAACTTGAATGGTAGGTAGAGAGAGTTGATTTCCATTTTATAAGGGAAAGACTGGAAATAAGACTGGGCTAGCCAAACCTCCCTCCTCCCACCTACTGCTCTGAGACCTGTAATTAGATGTGCGCTGACTTGGATTCCCAGGCAGGGGATACAACCATGATGGAGCACCTCAGATTCATTAGGTTGAGGTCCAGCAGGGAGGAACTTGGGGGTAAAGGGTGCATCTGGTTGGGCACCACTTAAAAAACAACTAATCCCAATACTATACAAACTATTTGGCAAAATAAGCAAAGAAGGAATCTTACCAAATTCTTTTTATAACACAAACATGGTACTGATTCCTAAATCAGGAAGACTATATAAGGATGTTATTAGAAAATAAGTCTTGTCATATTTGTTAAGAGATAAGAAGTAGAGAAGCTGGCTTGAGAAAGAATTGGAGTTTCAAACAGAGCTGAGACAGAATATCAGTTTCAAGTATAATGATTTTTTCTGTGGCAGTTGGTCTCTGGCAGTTGTCAAAGGAACTCACAGAGACACTCTTTCTGAGGACTTGGAAGAGGTAACATCTTTACCTCTTGCTCTTTCACTATCTGAGGTAGAAGTAAAGGAGAGAAAGACCTGAAGGAGCTTAGTGTTTTCTTTTTCCAACTTGGGAAACACAATTGACTATATATTACTGTTTTAAAGATTGTTTTAACTCTGAGAAGACCAAAGAAAATCCTAGTCTTCAGTTTGGATTCTGAGTCTGCTAAGGCTCAGAGTCCTAACTTCGTTCTTACTGAAACTCAGCCAGCTAGCCTTTGTTATTTTTATAACTTGGAGGTGAAGTTAAGAATAATAAGGATAATAGTGTTAGTTTGTTTAGAATAGTAAAAATTTGGGTTAGTCAGATCAGGAAGGATCAGTGTATCCTGTGGACACAGGAGAATCAGTTCCTTGCAGAACCATGGAATTTTGAGAACATGGAGTAGAGTTAGAATCCCTTAGAGTTAGAAATCCTTTTTATCCTTAAAATTTCAGTAAATATTTGTTTTATAACAAGTCTCCTTAGCATCCTTGTGCCTGGCTCTGAAGAGAAGTTCACTTATGAGCTTCATTTAACTGATATAAACTGAAGATACTTTGTCAGCATTGCAGGCAGAGTATCTAAAAGCAGTTTATAATTAATAATATTAATTTTACAGTTGCCTTTTATTTTTACAACTCAAAACAGAGAAAGAACACTATAGACCAATCTCCTTAAGGGGCATAGATGCAAAAATCCTAAATAAAATACTAGCAAAGAGACTGTAGCAAGTTATCACCAGAAGTATTCACTATGACAAGGTGGTATTTATACCAGAATGGCCAATGAATATTTACAAATGAGAACTTTGTATTTTAATCTTATCAATTTTACTGTATGGATTTTCTAAATTAGTAAGTCAAGATGTAAGAAGTCAGTGCTTAAGTGCAATAACAAATTATTTTTTTCTTTTTAAAAATAATTTCTACCACTTTATCCATTAGTTTTGTGAAGAATCATGAATAGAATTCTGACTCCTTTTTTTTTTTTACTATATTTCATTATGGCATGTTATTTTTAAATGAAAACTTAAATTTTTTGTAAATTTTAAAAAGAATTTCAAAGAGAAGACATATATGCAGTTATTCATTTATCTTGGTTGCAAACCAATAATCAACTTTCCACATACTGATAAACATTATACCTCTTTTAGAGATTTTATTACATCAAATAATTGCCAATTTTTTTAAACTATAGATTCAAAACTTGCCTACTAATTGTAAGAAAATATATGGCAGCCATATTGAGGCAAGAGTGATGGACAGTTACCTGCTTAGAATGCAGAATGGACTGAACATGGCATGAGCCTGGCATGAACCAAGGCAGTTAGGCTTGGGTATAAAAGGAACAGATCTGAACCCTGATTTATAATCACAAAGAACTGCAAAGACAACTATCATTCAGCAAGGTCAAACCTTGACTCGGCTGAGGCCAGTCAGGTCTCAGCTAGGCTGTCAGCCAACCAAGATCCTTGATCAACAATATTCAAATGAAGATTCAACAATTTATCCATCTAGAATTATTTAGGATTCCCAATTCCCACTTTCCATCAATTACCCAGTTCCTTTTCCCTAAACTCATCAACTATTAAATCATCTTATAAGAAATCACTTGCCTGAGAGTTTTCAAAGATCTAGTGAGGCTTCAGTTGACTATGTCCTGTGTCAACTTAGGAAAGGGGTTTACTTCAATATTCCTTCATTCAACTTCTTGAGATCAAATCCACAGTCAGAAAAAGTCAAATAATTAATCTTTATAGGTCAAATAATCAGATCGATAGTGAATCAAGTTAAGGGATATAGCCATCAACATCGAACTTACAGGGCTTCAGTTGGACAAGTGTTAGCTGAGTTCCACTATCAGCTGATTCCTAGCTCAGGCTGCTAACTCTGGGTTATTGTTAGCCATCTTGGGATTGGAGTAAGCAGATTCCACATATTCTCCTTTAACATCAGCTTCATTGGGTTGACATTTTGGGTTCACTACCATATCTAGGTTTCCCATTGTGATAATTAGATTAAGTCTACACTGCCCATCTTTAGATTTAATCATTAAAGGTGAGAACACCTCTAATTCTGGGAGGTCCATAATCCAAGTATGCGAGAGTCAACTGACCTGCCCCCTCAGTGGTCTTATGAAAATTGTCTATTGTGATTGGACATGCAAATTAGGAGGGAGGAACAGGAAGTGACACATAAGTGACCCCTTTAAAAGGAGAAGGTCCTCAGTCAGCTAAGGGCTTAGGTGGAAGACAACATCTGGTGAGGACCTCTTCTGGATCATGGAGGAGTGTTGGAATGCTGAGACCCTGGTGGGACCTCTGACTGCTTCCCTTTGAATTATCACACAGGTAAGTTAGGCTGACTCTCTTTCTCCTCCCTTGGCATTTCTGGAGGCTCTACCCTCAAGGAGACCTCTCTTGCCTCTCTAATTGTAAAAAGTCTTGTGGCTAGAAACCTTGTTTAATTAACCTCTGTGCCCCTCTGCTGGGCCTCTAAATTCTTACCTGGTCTAGTCCTCTGGTCTGGGCCAGAGTTTCTCTCTCTCTCAATTTCCCTACCTTCAACCTTCCTAACTGTAAATAAATCACCATAAAAGTCAATTTTGACTTGAGATTATTCCTTAATTGGGGAAATTTCCCCTGGCGACCACCTTTTAATATATTGAACCCATAAAACCCCTTTTTCTCCCTTACACCATTAGGACTCAACACTACCAATTAACTCAGTCCCTAGATTGACATAACACAACCTATATCTATGAATTTGTTGCTGCTTCAGATGACCTAATATAGCCTCCCAGTATTGGAAAAATTTTTTTGACCTGATTAACTTTTATGAAGTTGTTTGGATGATGATGGATAGGAGACTTTTATATCAGGTCATTATTTCATGTTTTTGGGTTAACCATCAGTTGAAAATCCTTGAAGATTATGATGAATTGAATTGGTCCTTGCCTAATTGGTGTCTACTGGTTATGTTGATGTAATTTAGCATTAGTAGTGACTCTTTTCACATTTGAAATTTGAGAATTAGCTTTAAAATTTGCTTTATGATTAGATGCATCAATTCATTCACATTCCTATCTTTCAACACACTTTTCTTTCTGTTTTTTTTAAATATTTGAACACCATGGGATTAGAAATCAGGAGCCCAGAACTCATGTTTCTAATCACAGGTCAATGTCATGGTGATAATGTATTTAACATGTTATTATATCCTGTCTTATGTTAAGATTGATAGTCTTGTATCTTCCTTCACTTTGTATTTATGTTAATATTTTAAAAAATGAAACAACCTCTTCCTTCATCATTGATTCTAGGTATTGTCTGTTTTCCATTAATGGGTCTCATCAGTGAGAATTAACTAATGTTGATAACCTACTTAAGGTTCACCAATATGGTAAATTTTAATTTTTTCTTGGTGTGAGCTTCAAAGGGAATAAATTTTGTCATTATTTTAATAAGTTAAAAACTCTGTACATTTATGTGGATTACATGGGAAAGAATGAGCAGAAGACATCTATAATATTAGGTGGTAAACAAAACTACTTGATCTGAAGCAGGCCACAGTTACAGCAACCATGGACTACTCTTTTATATGGATGATTCTCACACATCTGGGAGTCTGATCTCTTCCTATGTATATTTATTTTAATATATTCCTTTTTCCCCTTTTTTTGGGTTCCTTTACTATGCTGAAAAATGAGGGGGGTGTCCCTCAACTGGGGAATGGCTGAACAAATTGTAGTATATGATGGTGATGGGAGATACTATTGTACTATAAGGAATGATGAACTGCTTGATTTCTATAAAATAGGCAAGATATCCATGAACCTATGTAAAGTGAAATGAGCAAAACCAACATTGTACACAGTAATCAAAACATTATAGGATGATCAAATGTAATAGACTTTGCTTCTAATAGCAATGCAATGATTCAGGACAATCCTGAGGGATTTATAAGAAAAACATATGATTTATCACTTGTTTATGCAGGTGTAGAATGTGAGCTTTTGGTTTTAAAAGATTACTCTATTACAAAAACTGAATAATATGGAAATAGGTATTGAGTGATAATACATGCATAACCCAGTGGAATTTTTTGCCAGCTCTGGAAGGGGAGAGAGAAGAAGGGAGGGTGACAACTTAAATCATGTAACCATGGAAAAATACTTTAAAATATATAAATCAATAAATTTCAAAAATATAGTAGACAATATAAAATACCTACTAAAGCAAACCCAGTAATTCTACAAACATATTTAAAAAATATTTTCACACAAAGAAAGTAAGACATAAACAATCATAAAAACATTAATTACTCATGGGTAGGTTGAGTCAATATAACAAAAATGACAATTCTGCCTTACTTTATATAACTAATTAGTGCCATACCAATCTAGCAATAAAAAATTCATAGAGTGAGAAATAATAATAGCAAAATTAATCTGGAAGAAGAAAAGGTCAAACTTACCATATTAATGAAAAACAAATGAAGGAAGGAGCCTTAGCTTTGGCAGATCTCAAAAAATATTGTAAAGAGGTAACCATCAAAGCAATCTATTCCTAAGAAATAGAAAAGTATAAGTAGATCAATGCACAAATTTAAGTAATCAATATCAAATATTTTATGACTAAAGAAGACAGAGCAAATATCATGAGAAGCAGAAGGGATAATTTTGATTACATTAAATTAAAAAGGTTTTGTACTAACAAAATCAATGCAACCACAACTAGAAGGGAAACAAAAAACTGAATAAAAATTTTATAACAAGTGTCTCTGATAACGGCCTCATTCCTCAAATTTATTGAGAACCCTCTCAAATTTATTAGAATACAAAGGATTACCCTATTGATAAATGGTCAAAGGATATGAATAAGCAGTTCTGAACTGACAAAAAAACAAAACAAAACAAAACAAAAAACAAAAAACAGTGAAAGGTGTGTCTGCTAAAGGTGTTTGCCGTTTTCATGAATTATTTTGTATAAAAGTACAAGTGGAAAAAGAATTCCATTTGTATAGAATGGTCTTCTGCATGTTCCAGTTTACTATTGGTATATTGTTGACTGTACCAAGTTTAGAAATATTGTAAAACATATTAGTCTTCTGATTTTATTCACATATGCAACTCCTTAATGAAGATCTGGGCTTCTACCAATGTACACCCCCTGTGCAATTTATACACCTGTGGGAATGGGAAAATAAGGGACTTGTTCAGGGCCATATAATTAGTCGGTGTTAGAGGTGGGATTTGATGTCAGGCTTTTCAGGCTCTTAGAAAAACTTTCTAAACACTATACCCTATGGCCACTTCATGAATATAGTAGATATAAAAAAGACATAAATATGGGGAATTCAGAGAAATGTAACAAGACATTAATTTTTTTAACATTTATTAATAATCATTTTTAACATGGTTACATGATTCATGCTCCCACTTTCCCCCTCACCCCCCGCACTCCCCCCACCCATGGCCGACGCACATTTCCACTGGTTTTGTCATGTGTCCTTGATCAAGACCTATTTCCAAATTGTTGGTGGTTGCATTGGTGTGGTAATTTCTAGTCCACATCCCCAGTCATGTCCACCCCAACCCATACGTTCAAGCAGTTGCTTTTCTTATATGTTTCCTCTCCTGCAGTCCTTCCTCTGAATGTGGGTAGTATCTTTACCATAAATCCCTAAGAGCTGTCCTGGGTCATTGCATTGTTGCTGGTACAGAAGCCCATTACATTCGATTTTACCACAGTATATCAGTCTCTGTGTACAATGTTCTTCTGGCTCTGCTGCTTTCGCTCTGCATCAGTTCCCGGAGGTCTCTCCAGTTCGCCTGGAACTTCTCCAGTTTGTTATTCCTTTTTGCACAATAGTATTCCATCACCCGCATATACCACAGTTTGTTCAGCCATTCCCCAATTGAAGGACATACCCTCCTTTTCCAGTTTGATGCCACCACAAAAAGCGCAGCTATAAATATTTTCGTACAAGTCTGTTTATCTATGATCTCTTTGGGGTACAAACCCAGCAATGGTATGGCTGGATCAAAGGGCAGGCATTCTTTTATAGCCCTTTGAGCATGATTCCAAATTGCCAGCCAGAATGGCTGGATCAGTTCACAGCTCCACCAGCAATGCATTAATGTCCCAATTTTGCCACATCCCCTCCAACATTCATTACTCTCCCCTTCTTTCATTTTAGCCAATCTGCTAGGTGTGAGGTGATACCTCAGAGTTGTTTTGATTTGCATTTCTCTAATTATTAGAGATTTGGAACACTTTCTCATGTGCTTATTGATACTTTTGATTTCTTTACCTGAAAATTGCCTATTCATGTCTCTTGCCCATTTATCAATTGGGGGAATGGCTTGATGTTTTATACAATTGCTTTAACTCCTTGTATATTTGAGTGATTAGACCCCTGTCAGAGTTTTTCGTTATAAAGATTTTTTCCCAATTTGTTGTTTCCCTCCTGATTTTGACTACATTGTTTTTGTTTGTACAAAAACTTTTTAGTTTAATATAATCAAAACCATTTAATTTACATTTTGTAATTTTCTCTAACTCTTGCTTGGTTTTAAAGTCTTTCCTTTCCCAGAGATCTGACAAGTATACTATTCTGTGTTCACTTAACTTATTTATAGTTTCCCTCTTTATATTCAAGTCGTTCACCCATTCTGAATTTATCTTGGTGTAGGGTGTGAGATGTTGATCTAGACCTAATCTCTCCCATATTGTTTTCCAAATTTCCCAGCAGTTTTTGTCAAATAGTGGATTCATGTCCCAATAGTTGGGCTCTTTGGGTTTATCATACACTGTCTTGCTGCTGTCATTTAATCCTAGTCTATTCCATTGATCCTCCTCTCTGTCTCTTAGCCAGTACCATATTGTTTTGATGACTGCTGCTTTATAGTATAGTTTAATATCTGGTACTGGTAGGCCCCCTTCCTTCAAAGACATTAATTTTTATAGGAGGAGGAACTCATAATAAATAGAAAAATACACAAAATGAACTAACACAATCATGTAGTGGAAGCAACCCTGAAAGAAGTCAGAATTTAGATTAAATTGAATAACCATTATTGGCTCCAGAGGAATCATGTTCATATACAGTTTCATCTATCAACAAAGTGGTGGACTACAGGTGAGGAATGTTGTATATTCTATCAGATTGTATTGTGATATTGTTTCAACTATTTTTTCTTTGATATGTGTTGAGGGTTTTAGGGCTATAACAGATTATTGGGAAGTAATAGTGACCAACAAAAAGTAAAAGTAATATATTATTAAAAGAAATATTTATGTCAATTAATAGCATTTAAAATGAAGCTTTTCATCCCTCTTTTCCCAAGGGGGTAGAAACCAAAATATAGTTTTAAAAGGTTTCCACTTTATAGTAAATATGTGCCATCTCTTCAGAGTTAGTTGTAAACAAAGGTCCTGACTTATAGACTTCACTTTTGAGTGAGAATAGATGATTTTCCCCACCTTCACAAATTAATAATAATAACTAAATTATATTAAATACAAATTGATAAAATATGTTTAATAAAATTTAAAATCATTTTATAATAAGTTCAATTCTTATATTTCAATAAAATATTTTACCTTCTTCTTAGTCCTTTTATGTATTTATTTAAAGGTTGCTGAGTGATTAGCACAGTGGGTTTGGAATCAAGACCTGAGTTCAAACCTGTATAAACACTAACTAGCTATGTAACTGTGGATATATCATTTAATCTTGGTCTATCTCATTTTTTTCCTCCTATAAAAATAGAGAATTGGCCTCCACTCACATCTCAGAGGTGTTGCAAGGATTAATGAAAATTTGTAAAGTTCTTAGCACATAGTCAGTGATTATTTAATATTCCTTTTTTTCCCCATCCTTCCTTCATCAAAGAAAGATCCCATTTTCATTCTGAATCCAAACTTCTAACTTTCCCTTGTCCTCACTTTTTCTTACTCTTGTTTTCAGTTAACACATTGAGATAGCAGGCTAACAATTATAGATTCATATCAGAGCAACAATAACAAAAATGCAAGTGATCTTTAGAAAGGAAACTATATAGTGAAAGGGAAAAGAGCTCAGAATAAGGAATCTTGACTTTACCATTTCTACCACTTAACAGGATGTGTTATATTATATAAAAGTCACTTAAACTAGTTGAGATTCATTTTCCTCATTTATAAAATAGAATTATTTTATATTTTATAAATATTTTATAATTCTATTTTTGTAAGGAAATTGCTTTTTAAAACATTATATAAATATAAATATATTATGTAAATATGAATGACAATTATACACAAGCTCAGTTTATTTACAAACTTCTTATTTACACTCTCTTCAGAAAAGAGGAGGGACTATGGCTTATATCTAAGCTGCTTCCAGCCAACTGGCATTATTGTTTGCTGACTGATTGACTTGGTCCCTAGTCAGGTGAACAATAACAAACCACTAAACTTTATATCAAAAGTCAATAAAAGGAAGTCTCCATGGAAAGTAGAAACTGAGTTCTTCTTTCTTCTCTTAAAAAGTGGTAGTACCATCTGGGGGCATAAAATTATCTTCTTCCATTTAAAAGTTCTGTTCCGTATGCTCTCTGTCCTCAATACATAAGAATCATCATCAGTATCAACAATAAGCATTTAGTGAATATGGGACTCTATGCTCTGTGAGTAGTGGGAGGATTTAAAAAATTGTGATGCTATGATTTGATGATAGGAATAGATATGTATGTGTGTATATATGCATGTATATGGGAATACATAATTATCCACATACATATCTTAGAATCACAGATGTAGATTGAAGGGATCTGGGTATTTTAGTCACCTAATTTCACAAGTAAGGAAATCGAGTGCCAGTGAGGTTAACTATCTCGAACAAGATCAGTTACAAAAGGAATAAGAGAATTAGGCATGATTTCAATCAGGATCAGGACTAATGAGTCAAAATTGTACCAACTTTCTCCTGCAAAACTCTTCCCTGCCTTCCTCTTCAGTTTTTACAAATTATTTCAAGGGAATAAAGATAAATTAACACATATGAAAGCTTTAATTTTAATATATTCATCATGATAAAAAACATTTGGAATAAACAAGGTTTCAGTTTCTCTAAACTTTAGAGGGAATCCCTTTGGGAAAAATTCAAGAAAATAAAGATTGTTGTTGTTATTTTTCCTTTTTCCTTCCTATTGGCCTTCACATGCCTAGAAAGAACTCCAAAATGTGTGTTAACTAACTGAAGTGAATATCCATATTTTCTATGGCCATATCATCCCCCAAAGGCATGTCTTCATCAGCTCAACTCAATTTACCTCAATTCAGCATGTCCTCTGAGCCTCTTTGAATGACAAACTCAGAAAACAAGGACAGTACAATCATCCAGGGGCAGCTTCATTGATTAAAAAAAAAATCATTTCAAACTAACTTCAGTTTTGTTTTTCCGGCCTGGTAAGTTAAGGGGAAAGGCAGTTAGGTGACACAGTAGATAGAGCGGTAGGTCCTAAAATCAGGAGATCTGAGTTCAAATCTGACCCAAATACTTACTAGCTGTGTGACCCTAGGCAAGTCGCTTAACTCCATTTATCTCTTCTAAAAGATGAGCTGGAGAAGGAAAGCACATCCTGCTATTATCTGACAAGAAAATTCCAAATACGGTCACATAATGTCAGACACAATTGAAATGACTGAACAACAATAATAATCAGCCAACGTGTCTTCAAACATATTAGGCATTGGAAGCCTGTTTCCATACAGTTTCCATGCATTTACTCAGGCTCAGGGAAAGTCTTTTACTTTTGGAGAAAAGAAAATCAACTTAGAACCTCATAGATGGAAACTTTGCCCTTTCATGACTGTCTTTCCTCTTAGAAAACAAGTTAAAATGTACCATCGGCCAGGTTAATTGACTTACAAGTGTGTCTTTTTAATAAGTGTCATAAAGTATGTCATGCTGCTGAAACTTGCTTTCAGTGCGATTTTTTTTAACTGTTGTCAACCAGATTAAAGTTTATTGTTCACATGTAAGTTCAGTTTTCGAGTGGTAATGAAAGACATTAAATTGATTTCCCATGCGTAGACAGAAAGAGGGTTATGTCCTTTGCTCTCTCTCAATGTGCCTTCCTGTCCTTCTTTCTCCTGCCCTTTTTGCTAAGCACAGAACAAACCAAAGTGAAACTTTTCCACTCACTTATTGCACAGGTCCTTTGCCATCCATTTTTGCACCAGGACACTGCAGAAAAGTTTCAGAATATTCTGATTTGTGAGAATCAGAAATCAGACCTGGTGCAGCACCTTGTGTCCTGGCCCTGACTTTCAGTTGAATTCAACCTGGTCATTATTTGCCCTGTGACCTTGGAAAAACTCACTTCAGGGAGAGAGGAGAGACTTGTCAGAGGGGAATTGAAAGTGATGGGGGCAAGAAGGGTGAAGCTGGACATCCTGATGATACACTTTGCTAACTTCTCAGTTTTGCTGATGAAAGTAGCAGCTTCCCGGTTGGGACCCAAACCACGTAGAAATAGGGCAGGAGGTGGAAAATAGAGATCCAATTGGAAGGTGCTTCAGGTAGGGGTGAAGGAAATATGAAAGGAAGAGAGAAACAGGAAGAGAGGATAAAAAATTTGACAGTGTTAATAGAAACTAGGGCATTTCTAAATGACTGCTAGAATATCTGAATTTCTTAATAAAAATTTCAGGAAGCTCAGGGGTGTCTGGGCATCATATGTAAATGAAAGGGGAATGAAATATTCTATCCTCTATGAAAGACTGAATACCTAGAGCTGACTCTTTAATGAAGCGTTAATAAGGCCAACGGGCTTAAAACTTGCCTTTTCTTTTCCCCAAGTCATATCTCCCAGGGCTTAGCCCAAGCCCTCTTCCACAAATGATTTTTACCTCAAGAATCTGTAATGTCAAAAGTGAGCCATAGATTCCAACCCTTCCTGGCCTTAGTTGGCCAGTATTTATTCTGTTGAAAGTCAATCATTTGGTCAGGCACTGCTCATCCATTAATGAGACTTTCTGAGTTTAAATGGTCTAGTCCTCAAATAATGTGTGTTTAGTTTGTCAAAAGATCAGTATTCAAGGTCTTCCTTAATCAGTAGGACAGGGAAGAACTTAAAAAAATCTAATATAGCTTTGAGACCCTCCAGGCAATGCTGACATATTAGAGTATGAAATTTGAAGAAGTCTTATATAGAATATACACTTAATAAGTATTCAATTAAATTATTTGAAAATCTTTGTTCCTGGAGTTCACCTGTATTTATTTTTGTTGTTTTAAGGGTAAAATGGAATTTCCTGCTTGTCAAGCTCCCTTAGTTTGCTTAGTAGAGCTGTAATTTTGTTTAATTTTCCTTTGATCAAAGATCTTAAGTATTTCAAAGGTGTTTTATTCCCCATTATTAAAATCATTGTATAAATTAGTCTCCAGATTCTACCCATTTCACTCAGCTTAAGTTCATTCAACTGTTCTCAGGTTTTCTGAATTCACTTCTCCCTCCATTGCATTCATATACTATAATTTGGTCAGTCGCCCCCAATTGATAAGAACTACCCCCTACCTCTCTTACTTTCTATTTATTCGCCACTCCAAAAAAAAAGAAAAAGAGTTGTTATATTTTTTTTGTACATATAAGTTCTTTTCTTCTTTTTAGGCCTTTTTGAGACCCAGTAAAGAGATATTGGGGCCATAATTCCCAAGCACTTTATATAATGTCTGGATCTATTCATAACTCCATTGGCAGGGGATTGATGTGCCTGCTTTCTCAAAGTCCCTCCAGCATTTGTCATTTTATTTTATTGTCATTATTGCCATTCTGATGTGTGAGTTAAAACCTTAAGTTACTTTAATTTTCATTTCTCTAATTATTAATGATTTGGAACATTTTTGATTATGTGAATATTAACAGCTTGAATTTCTTCCTTTGAGAACTGCCTGTTTATATCTTCTGACCACTTAACAATTGCTAAATCAGCCTGGGCATTTTTCCCTGAACCAGGCTCCCTCCTTATATGATGACTTTAGATACATTTGAGGAAAATCCCTGTTTCTTTAGTTTGTTTTTGATTTATTGATTTTCTCTAAACTGAAAAATGATAACTTCATTTTCTGACTCCCATCTTTTTTGTGGCATAGTTATCGTCTCTCTTAAAGTCACAAAACAAAACTCGAAGAATGAATAGATTTACAGGTTATGGGAGACAAACAAAATTCTTATCAAATCCTATCCTAAGTAACCATCCCCAAAAGGGAACAAACATCCCCATAATGGTCAGCATTCTGGGTAATGCTCCCTTACAAATTCTTTAGTTTTTCTTTTGCTCCTATTTGCTCTTGGCAAATATTTTTTCTGTTGCTATTCTCTATAAGAGGTCCCTTTTAAAGTGCTGTATTGTTATATATGAAGTCCATTTCTCCAATACTTCTCAGCATATATGTCTCTAGTCACTATTCCTCTTCAGAATGTCTTGCTGTAGTTCTTTCTCCATCTTGCTTCACTAGTCCTGCGGTTCACATATCCTTCAGTTCTCACTGACTTCTAGCTGTTCCCTCAAATAATGAATAGGTCACTCAGATTCCAAATTCTAGATATGTGTCACAACTCATTTTGTCTGTCCCAATAGAAATAAATCTCCCAAACTCCAGCAAATTGCTGAACATCCCATATAACCTATAGTGTGTGTGTGTGTGTGTGTGTGTGTGTGTGTGTGTATACACACATACATATAGGGCAACTAGATGATGTACTGGATAGAGTGCTGCAAGTGGAATCAAGAAGACTCCTCAGTTAAATATGATCTTAGATACTTACTAGCTGTATGATTCTGAACAAGTAACTTAACCCTGTTTGCCTTAGTTTCCTCATTTATAAAATGAGCTGGAGAAGGAAATAACAGACCTTTACAGTATCTCTGCTAAGAAAACACTAAATTGCTTCATGAAGAGTCAGACATGACTGAAAAATGACTGAACAAAAATATATATCCCAAGTCCCAGTGCTAATTGGTACTGGAATCTTTCCTCATTGGAGGAAATAAATGCCCCATGCCTGCACAAGCAGTGAGGTGGAGTTGACAAAACAGAGAAAGGAGAGTTCCAAACTTTTGGATTATCTTCTTAGAGCTAGGTGTTTCTGACTCTTTTGGCTGTTGGATTAGAGAGAGAAAATGAAAGATATCAATCCTACTTTGGGTTGCTGAAGGAAAAACGATTCTTGGAAGGGATCAGCATGAAAAGAGCTAGCAACCTCCATCATATTGTATATCTACTTTGTTACATTAGAAATTTCTGGGAACTTCCCTTCAGGTGAGTTCTAGGACTCTTTCCCCTCATAGCTGAGTAATGGGAGAGCTCCATCACTGTACATTGTATATATCCCCTTATGTATAATGATCTTGTTTCTGTTTTGATAGTGGTTTGATTAATATTTTTCTTTGCTACTTACTGTGTATTCATTTTAGAACTGTTTTTAGTGGGAAGGGAGTTAATTGTTAGATATAAAGGAGTCAAACCTTGGGGTCCTCCTTTATATCCAAAAGAAATCACCATCAGAAGTTTAGCTTTCATTTGAACATCACATCCTGTAGACAAAAAAAAAAAGGATTTATGGGAAGAGAGAAATAAAATACTAACCCTGTCCCTGTACCTACTCTCTTTGAGGAGAACAGAGTAGCCATGCTTCTGACCCCAACATCCTGCTGTCCCTCCTGGCAGGAAATCAAGTCTCCATTGGATAAGGAGGGAGGGGAAAAGAGGAATAGATGCCTATTCTGCCTCCCTTCAAGTCACACAATGAGACTCCTATGGCAGTAGCCCTAGATACATGTGTTTATATAGACACATATATACATACATATATACAATCACATAACATGTACACATGTATAAAAACAAATATATATATATATATATGAGTATATTGTTTGTCTGCATATATGCATATGTACATAATAGATGTTAGATTAGGCTTAAGGCACTGGGTATAAGGGATACCGAAAGGAGTAAGAGAAGACTATGGAAATGAGGAGTGGGGAGTGCTAAAGATAAACTTCTCTAGCTTCACAATTTGGCCATCGCTGATTACAAACCTAATATGAGCCCAACAGCGGTCAATGTACTTAGTGGAATCATTCACACAAGGCAGATTACCTTCTATCAAGATGCTTGGCACTGGGTTAACACAGATTCCATTATCTTCCACACCAGGGAGAGAGAGGAAAACAACAGGACACAGATAAAAAGTAGTGGGGTCTCCAAAGCTAGACCAGTTTTTTAAAAGATTTTTCTCCTAGCCCCTGATGGGCTCAGTCACTTCATATGAGACAAGTTTCAGCTGATTCTCAGCAGAAACAAGATTTTACAAAGGTCCCCATGATGGAATCTTCTTGCTCTGCTCAAATTTGTACCTTGGAGAAGAAAAGTAACTTTCAAGTAATATCAATACAATTCTCTCCCTCTACCAAAGAGTAGGAAGGAGAAAAAAAATGAAAAGGGTGAAATTCTATGGGAGCTTTTGACAGGAGATCTTGGCACAACAAAGGCTGACCTCATATATAAGCACAGTGGGTATCACCTACATGTTGAGAAATGCATGACAACTTGGATTTGTATTGTCTTATCTCTGAAACCAAATTCAATGTTATTTTCACTAGCTTATAATTCTTTGAGGGTAGATGTTAAATATATTTTCTTTCTTGTGATGTAATAAATATCTTTGAAATGCATGGGCTGAATTACAGAATGAATAAATGACAAGTTAGAGCTAATAGTCATTTATATAAAAAGTAGGGATGAGGTCAATAACTATATCAAAATATTAAATGGGTGCTGTAGTATTGATAGAATGTATTTTTTAAAAAATAATTATTTTTGGTGCTAAGGAAGTTTGGATTAGGATTGGGAAGGAGAGTAGCTCTGTGTTTATACCCTTGTTGGGGCCTTGGGGCATTCAGAGGAGTGCCTCTAAAGATAGTGAATATCTGATGATGGAGGATAAAATATGAAAGATAAAGACAGAGTAGGACATAAGAGGATAGGGTTGGGAAGGGTGGGTTAGGGTAATAAATATTTCAGAATCTCTTCACCTACTTCATAGTTTTGTCAGAGGACATCCAACCCTAAGGCTGCTTCTATTGAGAACTGGACAAATGGACTAATAAAGCTTGGCCAGGGTGACCCTCACCATTTCTCTGTCTCTGTCTGTCTCCTGTCTCTATCTGTCTTTCTGTCTATCTGCCCATCTCTCTTTCTCCCTTCATACACATACAGAGAGAGAGAGAGAGGGAGAGAGAGAGAGAGACCCAGTATTGTTTCTTCTTCATGTTCAAGGGTTTCCAACATAGGTGCCTTTTTGAGCCAGTCTTTCCCAGGTTAAGATTATTCATTACTCCTATCACCTTTTTGTATCTTTTCTGAACTCCTGATTATCAATTTCTTACCTGTCTCCTATCCTGTTAAAAAAATAATCATAGGATCATTTACTTAGATTCATAAGGGAACTCTGTGGATCTCTTTCAATCCTCTCACAAATCATAAATCCTATTTACCAAATAGCTATTAGAATTTCACTCACAACAAGCACTCACTAATTCAGTACCTCTTAAGGAAACTGATTATGCTTTTTGTATTGAGGGTATGAGGGTGGATATGTTATGGAGGTTGATAAAGCTGTAGGCAGTCAGGAAGCTAGTGTGGCTTAACCTCAAGCTGTTTACTGATGGTGCCGGATTTAGGAATGACCAGCACCCAGTGTCTAAGCCAGCCAAGGGATTGCCTCCTTGATCTAAGTTCAGGATGTTGAATGAACTTCCTTGCTATGATCTTCAGCTGCCCCAAGGGACCAGCCCTGGGACAGAAATAAATGATCTTTTGATGGTAATATAGAGCAACCTTTTAATAGGGTAAATCTAATTGATGTTCCTATCAGGTCAGCAAAGTTCTCCTAAACTTACCTAACCTAGGAAACTAAGATCCCACATTCCTCCTCCCAGCCACCCTGGATCCCCAAGGGGTAGAAATGAAGGTGAGAAGTAAGGAAAGAACAGAACAGAACCCAGCCCTGGGTCTCCAGGGCTTTATATATCCTGGGTCCAACTGGAAGTTGGTACTTGCCCTGGGGCTCATGCCAAGGTCAACATTCCAACAAGGACAACTGACAGGTTGCCCCAAGCAAACATGGCATTATTAATCCTATACTATAAGATGCCCATTTGTCTTTTGGAAATTTGCACCTTGCAACATTTCCAGATTCCTATGTTACTAAACTACACTAAAGAATCCTACACTTACATTAAATTAAACTAAAACTAATTCCCCTTAATCCCTTCAAGTATTCCCAAAACAATAAAAAGGGTTCTAACTGCTATTCTTAAGTTATTTCTATTCTAAGCTAAACTATGACATGTAATAGGAAAAATCAAAGGAAAGAATGGGGTTTAAGTTTTACAAAAAGAAAAAATTTTGAACATAAAGGAAAAGTTAATCATAAATCATCAACACAAACATTCAAATCATTATTGCTAGCTAAAACAAAACATACAGCAATAAACTTTAACTATAAAACTTTCTATCTGCATGAACTAAGAATCAAATGCAACATCTATGAAAAATTCTTAGCAACTTTCTAAAGAACTAGATACAAACTTTCTAAGTGTTAGTATATTATGGTGTTAATACACTTACTGGCTGTTAGAAAGTGTTAGTAAGATAAGTAAGCCTAATATCAGCTAAATGCTTTAGTTAGATTAAAGATTTAAACTATGTACATTATTTTACAAAAGAAAAAAATTCTGACCCTAATCTAGCTTATCCAAAATAACTATTCTTTCTCTGTCTTGTTAGTACAGACTATAACTAAGGATTAGTAAATAAGCATATATATATACAAACAATTCTTTTAAAATGAATGATAGTTTGAGTAGAAAGATGTCTGAACCAAAGTAAGAGGAAAACTCTAAGCTATGGGCAGACAAACCCTTCACTCCTATGTGTTATTTACATTTTGGAAAGTTTTAAATATTCTGTATGTTAAATCCAAGTTGGCCTCCCTAAAACTTCCTAATTCTACCCATGCCAAGGTGAAAAAATGTAAGTTTTATTTTTCCAGGTTAAACCACTTAAGCACCTTGGACCATTTTTTATGTATCATCTTTTTTAATCCTCACAATATCCAAGTGATTACCCCATCTTGATTTTTCCTGGTCAAATATGACATCTAGAATTGTACAATATTCTAGACAAGTTTCTAATAAAACCGAGAGTATAATTGAGGTGATCATCATACTAGCTTTAGATACTATACTTCTGTTACTCCCACCCAGTTTCACATTGGATATAAAAGAATCAGAGCACATTACTGATCATACTATTTTTTTTCCTTACTGAATTTGTTTTTTGTTCTATCCTCACCAAACACAAAATAAAATGGTCATTTTTATATACACAGTTGAACAGAGAAGGAAGATTGTACATGGAATTGCAGATTTCTATTACAATATTAAACACAGTTTACTTTTCTTTTTTAAGCATATAATAAGTTAAGCCTCTGTCTTTCAAAGTTGTTCTTGTATTTCTTTCATTTTTATTTTTTCTCTGCATTAAAAATACTGTACTCTTTTTTCCCTCCCTCCCTCCCTCCCTCTTTCTTTCTTTCTTTCTTTCTTTCTTTCTTTCTTTCTTTCTTTCTTTCTTTCTTTCTTTCTTTCTTTCTTTCTTTCTTTCTTTCCTTCTTTATTTCTCTTTATGCTAATTCATTTCTCCACCTCTTCTACTATTGGGGGAAGATGAGAGAAAAATAAATCCCCTTTTAAAAATTACCACATTTTCTATATCCAAAAATGTATGTCTTAATCTTCATCTTAATACTGATCTTCAAGGCCATTCAAATCCCTAAATCTTTAAAAACATGAATTGTCATATAATTACATCATTCCAATTGTGTCTATTTATATAATATACACATATACATGCCCATATACATAGGTGCATGTGTGTGTGTACATACTTATTTAGACTAAGGCATCTCAGGCATTGACATTTTAGAATGCATTCCCATGGCGTCAGCTAGGTGGCTCAGTGGATTGAGTCAGGTCTAAAGATGGGAGATTCTGGGTTCAAATATGACCTCACACCCTTTCTAGCTTGTGACCTTGTACAAGTCATTTAACCCCCATTGCCTGTCCCTTACTAATCTTCTGCCTTGGAACCAAAACATAGTACTGTTTCTAAGATTGAATGTAAAGTTTTTTTTAAATAAATAAATTAAATTAAAATGCTCTCCTTAAGACACAGAGCAATAGGTTTTTAAATACTAAATATAGGCTCAAGAAATGATTTAATTCTTTTTCTTTGGTGGGACAAGAAAGATAGTTTATTCCATATGCAGATACATATTTTATTTATTCCCAAGGATGGTCCCACTCTTTCTAGAATAGATGGACCTAGAATATAGCTGATACTGGTTTTAGGACAAATTGGGCATGGAGGTTTAGGACATCTACACATCTCTGTTTACATATATTCAATGGAATGGAAGCAGCCAAAAAGAAAACAAAAAGGGAGAATGGAAACAACACCACACATGCAATCTTGAAGAAGACATTTTTGGATGTCACAGAATAACAGATTTCCTCACCCAACATTCCATATACCAAAGGTTAATTACTCAAAATGGAAACTAGAATAGGAAAAAGTATGAGGCAGGGAATCTGCTGTTACTTAACAGCAGAATGTATTGCTATATAGGTCCCTGGAAAGATGAGCAAATTTAACTTGCTTTGAAGCACGTCATTTCTCCCTTTCAGTAGGATTCATGTCTCATGCTGAATGAATCTGGACCAAATATTTACTTAAAGAATGAAGTTGTCAGGTTATTTTGTGCGTTCAGTTCCATTCCTCTGCCAAAGCCAAACTGAGACTTTCCTTTTCTTAATAACAATGAATGGCACTACTACTCTTGCTGTCTTCTGCTTATTCCAAGTCCTATATAGCTTTTTTAAGATCTAGTTTAAGTCATTCTTTCTCCATTAATACAAACTTAACTAGAAAATATCTTAGTTATCTCTCTGTCTCCAGAATTCCTTTTACCTCTGATCAATATATTTCATCACTAAGTAATATACTTTAAATTATTATGATTTGTTTATCAATGTCCAGTTTTCAAAATACTTTCCTATACATTATCTTGATCTTCACAATAACACAATTGGTCATGTAGTATAG
The DNA here is from genome assembly GCF_016433145.1 of Gracilinanus agilis. Taxonomy (NCBI): domain Eukaryota; kingdom Metazoa; phylum Chordata; class Mammalia; order Didelphimorphia; family Didelphidae; genus Gracilinanus; species Gracilinanus agilis. The sequence goes on from NC_058130.1 coordinate 417,538,387, forward strand.
GTAATATTTTTCTTCATTTTGTCAATAAATAAACAGAATCATAGACATTTAGTTACTTGTTCAAAGTAGCAAGTAGAATAAGTGATAAAACATAAAACCTAGATAATATGACTCTTAGTCAGGGATTCTAACTATTATAATAATGCTAAGTCCTTGCTAATCAAGAAGATTGTAATTTTCTGGAAGGCAAGGAAAAAACATACTTATGCATTTCAAAAAGAAATGGGCTTACATGGGTTACTTACAACTTATTGATGTATGTATGGGTCCTGATGGGAGCGAGTTTGCCCATGGAAGCAAGAGATGGATTTCCCACAAAATGAGAAGAGGAGCATTGCTATTTATAGGAATGGCCATTGTACCCATGCATAGTTAGATGTTGACCTTTTGTATCATCTTGCCTTAAAAATATTTCCCTTTTGGGGGCAGTAGGGTGTCTCAGTGGATTGAAAGTCAGGCCTAGAGATGAGAGGTCCTGAGTTCAAATTTGGCCTCAGACACTTCCTAGCGGTCTGGGCAAGTCACTTAACCCCCATTGCCTAGCCCTTACCACTCTTCTGGGTTGGAACCAGTACACAGTAATAAATAAGACAAGGGCATACATGTATTGGTTCCAACGTGGAAGGTAAGGTTTAAAAATATATATCCCTTTTAAATCCTAATTTTTGTTATATCATCCAAATTGGAAGATAAAAGAAAAAGCATCAAGGCCTCAGTGAGACCTTTCTTGTGTTCTCACATCCAAATACCCCTGGCCCTCATTTGATTTCCACAAACACTATACATTGGGAATAGTTATATCTTTAGTTGAAGACAAGCATCGGTTCTTTTCAGGAACACATCTGTATCCTCAGGCTACAGATCAGTTTTCTAGGGCCTATTATAGAAGCAAGATAGACCACAGTCATAGAAAACATAGTTTTTGTGTTTATACTCTATTTGGGAAGCCAGAACACAAAAGTATACCTCTCTCTCTCTCTCTCTCTCTCTCTCTCTCTCTCTCTCTCTCTCTCTCTCTCTCTCTCTGCAAAGAGAGTTTCCTTTTCCAAGGAAACATAAGGAAAGGAGTATCAATCAGTAATAGTCTATAAGTCAAAAAGCAGAAGCAATAGAAAGTAAGGGGGAAGTCAGTGTAGGGAAGGAGTCATTAGGGATGGCTTCCATGATTCTTGTGCTGTGTGAAAAGAAATTCTTGGTTTTCTTTGTCTATTCTGAAACAACATCTTAAATGCCCCTACTTAGTACCTCACTAGATTGTGAGGACAGGATTAACTCTCCTTTGTCTACTTTTGAATGAATCAACAAAAGCAATAAACCCATACTTAACCCTAAAATAAGGGAAACTCTTACTACAGGAGTTTGCACCTCTAAAAGGAAGACTACAATCCAGGTGCTAACTCAGTAACATGCGAATCCAAACTGGATGACAATTTAGAAACATGTGAACCCTAGGAGGAGAACTAACATCTTTTGAGGCAAAAAGTCAATCCCACAGACACTGCCCATGGGCAGGCCTGGACAATTGGGAAACTGTGATTGGCCTCTGTGAAGAGGGGCAGGAACAGGAAACATCCATAAAAGCCACAAAATTCCTGAGCAGTCAGTCTGGTGAAGTTGGATCTAGTGAAGAGTGTCTCCTGGAGATAGTCTTCAAGGGAACTTCCCTGGAGACTGAGGCTTGGATCGTGGCATCAACTTGGATTCTGACTCCTGGACTATTTCCTTGGGTGAGTGAAAAGGGCTGACTCCTTTCCTAGTTTCCTAAGAGACTAGCTTCCATCTTGGAGGAGGCCTTATAGTTACTCACTACCAGTACTCCTGGCTAAGGACTAGTATAGGTATTTTCTCTAATCTCTCTCACATTTCTCTACTTTATTGTTTCCCCTCTATTTTGTAAATAAACTTCTGACTTGAGATATAATAACTCCAGCAAGCACGTTATTTCACATAATTTAAGTCCAACCACTAAATTTAGCCTTTATAGCTGGCCTTGACAAGAAAGACATTCCAATAGACAGATTCTAGAGATAGAAAGTACAGGCATAGAGCCACAAGGAATGAATGAATAGAATAGAGCATTCCATGTTGTAAACAGAAGGGCTGTGCTGAAAGGTATGGGAAAAAGTTTGTGGAGATGCAAACTGGTGGGAAGCTTTGGACCTGGAGGAAGAGGTATTCATTTTCCTAGTGAGCCTGGTCCCTGTAGATATCCTCTATTCTCTTTTCAGGAGAAGCAATAGACAGGAGCCACAGAGAGCATGCAACATATACATCAAGCCATTTCCCTGGGAAAAAAAGGCAATTGCTCAGTGAGGGGTTCATCTCTGACATTTAATACTCTCTGTTCTGCCCTAACAGCTGCAGGGCCCTCTGAAACCTTCCCTTCTGCTAGTAGTGGGTCCTGCTCCAAAGCTGTCCCTGTTTGTGCCTTATAAGGAGATGCTGCCTTTTAGAATTCTCCTTTCCTTTTCTTCCATCACTCAAAAATCCCTTTTCCAAACTCCATTCTCCCCCCCAATACTTTAGAAAGGAAGAGAGCCATGTTAGTTGTTCTGATCTGGACACAATAAACATAACCAATTGGAACTCGCATGAATAATTTAATCACTCAGCAGGGACTAGGCTAGGATGAGAAGACGCAGCAGCTTCCCCAAATTAATAAAGGCTTTTATGAAACCATAAAATAGCCATAATTCAATCATTTTAAAAAGGGCACCGAATACAATGCTTATTAAATGCTGGGTGTCGCTGAGGTGTGCACAGGGTGAGGAGAGAATGGCTCACTCAGCAGCAATGGGCCAAATACATGTTCCCCCCTTTTGCTGACAGGCACATAACCTGACCCAAGCATTTAATAAAGCTATATTTACTGAACTTTTTTTTCCATGACTGGCTAGGTCAAGGGAGAGTGCTAATGAAGAAAATGATTAGAACAAGGGAGGATATATATATATATATATATATATATATATATATATATATATATTTATATTAACTGTAAGTGCTTCATCTCAGTGCAAAAGAGCAGGACTTTTCTTGGCTCCAACTATCCTAATACTCCAAACTTGGTTGGGACTTTTTGTGAAAGAAATATATAGAATCTCCCTTCTCTTTCCATTTGCCTTAACAGAAGAACAAAAAATAGAAAGTCTCTTCTCTTATCATCTCAATATCCTCACCTTTAGAATGAGTGAGTTGGGCTAGATTCTTTCTAAGGTTCTTTCTAGTTTGATCATTCTATGATAAATTCTTTTATTCTTTTTTACATATTTGATGTAAAAAAAAAACTTTGAGAGTTTTTGCATGCCTTTATGTAAGCCTCTGACTTTCTGCCAAGACCTATTTACCATACATTTATGCCAGACTTGCCTGATATCTAGAAACCCCTCTAGGTTCTTATTCTCTTTCCTAGGTTTGTTCTCCATTGCATTGTCAAGGAAAAAAGATGATAATAAGAATTATATAATCATAAACTTAATACTGGAAGGGACTTTAGGGGGCATCTAGTCCAGCCACCTTTATTTTAAAATAGAAAAAAATGGAATTCCTAAGAAATTGACTTGCTCAAGGTCACACAAATAATAAATGGCAAGTTAGTACTTAAATATAGAACCCCTGATTCCATATTCAACTGTCCACCAGTCATATTCTTTTCTTCAAGATCAATGCTTTCTACTGGAAGGATCTATGATATAATAGAGAGAACAATGAATTAAGAATCAAGAGCTCTGAATTTTAGTGCAGAAAAGTCGATGTCATCTTTCTATTCAATAACCTCCAGTGACTCATTATCACCTCCAAGATCAAAGCTGAAATCCTTTTTTTGATATTCAAGACCCATACATTTCTCCCTATACCTTTTCCAATCTTCTTCTATCTTAAATCCTTCCCCCTCCCATGTACCACACAGTTCAATATTATTGCCCTTTTTAATGTTTCTCAAACAAGAAACTCAATCTCTTCAATCTGAGAATTTTCATTGGCTGTCCTCTATTCCTGGAATGCTTTCCTTCATCATCTCTGCTTCCTAACTTCTTTGGCTTCTGTCAGTTCCTAACTAGTCTAACCTTTTGCAGGAAACTAACTTTTCAGGATCCTTAATTCTGGTGCCTTCCTGCTGTTGATTATTTCCATTTTTTCCACATGATATATATATATATATATATATATATATATGATTTTTACCTTTTTACCTATACATTTGCCAGTTTTCTTCCCCATTATATTGTGTGCTTCTTGGGACAAAAGATCATCTTTTATATATCTTTTCATCTCCAGTTTAGCACAGTGCCTGCCACATAGTAGGTACTTCATAAATATTTCTTAGCTGACTGAATGCATCTCAGTTTTTCCTCTAAAAATAGTCATAATAATACTTTTCCTGCTTGGCTCACTAAATTTCACTTCTTTTATGTATATGACAAGTAAAAAAGAAATAAAATCATTCCTCAATTATAGTTATATGAATAAGATAATTCATTTGCAGCGATTGGTACATTTTTGCCTTGTGGGGGGAAAAAGAGTCTATGCTAGTGAGAACCCTTATCTTGGAGTCAGAAAACCTAGGTTGAATCTTAAGTCCTACACTTGATCGATGGAATACAAAAGGCATTGTGATGTAGTAGAAAGAGGAAGCCAAACCTGAAATTTGAATCCAAGCACCACATTTTTCTACCTTTGTGATCTTGCCAAATCATTTCCACTCTCTGACTCTTTGCTCATTTGTAAAACGAATAAAATAATACCTGTCTCACATCTCAAAGAGTATGAGTCCAAATGGAAAATGCATGTAAGAGTGTTTTGTAACTCTAAAGTTATATACCAGGTGCCATTATTATTATTACTATTCCTCCTGTTGTTAGGGAAGAGAATCAAAGACTCTAGAAAGAAGAAGGGTCTTTAGAGAATCTTTAGTCCAGATTCATTATTTTATAGATGAGAACATTTAAGGGATAAAGTGACTTCTCAAACAGTTCTTGAAGCAGTTCAGAATGAGGATCCCATTCTCCTCTTTTTTTTTCAGTCCATTTCCCTTCTTCTCAAATCACTGCTCCTAACTGCATAATTTTGCTACATTCAAGGAGGGATGACAACATTCAGTACCATGGGTCACCAGGGATCAAAATGATAGTCTTGAATGTTTGAGGGATAAAAGTAAGAGGGACACAAAGAATTTAAACCTTGCAAGGAAATTTCTTTTTTTCCTTCATGACTAAATTAAATTGCCACTATCTTCATGAAGCCTTCATTAGTACCTCCTAGGTGTTAGTAGAACATATTTCTAAGATATCTTTATATAAACATGAATATATACATACAAATATTTGAATATAACATAAATTGATTATTTGAATATTTTTGTACATATATACAAATGTTCTGTGTATTGACATCTCAGAATCTCTTGTCTCTATGTATGTGATATATGTTACATGTGCATTACATGTATCACATACACATGTATATTACATATACATATATATGGGGTCTGTAAATTTTGCCTTCACCCATAGAATATAAGTTCCTTGAGGGAAGAGCCAATTTTGATTTTTTTTAAACCCTTACCTTCCATCTTGGAGTCAATACTGTGTATTGATTGGCTCCAAGGCAGAAGAGTGGTAAGGGTAGGCAATGGGGGTCAAGTGACTTGCCCAGGGTCACACAGTTGGGAAGTGCCTGAGGTCAGATTTGAACCTAGGATCTTCTGTCTCTAGGCCTGGCTCTCAATGCACTGAGCTACCCAGGTGCCCCCTGATTTTGTTTTTTAAATAAAATTCTTAGTACAAGGGAAATAATTAATAGACATTTATGATAGATTGATTAAAAAAGTGATGCAGGCAAACCAAAGACTAATCCCATTTTCTTCACACTCCTGCAGAGAGTTGACTCAGCCCAAGGCTCTTTTGATTACTTAGCAGTAAATGTGGAGAGCCATAATTTGGGGTTCATCTTCATGGTATTTTCAGGGGAGTGACAGAAGTGGAAGGAAGGAAGCCTTCTGACCCAAAGGGTGGAAACTGACTCAGAGAGTGCTGCCTTTTACTCCATTTCTAATTCTGCCATTTATTGGGATGTGTCCCAAGAATGCATTTTTAGGAAAGGGAATATAAATAATTAATGAGCTGTGCTTCAGAGATGGGCTCTAAGTGACTTCTGTGACCCATATAGCAACACACACACACACACACACACACACACACACACATACATGCGCGTGCCTGCTGAGTCTATTTCTCCTCTCCCTAACTCTCTGGAAACTCCTCTGTCATGTTTCAGTGAGCTACAGGTGTAAGAAGATCACCAAATTTATCCAACTTCAAATGACAAAATGTTAACCTTAATCTATATCAATCTTTATCAGTGAGGGTTAGGTCATTTGGGGCCTGGATTTTTACTAATTTTATCATACATAACCAATAAGAACTGCCAGGAAAGATACTGTGGGGGAAATTTTGAAGGATTTATAATTGAAAGGTCTGGGTTAGAATCCAGGCCCTGGTCCTTATTTCCTATGTGACTGAGCAAATCACTTAAGCTCTCTAAATCTCAATTTCACAAAATCTGAGAGCTGATCCAAACTTCAGAAATTATCTAGGTTTATACAGTCTTTTAAAAACTTTTTTTTTTAATTTTAAAATATTATTTCCATGCTTACATGATTAATTTTCTTTCCCTCCCCTCTTCTCTCCCCACTCTAAGAGCCAACAAGCAATTCCAATGGGTTGTACAAATGTTATCACTTGATCCTATTTCCATATTATTCATTTTTGCTATATAGAGCAATTTTTTAAAGCCAAAACCCAAATCACATAACCATATATACATGTAATAAGTGATGTAATACTTTTCTTTTGCATTTCTACTCCCATCATTCTTTCTCTTAATGTGGATAGCATTCTTTCACATAAGTCCTTCAGAAGTGTTCTGGCTTGTTGCTGTAGGAAAAGTCTAGCACAGAAAGGAGATTTGCTTTCGGAATGTTGCAAGCAAGGAAGCTTGAAGAGCAGGAAAGACAGTTGGAGGAGCAATGGAGGCTTATGGGAAATAGAATTGGGAGGGGAACTTCATCTCTGGATTCAGTGAGAGAAGGAGGACTTTTACCTCACCTCAGGATTCAGTTTTGGATACCTGGGGTTTTCCCTATCTTTCCCCGTGTGCCTTGAAGATCTGTTTGTGTTCCTGTTTCTCCTGGATAACACCAAAGACGCTGATCAGTCATTACAGCAGCTGACGGGTTTTTTTGACCCAGAGGCTTGCTGACCCAGGCTGAAGCTTTCTACCCAACTCTGTGCCAACTGAGAAAAACCTTTACCACCCTGTTGGTATATCAGATAGCTGACAGACTAAAGGAAGGAGGAAAGAGCATTTTGGGTTTAAGCCTTGGGCTTAGCCCAAGCTGAAAAGGACCCGGCTTCTATAGTGACAGGATAAGGTTTTTCTACCCCACTCTCCACACCCATCTTTGTTCTTTGTTACAATACCGCCCCCCCCCCCAGCCCGTTAAGACAAGCAGTTAGATAAGAATTTCTTTTGAAGATACAATAGAAGTAGAAAGTAGAAAGAAACTTTGTTTATGCCAAACCCTAGGCTGTCCTTCATTCAGTCTTACCCTGGCAGGGTTGTGGTCAGAAAGGGCTTCTTGGGGTCCAGGAATTATGTTAAGTCCTGGAAAACTGTCTATACCACAACCATAGAAGTCCCTTATCTGAATACTGGTTCCTGTCCATTCTGTTCTCAACATCATCACAGGGATATACCTCTTGAAACCTTCGATTAAGGGGGAGGGTGAATTCTACTAGACATATACAAATACATCTGTGTATCACCCAACACACCTTTGGGCTTCTCTCCAATTGATCATTTATAACAGTTTAACCATCATTTTAACATTGCATTACTACTAGTAGAAAAGTCCATTACATTGGATTGTTACACAATGTTTTACTTTCTGTGTTCAATATTCTCCTGGTTCTGCTCATTTCACTCTGTATCAGTTCTCTGAGGTCCTCCCAGTTCACATGGAATTCCTCCAGATCATCATTCCTTACAACACAACAGTATTCCATCACCAACAGATACCACAATTTGTTCAGCCATTCCCCAAATGAGGGACACTGACTCATTTTCCTTTTTTTTTTTTTTTTTTTTGCTATCACAAAGAGCATAGTTATAAATATTTTTGAATAAGTATCTTTCCTTATTATCTCCTTGGGATACAAATCTAGTAGTGTTATTGCTAAATGAAAGGATATATGCATTCTTTAAAAGCCCTTTGGGCATAATTCTAAATTGCCTTCCAGAATGGCTGGATTAATTCACAACTCCACCAGCAGTGCTTTAATGTCCTGATTTTGCACACAACCCCCTCCAACACGTATTATTTTACTTTACTGTCATATTGGCCAATATGCTAGGTGTGAGGTGGTACCACAGAGTTATTTTGAGTCACATATCCTTAATTATGAGAGATTTAGAACACTTTTTCATGTGCTTATTGGTAGTTTTGATTTCTTTATCCGAAAACTGTCTATACATTTCCCTTGACCACTTGTCAATTGGGGAATGGCTTGATTTTTTTGTACGATTGACTTAGCTCCTTATAAATTTGAGAGAGATTAGACCTTTGTCAGAGATTTTTGTTATAAAAATTTTCCCCCAATTTGTTGTTTCTCTTCTAATTTTGGTTGCATTGGTTTTGTTGTAAAGATACTTTTTAATGTAATATAATAAAAATTATTCATTTTACATTTTGTAGTGTTCTCTCATACAAGCCAATTTTTTTTTTATCCTGGGACTCCATTCTAGGAGCATAGGGCCACAACCAGTAGGCAATGGGTCGCTCAGGGTCACCCAGCTGGGAAGTGTCTGAGCCTGAATTTGAACCTAGGACCTCCATTCTCTAGGCCTGGCTCTCAATCCACTGAGCCACCCAGCTGCCCCCACAAGCCAATTAATCACACTTTAATAATGCAGATTTGAACTCGAGAAGATGAGTCTACATGGGTCACATAAACTCTCTAACTACTGTACCACTTTGTCATTATGCAAGCCAATTAATCACACTTTAATAATTAATTAATAAATAATATATTTAAAATGTTTGCCCATAATCGTTTGCATGTTATTGCCTCCATTCGACTGAAAGGTCCTTGAGAGCAGGGATTTTTTTTTATTTCCATATATCACTGAAACTTGACACAGTGGCTATCACAAAGGAGCCGATTATTAAATGCTTCTTGTCTTGACTTAAATACAAATTTTACTAGTTGTGGAATCCTAGATCAGTCATTGAATCTTTTTCAGAGACTCATTTGCCTTATCTGTGAAATGGGGATAACATCTACATTAATTCTCTCATTCCATTATAAAGATCAAATGAGAGAACTTATGTAAAATGTTCTGCAAAACTTACATATATATGTGTGTGTGTATATGTATATGTATATGTACATATATATATATAATGTCAGTTATATTTTAAGTTCAGTGTGGGTATAGAAAGGTCTCCAGAATGAGGGAAATATAAGCAAAAGATAAAAGAAAATCTTTTTTTCTCTAGATAACAGAATTCAGGATGTGGAATAATATCAAATGAGTCTAGAAAGATAAATCAACTAGATTGTGGAGGGTTTCATTATGCTAATTTTAGTGATAGGGAAACTAAGACTCATTGAGATCAAGTGTTTTTCCTAGAGTAAAAGTTAGTAAGGATGAGAGGCAGAATTTGAATCCAGGTCTTCCTGTTTCCAAGACTAACACGCTATGTTATCAATGCTACTTCTACCCATGGGATAGTAAGTTTGAGTCAAGTATTTGATCATGGGAATTGAGAACTGGAGAAAGTGTGTATTTGAGGAAAATATCAAAACACATAGGAATACAGGCAAGAGATTGGTTGCAAGGAAAGTTTGTGAAATAGGTAATGACCCCTAAGAAAGGATGTAGAATAGAATTTGCCTGCTAGATTTCAGCAACAAAGATCTGCACTGTATGACATTGATGGAGTGAACCTTAGAGGTCAGCAATTGCTGAGTGATGGCAGAGTATAAGGCCAGAGGTGGGAGAATTCACCCAGTGTATTGGAGGAAAAGAAGAGGATTAGTCATCATTATGGTGTTTGCCATCATAATTGCACTCCTGAAACATCCAAGTTACCCTGAGCATAAGAAGATGGAAAATATGAATGAAAGTGATCAAGACTGAAAAGAAGTTTGTTAAGGACTACGTAGGGTTGGAGAATGCTCAATGTAGAGGAAGGTGGGAGGAGGAAAGGAATTGGGGAGTTGTAAGACTCAAATGAATAAGGATACTTGTAAATTGCTTTAAACACTTCAAAGAACAAAATAATATCAACTATTAGCATTATTTTTTCCCACCTGGAATGCTTTCTATCCCTTCTAAATCCAGCCCATCCTTCCAAACCCAGTTTAAATCTGGCTTACCATGGTTTTGCACTTTGTGATTGCTCAAGGGAAAGGCTCAAGTCTTCACTTTTCCCATCTCCTCTAGCTTACAGATTTCTGAGATGTAAACAAAGCTGTGTTTTTAAAGAGATTTGAACTACTCTTCACAGAGGTTCTGTCTAAGGACAAGCTATTAATTGGCATGATACATAAGAGTAGTTTGTATTTATCCCTTTAATTACAAATGTATTCTTAAGGAGCTATGTGAGAGAAGTTAATAGCTGCAGAGTTAATAAAAATCAAATTAATACAAAGGAAAAGATGTCCTAAAAGAGTAACAGAGGGTAAGAAGGACTAGAATTGTCCATTTTTAATTAAGCTTTCTTTTTTTCCAGTCCCTCATTTTCAGTCCCTCCTTCTTTCCTTTTTCAGCCAAGACAGTGTGATATAGAGAAAAGAGTAGTAGCAGAAGAATAAGGAGGTTTGAATCCTTGTTTTCATATTTACCACTATTGTGTTGTGTGACCTTAGGCAAATCACTTTTAAACTCCTTTGATCACATTTTACTTATTCTAAGACCAGAGGCCAATATGGGACACCATGCCCATCCAGCCTTCCCCAAATCCCTTTTAGATATCCCCTAAAAACTCCAACTTGAATCCAGCCCATTCAGAGGTTGCAAGTGGCAATAAGAACGTCCTGCCTGACCAGGTAGGTGGGAGATTCTCTTGGAACAAGATCCATCTAGATTTCATTGTAATTTTACCTTTCCAATAAGGATACCTAAAGACTATTCCATTCACAAAATTTATCAAGCACTAGAAAGGTTCAGAACACAATGCTAAATGAATAGTTTAGATAAGACATGATCTTTGCCTTGCTATTATGATGCCCATGATCTAATTGTGGGAGCTTTAAGTTCCCTCCTCCCCTTAAATTTCCTCCTCCCTCCCTTTAAATAACGATAGAAACTAATACAATGAATTTTAGAAGTCAAAACTATTTAAAGTCAAGTAAAATTGATTTTAAAAGTGTAAGTTAAAACAACTCTGAGGTACCACCTTACATATATCAGAAATGACAAATGCTAGAGAGGATTAGGGAAAAAGACGAATGCTAATGAATTGTTGGTGAAGTAGTGAACTAGTCCAACCATCTGGAAGAAAAAATTTGGAACTATGTTTAAATGGTGGAGAAACTGTGTATATTCTTTGATCCAGCAATACCATTCCTATGTCTAGATCCCAAAGGAAAAAAAAGGAAAAAATTGTACATACAAAAATATTTATAGCAGATGTTTTCATGGTGGCAAAAAATTAGAAATTAAGGGGATGCTTATAAATTGGGGGAATGGCTGAACAAATTGTGGTATATGATTGTTATGGAATATTATTGTGCTATAGAGAACTATATGAACTGATGCAAAGTTAAGAGATTTTTGGCAAGGACATAGGAGTGATTTGTCATTTCCTTCTCCAGGTATAAATAGAGGTTAAATTATTTACCCAAGGTTACACTGCTAGAAAGCTTCTGAGGTTGGATTTGAACTCAGGTCTTCCCAATTCCCAGCCTAGTAATCTATTCACTGTGCCACTTAGCTGCCTCTTCTAGTGGAGATATCTTAGTTTAAAAGAGCTTTAATAGCATCAAACTTCATCAAGACTTTTGGAATACTCTATATATTTCAGAGTATAAAAGTTCCAAGGGAAAATAGAATGATTAGTGTGGGCTAAGACTCTAGGAAAATCTCTTCCAGATGGCAGAGTTCCTTGAAGGCAGAGATAGTTTCACTTATACATATGTATCTTCAACAAGTAACAAAAAGCAGTTAAAATAAAACACATTGTTTAGTTAATTAATTAATTGACTGAGATAGACCTGGAAGGATAAGTAGAAATTTCATAGAGGAAAGAATCAATGACCTCCCTGTAAAAGACAATTGGTTCATGTGTCAGAGTTCTTAATGATCTGGTAAAGATTTCTCAGCAACTTATTGTCAAGTCTCAGGAAGAGACCACATTATCATCCATTGGGGAATAAAAAAAGAAAAAGTGAAAAATGCAATTTTATTTCAGATCTGTAGAATGTCTTTAGGTCATAGATTCTTAAACTTTCTTGTGTCAGATTCCTTTTAGCAATGTGGTAAAACCAATAGATTTTTCCTTAGAAAATTTTTTAAAAAATCATAACTTAAGGAAATGATGAATTCTAGTTAGAGGTGAATAAAAATACACACACTCACATATATGTGTGTATGTATATATGTAATATATATGAATATATGTATATAACATATATATATATATATATATCCCTCCATACAAGTCCACAGATACCCTGAATTGCGTCTACCAATTCCAGCCTAAGAACTCCTGGATTTATTAAAGCTATAGAAATGATAGTTGCCATTATTACTATTATTATATGATTGTTCAGTTCTGTGAAGATGTAGGGACATCAGGAAATAATCCTATAAGGAGGGTTGGAGTGGGATGGAATTTTTAGACTTTTCCCTGTTTATGACTCCTTTCTATTCTAGTTATCTTCACTCATTTGAGCTAGTCTCTGTATGTGATCAAAGCCTGTTGAGTTAACATAATCTTTGAGCTTTTCAAATGCCTGCTACTATCCCTTACTCCCTTATTTCCACCATAACTTCAATTCTGTTATAGCTCATTTCCTAATCCTGCAATCCCATCAGGATAAATGCATTTAGCAGGCATCCCCTACATCTGCCAGTTAGATACAGCATTCCCAACTCCTTTCCCAATGGTAGCTTTTCATGACTGCTGTTGATCGAGTTCAGCTTGCTTCAAATTATGCCATATTTTGCCAAATGAAAAACCAGACATTTTTTAAAGTGCATTAACTTTTTGCAATGCTATTTTCCCACATATACCCTCAGGAACATTTCTTATCTGAATATATTATGATCAGTAGACCCTAGATGTTTGACTATTTCTGTCTTACATGTCATGCTTGGCTCCTTTCCCCAGACAAAGTCCAGAATAGCTTCTGACTGCACTGGTTGCTAAGTATGAGATAGAAAGGAAGCCTTTTCTTCCTTTACAAAATAGGCACTATACTTTCATGATTCAGAAACCAGTAGCCAGTTATCAAGGTAATTTAAATTTCTTTTTAATCAATGGTCTATCCTTTTGATTAGCCTCTTTTATCTGGATGAGAGAAAAGAAGTAGCTCATCCTCTCTCGGGCATCTTAGACAGTAGGACTTCAAAACAGTGGCCCAGGATCACTTACAGTTTACACATCTATCACTTATTTTAATCTAAACTGTCTTTGCAGATGGAATCCAACTGCATATATTATCCCATTTGTTTCTTCAAACAGAATCCTTTCCCTCCTCCACATGATTATAATCAATCCATGACTGCTTGTGTATTGTGTGTGTATATTTAAATACACACACACACACACACACACACACACATTTCCTATAGTCTCACAAGCTGTCAGTCACTTGTCATAAGCAAACCGGCCATCAACCTTAAAAGACCTCATTGTGGAGAAGGTACTCTGACAGTTTCTGGGTTTCCCTAAGGATCTTTGCTCTAAAAACATATTAAAATACTCGCACAGACTCTGCTGAACCAGGGCCAGTGTGGATACTGATTCTTAGGGCCTGGACTGTGTTCAACATTAGTCCAATATATTGAAAGGTAAGCTGCCTGTGATGCTGACGAATGACAAACATAATCAGGTGATTCACATTTAAGGATAGCACTCAAACAAATAAATCAATCAAATTGCTCTAACTTGGCCAATATGGTGGAGTAGCAGCAAAGAAAGCTGGACCTGCTCTGAGAATCTTCTCAAACCAACTTAAAATAGCACCTCAAAACAAATTCTGGAATCTTAGAGTCAATTAGTGGACAGAGTAAAGTAACTCTCCTGTAGAAAACAATTTGAAAGGTAGGCAGAGAAGATCTATTTCACTGGAATGAGAAGGGAACCAGAGGAGTGCAAGCCACCTACCACCCACCTCCTGTGCCAGGGTTCTAATCTGGGCACAAGCCAACTTCAAGACCCCAGATGACTGCCTAAGTAAAACAGCAGGGCATCTCACCCTCATCCCTTGAAGTCCCAAACTCTGGCACAAGCCAATAGTGAGGTGCAAAGTCAATGGTTCTTGGCCTGTTCAAGCTTATGGTGAAGCCCCTAGTCCCAAAGCAAGATAGCTCACAGTGTAATGAGCTCTGAAAGCCATCAGCAGTCACTAAAAGAGACTGAATCAGCAGTGGAAGGTGGCTTCCAGAGCTCTTAGACTACAGGCCATCCATACCATTTCTGAAGAATTAAAAATTGCTGAAAATCAGAACTAGAGCTTATGGTTATTGCAAAGAAAAACTGAATTTTAAGAGAGTACCCTCTCTGCCCTGAAACAGAGCCCATCTTTTAGATAAAAGTAAAAATTAATTTTTAAAGGCCAAGGAAATGAGGAAACAGCAAAAAAATGTAACTAACCATAGAAAAAGTTTATGAAAATGAAGAAGAATAAAGAAAACATTGATTCAGTAGAGGAAAATGAGAGCAAAGCAATCACATGCAAAATTTCAAAGAAAAATGGGAGTTGGTTTCAGGCACTGGAAAGACTCCAAAAGGAATTTAAATAATCAAATGAGTGAGGTAGAAAAAAATGGGGAAAAGAAATGAAAGTAATGCAAAAATAAAATAACAGCATAAAAATTGGATTGGCCAAATGGAAAAAAGAGGCACAAAAATCAGATGAAGAAAAGAGTTTTCTAAAAAATAGAATTGACCAAATGCAATAATAACCACTCATTGGAATATAGATCCTATCTAACCCTAAAGAGAAGTAGTAGGGAAATAAGAAAGTTTGTGTTGGGGATGGGAGTAATATAAAGGAAGGGGAATTGGGGTGGGGTGATTTAAAGCAAAAGACTTATGTCGAGGGACAGAGTGAAAGAAGAAAGTGAAAGATCAGAAGAGGAAAATAAGCTGGAGGAGAATACCCAGTTGTTAATCATATTTGTGAATATAAATGTTATGAACTCAACCATGAAAAGGAAGCAGAAAGCAGAGTGGATTAAAAACAAGAATCCTATGATATGTTATTTTCAAGAAACAAATCTGAGGCAGGTAGACACATAGAGAATAAGAGTAAAAGGGATGGAGCAGAATCTATTAGGCTTCAACTGATTAAAAATAAAGCAGGAGTAGCAATCATGATCTCAGACAAAGCTAAAGCAAAATAGATCAAAGCAGAGAAAGAAAATTACAGACCAATTTCTTTAATGTATATTGATGCAAAAATATTATATAAAATACTAGCAAAGAGGCTATAGAAATATATTACTAGGATTATTCAATATGAGCAGGCGGGATTTATACTAGGAATGTAAGGTTTAATGTAGGTTTAATATTAGGAAGCTATCAGCATAATTGACCATATCAATAACCAAACTAACAGAAATCAGATGATTATCTCAATAGATGAAGAAAAAGCCTTTGTCAAAACACAACATCCATTCCTTTTAAAAACATTAGAAAGGATTGGAATAAATGGGCCTTTCTTTAAAATAATAAGTATTATTTATCTAAAAACCATTAGAAGTATTATCTGCAATGGGGATGTTAGAAGTCTTCAGAATCAGATCAGGTGTGAAGCCAGGATACCCATTAGCAGCACTATTATTTAATATTATACTAGAAATGTTAGCTTTAGCAATAAGAGGAGAAAAAGAAATTGAAGGAGTTAAAATTGGCCATGAGGAAACTAAACTATCACCCTTTGCAAATGATATGATGATATACTTATAGAATCCTAGAAAATCAACTAAAATAGTTGATATAATTAATAACCTTAGCAATGTTTCAGGATACAAAATAAATCACATAAATTACCAGCATTTCTATATTTTATCAACGAAGTCCAGCAGCAAGAGATAGAAAGAGAAATTCCATTTAAAATAACTCTAGACAATATAAAATACTTGCAAATATATTTACCATGACAAACATGGGAATTATATGAACACAATTACAAAACACTTTTCATACAAATAAAGTTAAACCTAAAAAACTGCAAAAACTGTAATTGTTCTAAGGTAGGCAAAACTAATATAATAAAAATGACAATTCTAAATCTAAATACCTAAATTTATTTACTTATTTAGTGCCATACCAATCAAACTACCAAAAACTATTTAATAGAACCAGAAAAAAATAATAAAATTCATCTGGAAGAACAAAGAGTTAAGAAGAACAAGGGAACTAATGAATAAAATATGTGGAGGATGGTGGCCTTCCAGTACCAGATTTCAAACTGTACACTGATCCATAATCATCAAAACAATCTGGTACTGGCTAAGAAATAGGATGGTGATCAATGGAATAGATTAAGGGTAAATGACCTTAGCTATATAGTGTTTGATAAATCCAAAGACCCCTGTTTTGGGGTTAAGAACTCACTATTTAACAAAAACCATTGGAAAAACTAGAAAACTACTGTATTATGTATGGCCAAATATTTCACACCCTATACCAAGATAAGGTCAAAATAGGTATATGATTTAGACCTAAAGGATAATACTATAAACAAATGAGAGGAATATAGAATAGTTTACCTGACAGATATATGGATAAGAGAAGAATTTATGCTAAAAACAAGATAGAGAGAACATTACAAGGTGTGAAATGAACAATTTTGACTATATTAAATGAAAAAAAGTTTTGAACAAACAAAACCAATGTAACTGAGATTAGAAAGAAAACAACAAACAGGAAAATTTTTTATAACACATTTCTCTGATAAAGGCCTCATTTCTCTAAATACATAGAGAACTAAATCTAATTTATAACAATACAAGTCCTTCTCCAAATGACAAATGATCAAAGGTATGAATAGAGGCAGTTTTCCAATGAAGAAATCAAAGCAATCAATAATCATGTGAAAAAATGTTCTAAATCACTCTTGATTAGAAAAATGCAAATTACAACTGAAGTTCCACTTTACATCTATCAGATTGGCCAATATGACAATACAGGAAAGTAATAAATGTTGGAGAGGATGTGGCAAAATTGGGGCATTAATGCATTGCTGGTGGAGTTGAAAACTGATTCATTCATTCTGGAGGGTAATTTGGAACTATGCCCAATGGCCTATAAAACAATATATATCCTGTGATATAATAATATCACTGACTAGGTTTGCATCCCAAAGAGATAAAAATGGGTAAAGAACTTACTTGTACACAAGTATTTACAGCTGCTCTTTTTGTGGTGGCAAAGAATTGGGGACTGAAGGGATGTCCATAAACTGGGGAATGGTTGAACAAATTTTGGTATATGATGATGATGGAATACCATTGTGCTGTAAGAAATGATGAACGGGATAATTTCAGAAAGATCTGGAAAGACCTACGTGAACTGATACTGAATGAAATAAGCAGAACCAAAAGAACACATTACATAGTAACATAATATTACAGAATGATCAACTGTGATAGATTTAGTTACTCCCAGCAATACAATGATCCAAGACAATTCTGAAGTACTTGCAATAAAGAATGTTATCATTCTGTAGAGAATGAACTGTTAGAATTGGAATGAAGATCAAAGCTTATGCTTTTTCACTTTAATTTACTTGGCCTTTTATTTTGAGGTTTTGGTTTGATATGGTTATTCTCTTTCAAAAATTAACCATATGGAGATATTGTTTTAAATGATAATGTATGTATGACCTAGACTGAATTGCTTCCATGTTCTGGGAGAAGGGAAGGAAGGGAGGAAGGGAAACAATTTGGATCATATAACTTTGGAAAACGTGGAAATTTGTTATTACATGTAACTGACAAAATAAAATACCTTCATAATAAAATGAAATTATTCTATCCTACCTGAAGTAAATGATGAGATGCAATACTCCAGTACCTGATTCTTTTGGGAAAATGTCTTAATCGTATCAAATTAATCAAAAGCATTCAATATAAATTTGAAAAATACCTCGAACAATTTAGAAGTTTCCAAGGCACTTTTGGATGAATTGGAAGTGATGTTGGGCTGGAAGAATGTTTGGCTTGGCTGAGGGAAACCTCGGTCTATAGCAAGTGATATTTAGAAAGAGTACTAGCTGACAAAGAGGAGAGAAAGACAATTTTCAGAAGAAAAGAGTCTGTCAGGTAAGGTATGGAAGTTGCTGATCTTTAGTCCTTCTGTTCTCAAAACTAATCATCTGACCAAACAGTTGATAGCAACTTATAATCATTTTCGGAAGTACATTAGCTGGAGCTTGTGAAATACAATTCCTGAAAAGACAAGATGTCAGTGCTGTCCTTAGACACCAGAGGGGACATAGTAGAAGTGCCCTGGTGAGCTAGCCTGCCAATACAATTCAAGGTTTGAAGCGTTGTCCCAGATCATTGTTGTATGTAGAAAGTCTGACTGATCAAGTCTACATAGTGAAAAAAGGAACCTGCCTGGATAAAAAGAGGAAAACTTGATTTCGGCCTGGGAATGAATTAAAGAATTATGAACAAAAAATGATCAGTGACAAAAACCTACACTAATTTCATAAAGGAGGAATTCAGAAATAAATTAAAACCCAGTATCCTATCCTTTTTAAAAATACAGTGATGCCACTGAAAAAAAAGAAACAAAACCTCTTCCATCGTTTGTAAACTCACAGGCTGTGAAGGCTATGATGTACTGTCCTCAGTGTATACTATACTCTGCATAGATAACTGAAATCTGGAATTTTGTTTGGAGCTCCAACTGTCCCCATTCTGAGGTGCATTGACACACTAACAGAATCCAGAAGAAAATTACCATGATGATAAGCAGTTCCCATTATGAGGACTGAGTGGAGGAACTCAGGATGTCAACCTGAAGAAGAGAAGATTTAGAACAGACAGAATCACAGACATGATTTTCTCATATCATGAGAAGAGATTGTATTCAAGGGGATACAATAATTCCATTACTCTGTAGCATAATAGATGCAATTTATGCAGTGCTTTGAAGTCTATGGGTCACTTAACATTCATTATCTCATTTGATCCTCTCAAAAATCTTGCGAGGTTATATTCTTATCACAAGTAACAGTTTTTGTTTGTTAGTTTGCTTGTTTTTTTTTTTCCATATGAGGAAATTGAGTCTGAGAGATATTATCTGACACACACGTTTACACAGCTAGTAAAAGCAATTCTGATTCTGGAGCTTTTGTCAGAGATTAAAATTATAGAATCTTAGAGTTGTATTGAAGCTTAAATTCCTCTAGACGTTCCAGCTTCTTCTCCTTCAATATAGGGCTGACTTCTCTAACTTCATTTTCATTTTGCCTCCATTAGCCTCAAAACTCAGAGGGGAGGGAAAGCAAGGCTTTGACTTAATATAAATGAAAGAATGCTTAAGTCAGAGGATGTTATTACATAAACTTATGAAGCAGAGTTAGGAGGATTTAGTTTTCATGTGTTATGCACACAATTGATTCTCAAAAAAACCCTACTTTTTATTGATTTATTCACTGATCCTTTTACCCTAGAGAGCCTGTAGGAAGGAAGCTTATCCTGTTATTTAGATAAGCAATATTTTCTGTCTGCATATTCACTGTTTTCTTACCACAATTTAAAATTACCTTGACTTATTTATTGATGGATTAGTTTATTCATTCATCCACTCATTTATTCCTTCAATCAAAAACACCTGGCAACATGGCAACATGGTGGACATAAGAGAAGGTGAAGACCTAGTACTTTCTCTTAAAAAGCTTATGGTTTACTTGGAGAGACACAACTAATGAAGTCAATTTATGACTGTTAAGAAATATATATCCAAAGGTAAGACAGAATGGCATGTATTACTTATATCAGGCATGTCCAATTTCATCAACAGAAATAAATAACCTTCATATAGACCTCAACTACTCACTGAGGTTTAGTCTCACCATTTACTCTCCAACTGTCCCTCCTCTATGATTTTGAATTAAAAATTTATCTCTTTGATTATAATCTCCTATTCTATCACATCTCCTTCTATTTCACACCTCATAATCATTTTTTAAAATATTTACCATAACCTAGTCCAGTTCTTTCATCATTTTTCTTGCTCTGGACTCACTTTTCTACATTCAGGATTTTGACTTTATAATTAATTAATTCAGATATCCAGTCTTGGCGCCTTGAATCTCCTGTTTCCTTTTCATTTATTCCACATAACTTCCCTTTCTTATCTCATTCTCTTCATCTGCCTTTTCCACTTCTACTCAAGAGATGTTGAGCCTTGCTGAGTAAAGTTGTACCAAATGCAGTCAATTTGCAGTACAAATCTTTGTTAGGCCATCTCAATGGGACGTTTACTTCTGCATAGTATTCCTTGAATATTTCCCTAATGACTTTGCAGTGATTTGGAAACAATACTGTCTTAGCCCATAATTCTCTATTATCAACTGATTTCAAATTCAGTTGCTCACAGCAAGGGTGATGGTCATGGTAATAATAAAGGATACAACAAAAACTTGACAGTGCATGGTTGGGGGAGTCATTTTCTATTTTTGTTTTTGTCCAGCACAATTCTTCCTAGACAGGGTGATGAATGGTTAAATTAGTTAGGCAGGTTATAAACGGTTTCTACACTTCTGGCATCATCTTTATTCACAATAAGACCATTGAGGACCTGTGGTAGTTCCTCTGCTTTCAGTGTACTTCAAGGGGATGTGAAGTCATTGTGTTCCTAAATGATTATGGTAGACTTCAACCCACATACTCCAAGTTTGAATGACTGAGCCCATGGAGAATAACAATCATTAAGGACAACCTAGAAATAAACTATCCAGCTACACTCTGGCTAGTAAATCTATTTACCACTGGTGATGTGCAGAATGCTTATCCTAGATGTCCCTAAATAACGAAGCCAAGAAAATAAGTTAGAGACAATTCAAAATACCAATATCAAAATTTTAAGTTTTTAGAAGCCATTTCCTTTATAAAACGTCTCATGATTCTCTTCCCTTCACCCAACAAGTTAGAAACAAACTCTATTTCTCGTATTAATTTGCAAGCATATTTCTTAATGGTTTCTGACAGCACACTTTAAATTATGTGTGTATATATTATTATAGATCTAAAAAAGATATCAAAAATGCTTATTGAAAAAATAAGTGGATGTTATTTTAAAGCCAGAGAAAATATGAAACAACCAAAACAAATATCTAACCTATGTCACAAATGATGCTTGTGTTGTCCCTTTTCCCCTTGGAAATACCTTTCTTCTCTCTATCCTTTATGTAATGTGGCTGCTGGTTTTCAGTAGCAATTTGCTTTAAAGATAATATTGCCATCTTTCTTTGAACTGAGAATATTTGACAATTTATGACCAAATTTAAGTTTGGCATAACAGGCTTAATGCTTAGCTTTCCATCTGTATTCCATGCTTGGCAAAGACCCAGGAAAACTTGGTCTTTTATGCTTCTGAATTTTATAAACCAGTAAACACTAAGGTATTGGGACTGTATATCTTAGCATGAAACATTTTATCAAGGGGCCAAAGCAGCCAGTGCATAAGGAGTATCAAATTGGACTGGAGTTTAAGCAACCAAGAGATTTATGCTGCTTTCTCACTTGAGAAATATCCTGATCCAAGAATCAGTGTTAGTGAAAAGTGACAATAATATAATAACAGAAATAATGATAACCTTGCATTCCTGAAGGGTTTTCTACTTTTCTGAGTATTTTCACATCTATTTGTATCTTTTCACTCTCCCCAAAACAGCTTGTTGTAGATAGGGGCAATATTTTCATTGTCATTGGGTAAAGAGATCTACTGAGACCTACAAAAGTTAAGTGATTTCTGTAGCAGAGCTACCACAAGATCACAAGGGCTATATATCTCCCTACATGATATTATTTAAAATGATAACATAGGATCCAAAGCTGGAAGAAGCCTTAGTCCAGTCCCACTCTCTCATTTTACAAATGAGAAATTTAGGCCCAAAGATATTATTAATTTTATCAAAAACCACACTAGAAAACTGTAGAACCAGGATTCAAAACCAAGACTTTTCCATTCTAAATCCAGTATTATGATTTTTCCACCAACTTTTAAGTGTCTAGAGGTAGTGTGTGTTTGTAAAAAAAAGAATTAGATTAGTATTCAAGAGATTTAAATCACGTTTTTGATTCTACTACTAACTTCTTATTTATGTATTTAACCATTCTCTTTATTTCCTTGAGGCTCAATTATCTTGATTGTAAAATTAGGGGCTGGGAATGAATGATCCCTTTAGTCCCATCTTTCACTAATATTTCTATGATTATTTGAGATAGAAAGATAGTTTTAGAGATTTTATATTTTTTATTTTTTTAATATATTATATATATATACACACACATATTATATATATACATATATGTGGAGACAGAAAGATGTACATATACCTAACTGTATATACATATTACTACATGTGTAAATATGTATGTATATCTTTTTTTCTTCTTAATTCTAAACCTAAGGCTTTTGTCCATGTAATACTACCAGAAAGTTTCTTTTTGTCTCTACTGATTTTAAGTGACCTTCTCTACAAATGATTTAGAATGCTCATCTTGATGATTTTTTAAAAATAAAAGGTAATTTCCATATGGTCCAAAATAAACATTCATTATGGATATGACCTTGAATATCCATATCCCCTGAAAGACTGCTTCTCAGGGATTCCCATCCTACCACACTGGTACCCTGTGGTTTTCCCTTAACAATGCAGCAACAGGGAGTGTTTCCAGAACTCATTCCTCATCAACTTGTCCCAAGAACCTAAGGACACAAGCAGATATTCAATCCTTCTTTCTGTCTGGGAATTGCCTATTCCTATCCTTCGTTAAGTGCCATGACCTTGTGAGGGGGTCCAAGTACAGACGCACAACAACCTATCAAGAATGACAATACTGCATCATTGGTGAATGGTAATAAAGATGTAAATACTGGCTCTTAGAAGTCTTATTCCAGGCCATCTAATAATGTCTCCATATTTCTTAATGTTATTATTCTCTCTGGTGTAGAGGAGCTGAGGCAGCTTCTGTAGCACTGATGTTCTGCCTTCCCACCTGTTTACATTTACTATATGGCTGCCTAGGGAACCCTGCTGAAAAGAATGCTTGTGTGAGCCATTTAGTTGACTACATGTCAAAAAGTAATTTGAATCAAAGAGTCACTAACTTAATTGATGGTGATGGCTCCATCCAAAAACAACCAAAGAAATTGATGTTGTGTAAATTGCACATATATTCCTCTTGAATCTGTGAGCATATTCTTGTTTGCCTTGACAGCATTCAAATTATCTTTCGGACAGCTCGACACATTACTTAAGATGTGGCTGTATGTGAATTTTAGCTGCTAAAGGGGGCAATAACAGCCTTCCTGTGAAATTAATTCCCATGACTTCAAGTTCATCTTGCCATTTCTTTCAGGCTAATTCCCAGCACATCCCTTCTGTTACTTACCTCACATTCTGTGTTTTTGCCTTCAATCCATTCCAGCCGTCACATAATACAAAACAGAAGCCAGACAGAAGGCCTGTGGGTAGAGAGAATACAGATAATCTTTATGAATTCTTTATTTTGGGGTCATGTCGTGCACTGGTGGCACACCAAGCTGAGAGGTCTAGCTGACCCTTTGTCATCATGCCAGTTTGAGAGATGGGGAACCTGAAAAACAGAGAAAGGAGCTACCTGACAAAGGCAGGATGCAAATGTAGAAATTTTGACTTCAAGTCTGCAGTCATTCTACCAGATTGGCTTGTGAAAAAAGAAAAGGTCATAGCTTCAGAAGTCTAAACCACAAAAATACATCATAATCTAATGCCCTTATTTTACAAATGAGGAAACTGAGACTGAGGGAGATTGTGACTTTCCCAAAGTCGTACAGTCGATGGAGACAATACCAAGATGAATGAAGTCTGATAGCTTCATTTTAAACTTGTTTAAATACATATGGGAATTGCTTAGAAAAGCTTATAACAGAAGGCTCTTGATGCATACTTCCTTCAGTAAAAAAATTATAATGAGAAGATTCTTGGTTACAACAGGTACTAGAGAAGTATATACTTCTATATTTCATTGATCTCATTTCCCATAAACATAGCAGTATTTTTATCAGTACTGACAAGAATCTATTTATGCCTACTCAGCCTATATGATTCTTGCCCAAATTCCTCAATGAACATTTATTTATTATATCAGAGGACTTGCTCTAGTTCTCTTACATTTTATGGTCATTTACTCTGCATGCCTTTCTCTTATCATTGCCTCATGTAGGTTGGATGACTGACCACTTCCTTTTTCAATCATTTACTGATTGAAAGACATCTGTTATACCAATTTTTGTCAATAGTTCATCACTGCAAAAGTGTTATAGGCTAATTGTGTCCATTGCCCATTGGGAAGCCTGTAGCTGATTACTAAGAAGCTCTATTATTCTAGTAGTCACAAACAGAAAACATCACTAGAACACTTTGGTCATTGTTCTACAGAGGAAGATTGTTATCAAGGAAAACATTCAAAATTTCCCAAATGAAATCCAATCTGATGTCTTCCTTCTATTTGATCAAGGCCCGAATTACTGCTCATAAATATCTTAATGGTACTAACCCAATGGATTTTGTAATAAGGGAATATAGGAGGGTATGAAGTAGATGTAATAAGGGAATTTAGGCAGGGATGTAATAGGGAATAAGGCAGGTAGAGGACTAAAGGTAATGTGAATAGGGATAAGGCACTGTGGATAGGGGTCTGTGGATCCCTAAGGCAGTAAATAGATAATGAAGATACAATGGTGAAGGTGGTAGATTGAGGTGATAGGAGAAGTAAGGGGATGGCTGAGTTTAGGGAATATAAACACGGAGGTATAAAGAGTTGCAAGGGCAGACAGTTACAGCTTGAGGGACACAGACTGGGACACAGGTTTGAGGCAGAGACACTAAAGGGAAACAGACTGAGCCCTTTAGGTAGGAAGGACACTTCTACAGACAAAGGTTAGGGCTAGCCAAGAATGGCTTGGAACTAACTAGAGGGCTTCTAGTCAGTTTATCAGGTTCACAGAGGAAGAGTTCAGAGGAAGTATTGATATTACATTTCCTCCAAAATGGACGCCTCCAATTCCCTTCAGGACCCAGAGATAATATTATTCCTTTCTCCCCTTCTCCCTCTCTCTTATCAATCAACTAATGAACTAGCCAAAGGTTTGATTACTTGACAAACTGGGTTTATTGATTTATAGGGTTGATTGGAAAGGATGGAGGGGTACAAGGTAACTCTAACAGCCGCCTAGGGAAAGCTTCAGGTGGGGGAGGGAGACAGGAATGTGAGACTGAGATAGGACCTGCCTAACTCACCCCCAAAGGGTTTTGTAGCCTATAGGATTAGGAAAGTTGGATACAATGATTCAAGAGATAATTTGTAACAAGGATAAGTCCTATTTGACTACAGGGAAACTATGTCCACCAAGTTTGAAAGCTAAACCCAAGATCAACCCAAGATCTACCCTCTTTTCAAAACCCCAAGAAATTTAGGTAGAGAAAATGATATTTGGGAATAATGAGGTTAGGGAGATCTAAAGGAAATAGTTAAACCAACAAATTTTAAGAGAAAAGCTGCAGAATGTAGGCCAGGTATTCAGTCTAAAGAACAGAGCTAAGTTGACCCTTCTATTCTCCACAAGTCCCCAGGGTCAACTGACTAACCTCAGAATTCTAAACCCTTTTTCAACTGTCAGAAACTCTGCAGTAAGGCTTTGCAGGGATAATATACCCCTTTTGCACTACAATTGGTTGTCCAAATATTCATCATATTTTTAAACCCTTTTCATAGTCTAGTGAAGCCTAAGAACCCCTACTTAGAATAATGTTTTAAATGCATAAAATTAAGAACATAGGATTATAAAGTGAACAAATTATATTTAAATTGTTTTCAAAATGTCTTCTTTCAGAGTTTGTAGAATCTATGTTTAAAATCCCTGATCAAAATAATATGCCCTTTTCAACCATTTAGTTTGTCCAGTAAGGATTATTATCACAATTTATTGGCATAGTCATGGATCACATTGAAGAAATCTGTTAGTGTTTGGTAAGTTGATGTGATCAGCACTTTATCATCAATGAAAAGAAACACACAAAGGATCATGGTATCCATAAGGTCTTCTTACTTTTGAACATTGAAAAAAATAACGTCTATGTCAATGGCAGGCAACTTTTGTGAGCACATAGTTTACTGACTTATGTTTCTCTTAATATTTTCAGAGAATTATTGTTTATTTTGGGGGTCAGGTGTTGTTTACCTTTATTAAGTGATAATGTATGATCTTAGGAGAATCATTATAGGAAGATAGCCTGTATGTCTATATTATTTTTTCTAAAGTCATTTTTGGAGTAAGTTGGGGGGGGCAGGACAGGTACTGTGTTTTCAGTGTTATGATGATTATTTTACATCAATTAATGAGTTAAACTTTTATAATTGGTCCTTTTCCTTTTCCCATTTATTATCATTAATGGCTCATTTTTTAGATCAAGTTAGATTGTCTTTAGCCTAACTCTTTTTTATGTTGATATTAAACTTTGCTCTAACTCCTTAAAAATCTGTTAGAACAGAAATAGATTTTAATATGACTCTGGAATCAGTAACCAGTTATTTCTCATCTATTAGAATATAGTTGGTTTCTTTTTTCAACATGTTTAGTGCTTGCCATACCCAATGTCTTTATACTCTCTAAAGGAAAAAAGCATTAATGATGTTATGAGGCTTCTAAAGAGTCTAAAAGCCTTTGTCCATTTTCACTTGCCAAACATGAGCCCTATCTTCCCATTTTATCACCCTTTCTTATGTCCATTTTTACAATAAACTCACCAATAATCAAAACATATGAAAATAATTTTGTAGGATATTCTGAGGTTCCTCATAGTTTCTCTACTCTTTTTAACTGCTGCAACATATGTTGTTGGTATATAAGTCATAATTAACTTCATAGCAACCTTTTTATTTATCTTCATCATGACCACTTCAAGACAATATAGTCAAGTATTCTATGAGACTATATTTATTGTTGCCTTTGGTTACATATTTCCATCTTATTGCAGTTTTCTTTTTATTTCTGAGATGTTTATCATGAGAATATCAATATGGAGGTACTTCTGTGCTTCCAGTAGCTTGTCAGTGGATCTGGTAATTGGACAAACTTATTATATTTAGAGTACCTAAAAACAGTGTTTATCTATAGTGCAAAAATTTTATGATTCGTATCACTTTCTACTTCAGATTCTACCCCACCAGATTTACTACGGTGGCATTTTTTTTGGGGGGGGATATAGTAGAGCTATGAGACATATTTACTTTTTTCTCCATTTCATGGATTGCCATAGTTAAATAATGCATTAGAATTATAGCTCTAGAGCTGAAAGGGCCCATGGATTAAGACTGGAACATGAAGATCAAAGGATATGAACTGGCATTTCTCAGATAAAGTAATTAAGACTCTATCATTATGTGGGAAAATGATCTAATCACTATTAATTAGAAAAATGCAAATTAAAACAACTCTGAGATACTACCCCATGCTTATCAGATTGGCATTTAGAACTGGGAAGGAAATGACACAAATTGGTGGGGGTATGGGAAAATTGAGATACTGATGCATTATTTGTGGAGTTGTCCCTGATTCTGCCATTCTGGAGAGCAATTTGGATCTATGAAAAAAGAGCTATAAGTAAATATATACCCTTTTGACCAAGCAATACCATTACTAGGTTTTTATCCCAAATGACATCTCTTTAAAGACATCTTCTTAAATTTGAAATTTCCAAAAGTGAACTCATTATCTTTCCCTGTCCTCCTACCTCTTATTTTTCTAATTTTATTTTTATTTCTTTTGCATCAACAACTATCCTCCTAATCACACAGGCTTGAAAATTAGGTGTCATATGAGACCCTTATCTCTCTTTCACCCCTCATATTCACTAAATTGCCAAATCCTACAGATTACACCATTGTAACATCTCTTACATGTACCCTTTTCAGCTTTGAAACTGATACCAACTTGATGCAGAACTTTATCATTTCATACCTTTCCTATTGTAATAATCTTATGGTTGGTTTCCTGGGTTTATGTCTGTCTCATCTACAATCCATCCTATATTAAACTTTCAAACTGATCTTTCTAAAGTACAGTTGGACTATGTTCTTTCTCTATTCAATAAACTTCAGTGGTTCCTTATCATAATAGTATAAATAAATCTTCTGTTTGTTTTTTTTCCAAATTCTTCATAACCTTATTCTCTACTTGCTTTTCTAGGATTCTTACATCTTTTCTCTTCTACATACTTCACAATCTGGTGGTTCTGGTCATTTTTTTATTCTTGTAATATGAAATTTCATCGCCACCCTCAGTACATTTCCACTAACTATCCATGTGTCATGAATTCTATCCCTCAGAATCTCTGCTTTTCTGGCCTCCTTTAAGTTGCAACTGAAGTCTCACATTCCACAGGAAACCTTTTCTAAATTCTGAAAATTACTACTTTCCATTAATTGTCTCCAATTTATCCATTATATATGTTATTTCTATATAGTTATTTGCATTTTGGTCTGATTTTTAAAAAGTTTCAATATTTAGCATTGCTTCCAGAACTTGGAGGGTGATGAATACTTGCTGACATTGATTTTAAGTCAATGTTCTCACTTCTCTGGTCCCTTCTTATTGACCATTTCTTAATCTCTTTTGATCTCTGCTCCTTTCTATGTATTTATATGCATGATATCTCTCATTCCTAAAATGTCCTCTTCCCAAATCCCTACTCTTAAAAATTATCCTATTCCTCTAAGGCTCAACTCAAAGCCATATCTGTTTTATAAAATCTTTCCTTATCTGTTCAGCCAACAATGATTACCCCTTCTTTGAGACTCTCGTGTTACTTTGTTGAAGGAACTTGACATAAGCATATCTGTATTATATGACTGATTTTTTATTTTTTCTGTTTGAAATCAGTGGCTGCAGCCTTCTTTGTCCCCAACAGATTATAAGCTCTTTGTGGACAGGGTATATATGCTTTTATTCAACTCATAAACTAAGAGGCTAGAACTGTGTGTCTTGCACAAAGCCAGTATTTATTAAATGGAATTAAATGGAATTGAAAGGCAAAGGATATTGTTGCCCAATGTGACCAGTCACTACCTTTCCAATGTGGGGCAAAGCCACAAACATAATATAACAGTGGCAGCACATCTTATGCTAAGCAAATGGAAAAATTTTTTTTTGCCTGTGAAAACTTGTCTTTCATTTT
Organism: Gracilinanus agilis; assembly: GCF_016433145.1. NCBI lineage: Eukaryota > Metazoa > Chordata > Mammalia > Didelphimorphia > Didelphidae > Gracilinanus > Gracilinanus agilis. The sequence goes on from NC_058130.1 coordinate 417,568,086, forward strand.
CAGGGAAAGTTTGAGGGGAGAAATGAAACCCATTGTAGTTTTTCTCTTTCAAGTGACATCTCCAAAGGACAATTTGCTGTTTTGCTGGGTTTCCTGGAAGTGAAAAATGCCATAGCACAGATCTAGGCTTTTCACTTTTGAGCTATAAGACCTTTTGCTTGGCTTAAACAACACACCCCACCACAGAGCAAAGAGCATTTTTTCTGCTACTGTCAGCAGGCAAAAGCTATGAGAATTGCTAAGGTTTACATAAGAAAAATCCAAAATGTTAATCTGTTTTTACAACTAAACTTGACCAAAGACTTTATTTTTTCCCTAAAAGCTGCTGAAATACTGAGATAGCTATGTCTTTTTAAAAATTCATTTTCCTACCACCCATCCTCTCATTGTTGGGCACCTTTAAGTTTGAAAGAATGGAATCCAATTCCCTACAAAGAAAAAAACAACAAAATAGAGATGAAAGAGAAGAAGGAAATACTATAATATGGAACTGGCTTATACGTAAGGAATAGGAAAAAATAGGAGTAAATGAGCAATTCTCTGAGTGAAGAAGGCAAATAATAGTGTTTCCTAGAGATCAATACTTAGAGTTTATTTTTATTAACATTTAACCGAAATAAATTGTCTAGAACATCCAATGGCTCACCACTGACTGCATCAACTGAAACCCAAATTTCTTGTCTTTGTATTCAAGATTCTTCAAAATCTCACTCTGACCAACCTTGTAAATTTAAAGATAATTCAAAGCTGGGTAGAACTAATACCCTGTATGCCAACTCAAGACCCCAAATCATTTCAACAGGCTAGAAAAATGGGCCATAAAAGAATACAATGAATATTTTTTTAGAGAATGTCTATTTCTAAAATTTAATTTAAAAATTGCATAAGTGTCTATATGGTGTTTTATGTAGAAAAGAAAAGATCTCTTGAGTTTCTGGAACTATAAGTTCATACAATCATCATGCTACTTTGGAAGTAAAAATATGTGAACTGAGAAGTATAGTGTTCCAAACTACAGAAGTTATAGCCCTTTCATTTCCCCAAATCCAGTCTGATCTGAATATATCTGGAATAGTTCATTCATTTATATTTATTCATAGTAAGAGAGCTATGATAGTAAATAACTTTGAGAAATTACCATATAAGAATTATTTGGGAGCAATAGGAATATATAGTATCAAGAAAAGAAGACTGATGGAAATATGGCAGATGTCTTTTAATGTTTAAAAGTTGTCATATGAAAGACAAATTAACTTCTGTTTGGTCTTAGAGGCTAGAAGTGGAAACATGGTTAGCGGTTTTAGAGAAATAGATTTCTAGCTTGATATGGGGTGTGGGGAAGAAAACATTTCTACCAAACAGAGCTCTTACAAGGAGGTATAGACTACTAGATTTTTTTTCAAGTTCATTATGTTGCCTTTCACCTCTCTTCATTTTTTAGGTTTAACTCTTTTTCTAGGATGTTCTCTCTCCTCACCTCTGCTTCTGAAAAGCTTTTCTTACTTCACAGCTCAGCATTAATTCCCCAATTTACTTTCCTTTAACAATTTGTATAATTTCTTTATCTCTATTACTTCATGTTATCATTTTGCTTAAGATATCATCACTTTCAAAATGACAATTGACAGCTTCTTTCCAAGAAGCAAAAAACAGCAAATGAAATAGAAGAAGATGAAGAAGCTCCAGGAAATTAGACATAGGCTTTGGAAGATCTCAAAATTCAATTAACTCAAGAACTTCAGAAACTCAAAAAGCAATCAAGAGAGGCTTGAGACAATTAGAAAAAGGAAACACATGAATTAAAACAAGAAAATGAAGTCTTAAAAGCCAAAATTGACTAGCTGGAAAATGAAGCAAAAAGGCAAAAGATGAACTACAAAGAAAGTCAGACCAGAAAGAGATAGATGAGCAAAAAGTCAGGGATGAAATTCAGTCTTTAAAAAATAGAACTCAACAACTAGAAGCAAATGACTTCTCAAGGAAGAAAGAATATATAAAACAAAATGAAAAAAAATGAAAAATTTGAGAAGAATATGAAACACCTCACTGATACAGCCAAAGATCTGGAGAACAGATCTAGAAGAATCAATGTAAGAGTTATTGGTTTTCTGGAACATCATTACAAAAGCAAAAGTTTGGACATCATCCTACAGGAAATTATCCAAGAAAACTGCCCTGACATTCTCAAATAATAGGGAAAAGTGGAAATTGAAAGAAACCACAGATCAAGTCCTACATTTAATCCACAACTGACAACTTCCAGGAATATTATAGCCAAATTAAAAAACTACCAGACCAAGGAAAAATTATTACAAGCTTCTAAGAAAAAGTCATCCAGATGCCAGGGAACCACAGTTAGGAAAACACAGGATCTGGCTACATCTATATTGAAGGACCGGAAAGCATGGAATAAAATGTTCCAGAAAGCAAGAGAACTGGGTTTACAACCAAGAGTCAACTATCCAGCAAAACTGTATATTTTTGCAGGGGAAAATATGGTCATTGAATAAAATTGAAGACTTCCAAGCATTCATGAAGAAAAAACCAGACTTAAACAGACAGTTTTCTGCCCAAACACAGAACTCAAGAGAATCAGCATAAGGTAATTAAGAGAGCAGAGAAAAAAAGAAAAAAGAAAAAGAAAAGAAAAAAAATTTTTCTTTAAAGGACCCAATACTTTCAATTGATTTGTATCCCTAGAAGAAAAGAAGATATTGGTAAACATAAAAAATTGTTATTATTAACAAGGTAACTAGAAGTTTACTTAGAGGGAACAGTGACAAACTGTAAAGGATGAAATGTCAAGATATAAATATATATGTATATATTTATATGTATATGTGTGTGTGTATAAAAATATATAAAACTAGAGGGGAAAAAGAGGTAATAGTAAGAAAAATGGGAAAACAGACCAAATGGAGTAAATTTATATTCCATAAAGAAGCATGTGGGTGAATAGGAGAGAAGATCAATACAGTGGAAGGGTAAAGAGGTTGGAGAGAGGAAATACTTATTACTTAAGTGCAGTGAAATTAACTTAAAGAAGGAAGAACAATCTGATCCATTTGGGAAGAGAATTGATTTGCACCCTATAGAGAAGTAGAAGGGTAACAAAAAGACAGGTGGGGAGGGAAGCAACACTAGGGAGGGAGAGGGCAAGAGGGGGGGATTAGATTAAAAATACCCTAAAGAAGAATAAGAGGGGAATACGAAGGGAGAGAGGAGAAAGGGATGGACAATAAGGGAGGGGATCAGGGGAACTGATTAAAAACAAAACACTTGTATAGAAAAAAATAGTGAAAGAAGAAAGGATAGGTCAAGAGAGAGAATCAAAATGTCTTGGAATACACAATTGATAAATATAACTCTGAATGTGAATGGGATTAACTAGTCCATAAAACAGAAGCAAATAGCAGAGTGGATTAGAAACCAAAATCCTACCATAGGTTGTCTACAAGAAACACACATAAGACAGGCAGACATACCTAGAGTAAAAATGAAAGGCTGGAGCAAAAATCTATTGGGCTTCAACTGAGAAAAAGAAGGCAGGAGTTGCCATCATGATCTCTGACAGATCCAAAGTAAAAATAGATCTGGTTAAAAGAGATAGGGAAGGGAATTGCATCCTAATAAAAGGCAGTATAAACAATGAAGAAATATCAGTACTCGACACGTATGAACCAAATGGTATAGCATTGAAATTTCTAAAGGAGAAACTGGCAGAGCTAAAGGAATAAATAGATAGCAAAACTATACTAGTGGGTGACCCCAACCTTGCCCTATCAGATCTAGATAAATCAAAGCAAAAAATAAATAAGAAAGAGATAAGAGAGGTGAATGAAATCCTAGAAAAATTAGAGTTAATAGAGATATAGAGAAAAATAAATAGGGACAAAAAGGAATACACCTTCTTTTCAGCAGCACATGGAACATTCACAAAGATTGATCATGTACTAGAGCATAGAAACATGGCAAACAAATGCAAAAAAGCAGAAATAATAAATGCAACCTTATCAGATCATAATGCAATGAAAATAGTTATTAGCAAGTGTAAGGGGGAAAAGGGGTTTTGGGGTTCAATATATTAAAAGGTGCTCACCAGGGGAAATCTCCCCAATTTAGGAATAACCTCAAGTCAAAATTGACTTTATGGAATTTATTTACAACTTAAAAGAGAGAGAGGAAATAAGGAAATAAGAATCTAACACAGTAGGTAAATTACTAAGATCCTCTAATTAATCCAGGTAGATCTAATTAACCCTCAGCTGAGAGTTAGAGGGCCAGAGGCCCAGAGGTCAATGAAGCAAAGCTTCATTCACAGTCTGTTAAAAGAACTTCCTTAAGAGAAGTTCAGGAAGATTCAGTCAGTCTTTAAATTCACCAAGGTTTTAGTGTTCCAGCCAGCACTCCTCCATGGAGCAGAAGAGCTCCTTCATCAGCCGCCCCCTTTACCTGCAGCTCCCCTCTAGAGGAAGACCTTCTCCTTTTAAAGGGGTCATTTATGTGTCACTTCCTGTGCCTCCCTCCTACTTTGCGTGTCCATTCACAATACATGCTTCTTATAGGACTGCCTAGGGGGCAGTCAGTTGACCCTGATTTGTTACCCACTCTAGACATGTGGGTTACAAATTTGTGGTGCTTTAACCTTTGGTGATGAAATATGGGCAGTGTAGATTTCATCTAATTATCACACAAGGATACATAGAGTGGCAAACCAAAAACTAATTGGAAATTAAATAATATGATTCTCCAAAATAAGTTAAAGAACAAATCATAGAAACAATTAATAATTTCATTGAAGACAATGATAATGACGAGACTTCTTACCAAAACCTATGGGATGCATCCAAAGCAGTTCTAAGGGGGAAATTTATATCATGAGTGCATATATTAACCAATTACAAAGGGCAGAGATTTATAAATTGTGCATGCAACCTAAAAAAGTAGAAAGCGAACAAATTAAAAATCCCCATATGAAAACTAAACAGAATTACTAAAAATCAAAGGAGAAATTAATAAAATTGAAAGTAAAAGAACTATTGAATTAACAAATAAGACTAGAAGCTGATATTTTGTAAAAAAAAACAGATAAAATAGACAAAGTACTGGCAAATCTAGTAAAATAAGGAAAGAGAAAACCAAATTAACAGTATCAAAGATGAAAAGGGAGACCTCACCTCTAATGAAGAGGAAATTAAGGCAATCATTAAAACTATTTTGCCCAATTATATGGCAATATATATAGCAGTCTAGGTGAAATAGATGAATATTTACAAAAATATAAATTGCCTAGATAATCAGCAGAAGAAATAGAATACTTAAATAATCCTATATCATAAAAAGAAATTGAACAAGCCATCAAAGAACTCCCTAAGAAAAAATCACCAGCATCTGATGGATTCACAAGTGAATTCTATCAAACATTCAAAGAATAACTAATACAATTCTATACAAATTATTTGACATAATAAGCAAAGAAGGAGTCCTACCAAATTCCTTTTATGACACAAATATGGTACTGATTCCAAAACCAGGCAGACCAAAAACAGAGAAAGAAAACTACAGACCAATCTTCCTGATGAACAGATACAAAAATCGTAAATAGAATACTAGCAAAAAGACTCCAGCAAGTGATCATGAGGGTTATCCATCATGATCAGGTGGTATTTATACCAGGAATGCAAGGATGGTTCAATATTAGGAAAACCATCCACATAATTGACCTTATCAATGAACTAACAAGCAAAAATTACTTGATTATCTCAATAGATGCTGAAAAAACCTTTGACACAATACAATACCACTCCTATTGAAAACATTGGAAAGTATAGGAATAGAAGGACCATTCCTAAAAATAATAAACAGTATATATGTAAAAACATCAGCAAGCATCATCTGAAATGGGGATAAATTAGAAGCCTTCCCAATAAAATCAGGCATGAAACAAGGATGCCCATCATCATCTCTATTATTTAACATTGTACTAGAAACCTTAGCAGGAGTAATTAGAGAAGAAAAATAAATTGAAGATATTGAAATAGGTAATGAGGAGACTAAGCTATCATTCTTTGCAGATGATATGATGGTCTACTTAAAAAATGTTAGATAATCAACTGAAAAGCTAGTAGAAATAATCAACAACTTTAGCAAAGTTGTAGGATACAAAATAAATGCACATAAACCAGCAGCATTTCTATATATTTTCAACACATCACAGCTGCAAGAGTTAGAAAGAGAAAGACCTTTTAAAATCACCCTAGACCAGTCATGGGAAAACTACAGCCTATGGGCTAGATGCGGCCCCCTGAAATGTTCTATCAGGCCCTGTGATATTATTCATAATCTGATGAATACAATGAGTAGGATAAATACAATTAAACTTTGAAAGAGTTGCCTTAGAAATAGACTGACAGATGAGCATTTCATTTCTTTGGCCCCCTCTTTAAAAAGTTTGCCCATCACTGCCCTAGACAATATAAAATACATAGGAATCTATCTACCAAAACAAACAAAGGAATTATACGAACACAACTACAAAACACTTTCCATACAATTAAAACTAGATCTAAGCAATTGGAAAAACATTGATTGCTCATGGGTAGGATGAGCTAACATAATAAAAATGACCATTCTACCCAAATTAATTCATTTGTTTAGTGCCATACCTATCAAACTACTAAGAAGCTTCTTTACAGAGTAAGAAAAACTATAACAAAGTTCATTTGGAAGAAAAAAAGATCAAGAATATCAAGAGAAATAATGAAAAAAAAAGGTGAAGGAAGGTGGCCTAGCAGTATCGGATATTAAACTATACAATAAAGCGTGGTCATTAAAACACTATGGTATTCCACCTATGAGACAATACACCAAAGTACAAGGGTTTAAAAAAAACACTATGGTACTGGCTAAGAGATAGAAGGGAGGATCAGTGGACTAGACTTGGGGTAAGTGACGTCAGCAAGGCAGTCTATGATAAACTCAAAGAGCCCAACTTTTGGGACAAAAAAAATCCACTATTTGACAAAAACTGCTGGGAAAATTGGGAAACAATATGGGAGAGATTAGGTTTAGATCAACATCACACACCCTACACCAAGATTAATTCAGATTGGGTGAATGACCTGAATATAAAGAAGGAAACTATAAGTAAATTACATGAAAACAGAATAGTAGACTTGTCAGATCTCTGGGAAAGGAAAGATTTTAAAACCAAGCAAGAGTTGGAGAAAATTACAAAATGTAAAATAAATAATTTTGATTACATTAAATTAAAAATTTTTTATACAAACAAAAAAGGCTACGAAAATCAGAAGGGAAACAACAAACTGGGAAAAAATCTTTATAACAAAAAACTCTGACAAAAGTCTAATTACTCAAATATACAAGGAGCTAAATCAATTGTACAAAAAAATCAAGCCAATCCTTAATTGATAAATGGGCAAGGAACATGAATAGGCAATTTTCAGATAAATAAATCAAAAGTATCTATAAGCACATGTGTTCTAAATCTCTAGTAATTAGAGAAATGCAAATCAAAACAACTCTGAGGTATCACCTCACACTTAGCAGATTGGCTAAAATGAAAGAAGGGGAGAGTAATGAATGCTGGAGGGGATGTGGCAAAATTGGTACATTAATGCACTGCTGGTGGAGTTGTGAATTGATTCAACCATTTTGGATGGCAATTTGGAACTATGTCCTAAGAGCACTAAAAGATTGCCTCCCCTTTGATTCAGCCATACCATTGCTGGGTTTATACTCCAAAGAGATCATAGATAAAAAGACCTGTACAAAAAATATTTTTGGCCACACTTTTTTGTGATGGCAAAAAACTGGAAAATGAGAGTATGCCCTACTATTGGGGAATGGCTGAACAAATTGTGGTATATGCTGGTGATGGAATACTATTGTGCTCAAAGGAATAATAAACTGGAGGAATTACATGTGAACTGGAATGACCTCCTGGAACTGATGTGGAGTGAAAGGAACAGAACTTGGAGAATGTTGTACACAGAGACTGATACACTGGTAAAATCGAATGTAATGGACTTCAGTACTAGCAGCAATGCAATTACCCAGGACAATTCTGAGGGATTTATGGAAAAGAATGCTACCCACATTCAGAGGAAGAACTAGAGGAGTAGAAACAGGGAAGAAAAACAATTGTTTGAACACATGGGTTAATGAGGACATGATTTGGGAAGTAAACTCTAAATGAACACCCTAGTGCAATCATCAATAATAAGGAAATAGGTCTTGATCAATGACACACAAAGAAACTGGTAGAAATGCATGTAGGCCTTGGGGGGGCAGGTTGGGTAGAAAGAGAGTAAGAACATAAATTAAGGAATTATGGAAAAATTTTTTTAAAAATAAAAATAAAAATGTCAAAGCCAGAAAAAAAGGACTTGAAGGGGAGAAAAATTAAGTAGGTTATGGATAGACAAAATTGTAGAAGTTAGTTTAGAGGCATGGACTGTGGTATAGGTAGGGAGAAGGCAGTGGTATCCAAATATTCCATAATAAAAAATAAGTCTAACTTTAAGAGAAAAGGATCTAGTGCTCCAAATTATAATTAAATTTGTCTTAATGGCAATTTTAGGTTTCTGAGTGGTATGCATATGCACAACCATATACGCAAATACATATACACACACACATAAATATGCATGCATACATATGTATATGAAAATCTATGTCTAAATTCTTTAGTTTCTGACCTTTGAGATGTTCAGAAGTCCCACTCCCATTGGAAAGGACATCCTCCAAATCAGAAACAGAATAAGGGAAATAAGAGAGGGGCTGACTGATGTTTAGTAAGTGAATTGTTTGGAAATCAGTCCAAATCAGATGGAGGGGCATTATAAATCTCAGGACATTGTAGGGCAGAATATAAAGATGTAGATATGTAAAATCCATTTTTCCTAGAGGGAGCACAAAAATTTTAAGTTGATATTAATTAATTGGCATCCTTGTAGGTACTTTCCTTGTGGATATTTGTAATAAGTATTAATAGTCAGAAAATGACAAATGATAGAGAAGAGAGGTTTTTTTAAAGCTCCTTGACATAGTGAATACATCCTGGTCTAGAAGTCAGGACCCTTGGGTTTCAGTCTTGACACTAATATAATCTAGATTTTTCATGTTGGAAACATCTCTCTAGACCTCTGATTCCTTCTCTCTAAAATAAGAGATTTGTCTGGATGTTCTCTAAGGTATCTCCTACCTCTTTAATTCTACATTCTATATATAGTATTGTAATTGTTATTTCTCCTCTACAAAGCAACTTTGGTTTAAAAAAAAGAAGAAAATATAATCTCTATTGCACACTTAAATTTAACTCGATTGGATGCAACCATAAAATAATTCATAAACTATTCCTGCAAACATCATAATGTATTAGTTTGGGGCATTAACATGCCTGTTATTGCATCCTGGGTTCCCACAACTCTCCATCTGTTGACAAACTACCACTGCAAGCTATCAGAGCACAACACATTTGAAGGCCTTGGAGGCAGCTGTGAGACATTAATGCCCATTTCACATGTCTAAACTCCATGCCGGATTCCTCTGCAAAGTGACTACTGGGCTATTTCCTTCCAGATGTCTCAGCATGGAGCTATGTTTGTTTATGTTATTTAAAGAAATCTTCTCCTTTGGCAGGGGCCTCCTTTGAATCTCTACTATTGTGTGTGTGTGTGTGTGTGTGTGTGTGTGTGTGTGTGTGTGTGTGTGTGTGTATGAGAGAGAGAGAGAGAAAGAGAGAGAGAGAGAGAGAGAGAGAGAGAGAGAGAGAGAGAGAGAGAGCAAGAGAGAGAGAGATACATAGACAGAAAAAGAAGGAAAAAAGGAGAAGATAAAGATGAGGGATAAAGTTAAATAAGCATAGTCATGGGGTACTCCCCCCTTTCTCTTCAAAAAGGAAAGAAATATGCAATGATGAAACTTTTATTTTGTTTTAATCTTTAATTCAGCAGTTATAAATGATAACCTGGAATATGGAACACAGGAACTTACTTCACTGTCAGTTTGATCTTTAGCCATAACACTGATTTGCACTTTGCCTAGTTGTTAATTAAACTTGATGTTGATAGAATCAAAGATCTCTTGACTGTGCAACAGAGGATGAGATCCCTTTTCCAGGACTGTAAGACATTAAAAACAACTTTTGAGAGAATTTGACTAAGAAGCCATAGTTCTTTTCATACTGGATATATGGATATTCATAAAGTAGGCCACGAGAAGAGAGGGAATGCCATACGAAGTCTAGATCCATACCCTATTCAGCTCAGAATTCTGATATCAACAAGGGCCCTGACTCATAGGATGTATTGCTCTTGTGTGTGGTTAAAAATTTTAACAGCAATTGCCAGAAAGCTAGCAGAACCTTTCCACTCAATAAGAAGTATACCATAACCCATCCTGAATTGTGGATTTGTTATCCAAACTCTTCCTGGTATAATATGGAATTGCTGTTATTTGTGTTTGGTTAATATCCCTACCAGACTATTAGGTAGAACCAAGAAGATAAAAAAAACACAGATTTAGATCTAGAGGGGATTTGAGAACCCCTTTTCCACACCTGCTCATTTTCCAAAGGAAGCTAAAGTCAGGAGTATGGAAGTAATTCGGTTTAGGCTACAGAAGCAGTAAGTAATAGGGCTAAAATCTGAGCCAAAGTCCTTGTACTCCAAATTGAGCACACTTTCCATGAACCAGGCTGCTCTCAAAGGGGGTTTAATATAAATATCATAATTCCCGCATGATCAGGATGCAGTAGGCTCTTAATAAATGCTAATTGACTTAAATTAACATTAGCTTTAAAGGCTATTGTAGCTATATTTCAGCTTTATTTCATAGTGTAAAATGACTATGACATTAATAGAGTTAGCCAAATAGTTTTGAAATCACTTAGCTTTTGTGTCCATGCTAGTTCTTGAGGTAATGAGTATTTTTAGGACTATTATATGTTGCCCAATTGCAATGCAATGAGCCAACCCAATTTCAGAGTATGATGAAGTATTTTACTTATATCCTGATTTAGAGGCAATGAACTCAGGAACTCAGAGTATAAATTGAAACAGACAGACAGGCAGATAGACAGATGGATAGATAGATAGACAGATTTAAATAAAAGAAGATATAGCAATGGATAGCTAGATAGATGTACATTTCCAATGTTGTCATTTGTTTTGTTTGCACATTTGTTGCAAAGGCTTTTTTGTTTGTTTTGTTCTGATTGTTTGTTTGTTTGTTCTTTTTTGGATTGTTCTTACCTCCATTCGCATCCCCAATGGAGAGAGATAGGTAAACAAGAAATACAATATATTTTTGCTAAAAAAAATTAAAAAGAAATTACTTTCTGTATGGAGTACAACTTTCTTTGATTTGTGATAAACTTATTCTATTCTGTTTTCAAAGAGTTTCTCTTCATCATAGTATTTGAGTGTTAAGACTGTGTTCACTATATTCGCTTTGGCCATGATTTCATAGAGGATTTGAGCATTTGGGAAATGATTCTTGCCCCTTGATGACTGCCTAGAGACACTATTGGAAATGTTGTTTGTTGATTGTGCCTCTAACTCTTAAATGTCATGGGCAAGTAGCAGACCTATAGCATTTGGGCTTGGACCAACCAGTCAATAATCACTTAAAAGCATTTATTAAGCATTTACTATGCATCAATAATTGTGAGAGTTATTGGAAAAACACATTTCTTCTCAGATTCAAAGCAGCAAGAGACAACAAGAACTCTCCATCACTCAACTCAGCCAACCTCTCATGCTCAACAGCAAATTCAAACCATTCATTGAAGATCTGCAGTGCTCAACATACTGTGCTGTTGTAGACACCATGTTTGGGTGAAACATAGTCCCTACTCACATGGAACATAGCACATGAGAAGATAAGCATGGATCATAATCCATGATAAGTGCATTAAGAGAGGCATAAAGTGAGTGCAATATGAGATAAAAGGAGAAAGGATCATCAGGAATGAAGGGTGGTAACAGGTTGATCAGAAGAATAAAATAGGAATAAATCTTCATGGAGGAGGTGACATTGGAATTGCACTTAAAGGATGAGCAGGAATATGGGGTTGGAAGAAGTGCAGAATAGGTGTAGAGAAGAGTAAAAGCAAACTCGGGGAGACAGGAAAATGCAAGGCTTCTGCAGAACAAGGATTGCAAGCAGAATCCTGGGGTTTCCCTGACCTCAATATTTCCAATGGAAGTAACAAGCCAATCTGGAACCCTAAAACACTTTACTCTAGCTTCTATTGATGATTGGATCATTATGACATCATCTCAAATAAGATAATATATGCAAATTTATCACAGTGTCTGGCACAAAATAGTCATTTCATAAATATTTATTCTATCCCTGCCTTGTGCAGTCTTAGAGCATTTACTTCATTCTGTTAAGGATATCTTTCACTATTAAAATACAATTTATTCATAATACCATATGTTCCAAAACTCTCAGTGCAGTTTTGGGCTATTTAAGATTAAAGCTACACTAAAATATTGGGATACCCTGAATAGTATGCAAAAATGTCATATATACTATATTTTTATGAATATTAAAGAATAGTTATAGTTAACATTCCTGAAACATAAAAACTTAAGTAGGCTACCTTATCTCAGTGCAAGAAATAAACAACAAAACAAAAGCAAAAACAAAAATCCAAAAACAATGTCAGCTCTTTAATTTATTTTATTTTATTTGTACTTCATAAGAAACATTAAAAGTCAAATTAAATAATCCATTACAAACCCATTCCTTCCCAATCAAAAACAGTGACTTTCCATTACATTTAAATCAAATGGTTAAACTATGTGTGTATAGCTCTGTTTGTGTTTTTTGTATGTGCATGAATTGAGGGACACACATATGTGTAAATATGCATATATATTTGTTTCAGGGACAACCAAAGCTTCCTTATATAATTTATGCTTTCCATGGAGTTGGATTTAGTTGGAGTACCTGAGAACCATTTGTAGCTGAACTTACATAATCTTGGGGAATTGAGTGCTTACGTTTTTAATGTGTAGAATGAAAAGGTTAAAATATTTCTCTTTTCATGATAAAACCCACTTTAACATATAATTTTGTAAGCATATGAGTACATTCATTCTGAATGCAATTCCTCCAAATCAGTGATTCCCAAAGTGGGGGCTACCACCCCCTGGTGGGTGCTGCAGCGATCCAGGAGGGTGGTGATGGCCATACTTTTTTTATATTACATTCTATTCTGAGTTCAATAAATAGTTTCATAATTTCTAGGGGGCCCTAAGTAATATTTTTTTCTGGAAAGGGGGCTGTAGGCCAAAAAAGTTTGAGAACCACTGCTCCAAATCAATAATTTGTAATGGAGAAAAGAATTATTCAGAATTATATTTCATCTTTGTATAATTTTTATACAGGTTAGTTTATTTCTAAGATTTATTTCAAATTCAAAATCCCATGATTCAAGTGTTTTGCTCCTCCTAAAAGGAAGAGATCTCATTAATGGACAAAAACAGGAATTCAAGACATAATCATCCAGTGATTCTCACAAGCACATGACAATTCACTCCAGTTTCTCTTCCAAAGGAAGCTACTAACCCCCTCCAACTTCCCATCTTTTCAAATATATTATTATAGATTTAAAAAATCCTAACTGACATTTATAAAAGATTGTAAAGGTTAAATATATGACTTCATTGGAGCCCCATAGAAGATTAGCAAGACAAGTACCACAGGTGTTATTATCTCCATTTTAGGAATGAGAAAACTGAGGGTCAGAGAGACCCATTAATTTGCTTGTCACTTAGCTAACATTAAAGGCAGGATCTTAACTTTCTATTTGAATACTATTCCATGCTGCTTCTCATTACTTAACCCATATTGTATGGGAGAACCATGAATTATATGCATTAAGAAATCAAAGGCAATTTTCAATAAAATTGATAAAAATAGGGGGCAGCTGGGTAGCTCAGTGGAGTGAGAGTCAGGCCTAGAGACAGGAGGTCCTAGGTTCAAACCCGGCCTCAGCCACTTCCCAGCTGTGTGACCCTGGGCAAGTCACTTGACCCCCATTGTCCACCCTTACCAATCTTCCACCTATGAGACAATACACCGAAGTACAAGGGTTTAAAAAAATTGATAAAAATGTGATAAAATACTGTATTTTATGTTATTACATATTTATTTTTAAAGATCATCTAGTATCATAGAATGACAGGTTTTAGAGCTAAAATACATCATCTGGCATTCTCATTTTACCTATTAATAAACTAAGGCTCAGAAAAGTAAAGCAACTTTCTAGCTTCCATAAATATTCAGTAGCCAAGTTGGGGGTGGGTATAGCTCTGAGCTTGCCTATCTGTTACCTGATATTTTGCAGCTGTCCAAGGCTAGGGCACATGGCTTAAGGATTTAGTGAAGCACAACTTCAAAGTATTTCCTCTAACCTTCCCTTTGGCTTGCTTAAGGGATTCCTTTTCAGCTCAATTTAGGGACTCCATTTCAGCTTGCTTTCGATATCGTGCTGTCATCCATTCTTTTGCACATGTCCAGCCCAGTGGGGTGGTGTTCTGATGAGCATTTCTTCAATGCAGGGAGACTGGCTACACTCCAGGAATGGGTTTGTTGGTAATCTTATCCTGACATGATATTCAGGAGGTCTCAAAGACATTCTCAGGAACACTAACTGCACAGCTGGGGTGGGAGCTGAGTGTCTAATAAACCCTTGATGCAAAGGAAAGAATGAGCATCTTCATTTGTATCCAACATTCTTTAGACCCTTGAACTTGGAGTTAATCCAGGGAGGCCAACAAGTTTTGGGTTATTTTTTTTCCCTCTCAGGACTGAAAGCTAAGTAGAAAGGACAACTCTTTGAAAGATGTAGTATCTGTAGATGGACAGTTTCAGTTTTTGAAACTCTTTAATTGACCATCTTCTCAACTCATATTCCCTACATCAGTGATGACGAACCTTTTAGAGAAGGCATACTGGCTTCCCCAACCCCCCAAGATCAAGCATTATACCCACCACCCCTAGAGACAGCATGTTGTGCCCCTCTCCCACACCAAGTGTTGGGTGCTCCCTGTCCCAATCCCTTAACCCACACAGGGGAGGGAGAAAGCACTTCCATTGGGCTCCCCTCCAGCTCTGTCACCTGTGAACCTCCCACCTTACCCACTGTGTGCTCCCATTAGGGTGTGAAAATGTGTCATCAAGCATGGAGAGGGGGAGGAGAGCAGCTCTGCCTAATTATCCCTGCCTTTCTAGTAACAAACTCTGGTGTGGGGGTGAAGGAGGGAGGGTGGGTAAGTGCCCACAGAGAGTGCTCTGCATGTCATCTTTGGTATCCATGGCATACATTCACCATCACTGCCCTAGATGATTCCTAGATTTCCATATTGTGCTACTTGTGTGGTTCAATAGGCAAGGGATCTTTGGTAAAATATATCTCAGAAATCTAAATGCAAGTGGAGAAGGGCACATTGTGGGAGCAGTGAGACAAAGAAAAGGAAGATAATATTCAAGCTGTAATCTTTGACTTGCAAGCCTAAATGAAATTTGTTTACTATCAATTCAATCATTTCTTCCTTCATTTGCTCATTTTTTTTCTGGGCTTCTCTCCCTAAAGCTGATGAATATTTATTTTAATCTAACACAATTTATTCATTCTCTTGAACCTCTGAAGCTTATTTTTAAATCCAACCCTCTTCTGGCACATCTTTCATCCTCTTCATCACTATCTCAAGTACTTGACTGCCATGAAAACCTCTTCCTAAGTATTCATTACCTAAAGAAATACTATCAACCCCAGTATTGAGTACTATATAATGTGTTAGAGTTCAAATCATCCTTAGATAAAAGAAGTCCAAACAATAGTTCACATTTGAATAATACCTCACATTTCTTTAGAACTTCAACAATTACAGAACACATTGGAAGTTAAGTTTTATACGAATTTTAAAAATATTTATTGACTTCACTTTCATTTGCCTATATGTGTGTGTATATATATATATATGTTCTCCCATCTCTAAATAGAAAACCATAATATGGAAGTAGGTCTTGATCAGTGACACATGTAAAACCCAGTGGAATTGTACATTGGCTATGGGAGAGGGTGTGGGGAAGGGAGGGAAAGAACATGAATCTTGTAACCATGTAAAAATATTCTAAATTAATTAATTAAATAAAATTTTCCAGACCTTAAAAAAGCAGCAAATTAAATAAATGAATAAATGTTAAAAAATAAATAGAAAATAATTCTTCTCAATGAAAATATATAAAAGGGGTGGATTGAGAGTCAGACCTAGACACAAGAGGTCCTGGGTTCAAATCTGGCCTCAGACATTTCCTAGCTGTTTGACCCTGGGCAAGTAACTTAACCTCCATTGCCTAGCCTTTACCACTCTTCTGCCTTACAATCAATACACAGTAGTGATTCTAAGATGGAAGGTAAGGGCACTCAGAAGCCCCAATGGCTCCTGAGAGGAAAATAAATAACTCTATTGAGGCTTCACTGGTCTGCATCTCTTGCACAAGCATGATGAATTTCTTCACCCTTCACCCAATGAAAGGAGGAAAAGAAGTAAATTTTCTGATTTCCATTTCAGGATCCCAATTGTATATAGTATTTTCATGGTCTCACCTCACTCTGAATCAGGTCAGATAAATTTTTCCATGCTTCTCTGCATTTTTTAAGATTCATTATTTCTTACATAACAATAATAGCACATCACATAGTACAAAACACTTTAAAAACACATCACATTCTCATCTCATTTCAGTCCTTTGATGCTGGAAAGATATATATTGCTATCTTGATTTTACAGAGGAGAAGGTTAGCATGAGGGAGGAGAAATAATTTCCTTAGGACTTGAAAAGCTAGTAAATAATCAGACTTAAACTCCAAGCAACATATAGATGTTGTTAGCCTACTTTACATTTGCTTTACAATCATTTTTTAAACATATATTTATAAATATTCTTTTTCCCTCCCACTCCTCACCTGGGTTTACTTAGGAGTATCCTCTGAGGCAGGCAAGTCTTTTCTCTGTTAGTTTTTACTCATCACCACCCACTGCCTGTTTCAAAGTTTATACATACATCCATAATTCAGTGGAACTACTGATTAACTAATCCCCCCCCCAAAAAAAAGTACTCTTACCATGAGTAAGATTGAAGAAGAGGAAAGCTTTCTCCCTTCATGAATAAAATGTTGAAATTCAAAAAAGAAGACTAAGAGAAATTCAATACTTTCAGTAAACCACGTGTGTACACAAGTGTGTTTGTGTGAATATGTGTCGATTTTTCTGTTTCTCTCTCTGTTACAGAAGCATAGACAGCAACACCCTTTTCGATGAGTGTGGAGACCACTGAGGCTCTTCAACATTATTCAGTCCAGCCCCAATGGCTTCTGAGAGGAAAATAAATAACTCTAGTGAGGCTTCACTGGTCTGCATCTCTTGCACAAGCATGAAGAATTTCTTTACTGTCAAGCTTGTGGATGGCAGTGAAATCCCTGTTCCAAGCCCTGTTGCTCATCACGGCACTTAAGATATGGCTTGGCACACTGAGTGCTAGTCATTTCTGAGCCAGTCACCTTCCCTTCTCCATGGTCCTGTAGCTCAGGCAGCAACAATAAATCGAATTCCATGTCTATCTACCAACAATGGTTGCAGTAGGTTGGAGGAATGGAATAATAGTAGTTCTTATATGCTCCATCTCTACTTCTACTGAAAACTCTCCTCCCCTTCCCCATGTTTGTGGAATATTTACTCTGCATTGTGTGTTTAGAAGAAATGTAATTATAGATTCTTGTTGTTTAAAAGGATTTCAAAAGTTATTTACCTTTACCCATTACCTGAACTAGGAATCTTATTTACAATATCACTCCACTTGAAACCTCCTGTGACAGTGAACTCATTAACCACCTAGGCATCTAATTCCACATGTGGAAAACTCTAATTCTTAGGAAATGTCTTCTTATAACCAGCTAAAATTGGTCTTTAGAAAAAAAAATCTATCCATTGGTCTTAGTCTTGCCCTTTAGGGCCTCACAGAACAAGTCTAATCTTTTTTCAATTTATTATCCTTTCAGATATATGAAGACTGTCATCATATCAACCCTATTTTCTCTTTCTTCAGGCTAAACTTGTCTAATTCATTCATCCAGTCCTTTCATGATGACATGATGCTCAGTACACGCTCAGTACACTCACAATCTTGTTCATGTGTAGTGAAGATTTGAAGTAGTATGACACATTCTATATCCTTGGGGAACTTAATATTATGTTGGTAATACAGAATCTAAACATACGAAAGGAGAATAGGATATGCTTATTATAAGTACTAGTGCATATGTACTTTCCAGGAAACATTGCCTGAATTTTTACACATGCTCTATCAAGAACATTCATTTCTTTTCTTTGAAACTCTATGTCTTTAGCACGTTTCTCTACAAATCTGTTAAAGACTAATGATCTTTTTACTTTGGGATCTTTTTTTTTCTTCCAATGGATAATAGCATACTTTGTTAGTTTATACAAGTCAGGAAAAGACAACTGAAACAATTATAACAGTTCCTGGATCCAGAAACATCTTGATAGACTATGAGAATGGGCCAAATCTAATTAGATTAAATTTAATACACATAAATATAAAATCTTATACTTGGCTTCAAAAATCAACTTCATAATTATAAAAAGGAAGAGACATGATTGGACAACTTTCTCAAAAAAATCTAGGAGTTTAATATTGTCTAAGCTCAGTGAAAATCAAACCTATGATATAACAGTAAAAAAAAAACAAATGCAAGTATTCAAAGGGTTGTAACATAGAAAGGGCATTATACTTGTTCTGCAAGGCCCTAGAGGGCAGGGGGAGGGGGATGAAGTATTGACTAGAAATAGCAAAGAAGCAAATTTAAGTTTGGTATAAAGAAAAAAAGAACTGTTCTAATAATTAGAATGATCTAAAATTCTAATAAGAATTTTAAGAGGTGATAGAATTTATTACCTCTCTTTATATGATATCCTCAAGCAAAGCCTGGATGACCCATTATTTGGTAGATTTAAATGATAGTATTTAGAGGTACAGGTTGAGCTATGTGACCTCTGAGGTCCCTTCTAAATAATGACATTTTATGATTCTCTAAATAAACAGATAGTATGTAGGGAAAAAAGATTTAATGAGGAATCTCAAATACATAGTTTTTAAAGAAAATATCTAGCTCAACATAAAAATCCATTAAATCTACTAAAATGATATCCATAACTTATAAGTGAAATATAAGACACATGAATTTTTATAAGTAAAATGAGATTTTGATAACCTCTTCTAGTTGTATCTATATTGATGCTAAGTCATGGAGAGATAAAGAGAGAGGAGAGAGAGAATTCCTTTTATCTTTGATTATGAGAAAGAGAAAATGATGACTTGCATTTCTGATTGCTTCAGGGCCATCAGGGAAGGCATCTTAGAAGAAGGCAAAGAGAAATCACTCTGCATGTTACTCTATTCTCCAGGAAAATATCTTTCCCATTGCCTGCTAACTTCCCTCACCTCTTAAAATATAACTTTTTAACAAATAAATATAGTCATATTAAACTTACTCATACATTTCCCTTGTCGGAAAATATGTCTGTCTTCATCTCTAGTTCATTGTTTCTTTCCAAAGACATGGGGAGCATGATTAATTGGTATCCTTATATTTTCAAGGGACAAGTTAATTTTAAATCAAGAGAGTCCTTCACTATTCACAAAAATCCATTTCCCCAACCTAGTCACATGACTTTGGGGAACTAAGCAGGAAGCTTTTCAACATTCTGTGTTCAAAATGAGTAGTATAAATATTAACTGTTTTTTGAGTCAGGAAGTTAGAGGAGAAAGATTTCACTATAAGTTTCAGACAGAGGGAAGAGTCTTTATAGAAAAGAAAATATTGGGGCTCTACCTTGAAGGAAGAGAATTTGTATTATTAGAAAAGGGACCAAGAATATTCTAGAAAGGGATAATAACTGGATGAGAAAACAGCTAGAATATCTTGAGTCTCACTGAATATGCACATTTGAGTAGATGGGCAGATTTATACACAGAAGCAGTTGGAAATAGAATTCAAAGTCAATTTCAAATCATAGAGTTCTATCAATGTCAAGTTAAAGATTTAGACTTTGTTCAGTAAAATCACTGGAAAGTTATCTGTGTACAAACCATTTAAGATTTACATATGGTATCTAATGTGTAATGTAACTTAATGTATATGAAACATAAGGACAAAGAAATTAGTCGATACTAGTGTATGGATCAGATTAGAGAAGAAGCCTAGGACAGTATAGCATCTATTTCTATTAAAATTCTGGAACTGGATTTTAAAAGTGATGATTTGAGAAAGTAAAAAAAGAAGGTGATCAAAACAAACCAATCGAAAGTCATTAAGATGAAGTCATGCCAAACACATCTTTTCTTTTCTTTTTTTTAAAACACAGTCACCATATTTATAGACTTGGAATATAGTGGCCATATTTTATTTAAAACTTTTCAAGAAATTTGATAGTCTATATCCTTAGGGATATAGAGAATCGTGCATTGAATGAACATGCATTTACATGATTTTGTTACTAATTGAATGCCATAACTGAAAGGGGTTAATTAATGATTTTAGGAATGTCTCTAGTGGAGAACTCTAGGTCTTTGTCTTTGGCCCTTATTCCATTCAAAATGTCTTTTGTTGACTTGAATGAAAGTATAGTTATAATGAATATATCTCTTTTTTTGTATGGTTTGAAGCTAGGAGGCATAACTAATACATTGGATAACAGAATATGTATCCAAAAACATCTTTGCAGACTATACTTAAGCCAACTAGATGTAGAGATAAATATCATATTGTCCATGGGTTCAAAATATCAACTTCACAAATTTAGAATGGAAGAGAAATGATTGGGGACAAATTCACACCAAAAAAATCTTGAGGCTTTAATGATGTTAGCAGGATAACATGGCATCCAAACATATTAATGTGATCTCTGGGTGCATTAATGGAAGCAGAGTTTTTCAGAACAAAGAATAAGAAAAAATATTGCAATACTCTACCATGGTGTTCAAATTTGAGGTGCTCTGTTCAAATCTGTGTACCATATATTTGAAAGTTCATTACAAGCTGCACTGAAAGCAGAGGAAGGCACAATCAGAATAGTGAACTGAATCTATGCCATAAAAGATTAAACAAGAAAGATATAGGGATGTTGAGTCTATAGAAGATTGAGGTGTGACTTGATGAAATATGATTGCCTTTCACAAATAAGTTAAGGCTTAACCTATAGAAAAGGGATTAGTTTGGCTTTGAAAGGCCCCAGAATGAAAAACTAAAAGTGATTGTGTGACAGTTACAGGACTGTGAGTTTCAGCTGAACATAAAGAAAGATTTCTTGAAAGTAAGACTGGTGCTCAAAATGAACAGATTCCTCTAGGAGGTATTCAATTCCCAAAGACTGGAAGTTGATAACTACATATTGGGGATTTTTTGAAGAAGATTTTTACTAGTGTTGGGAAAGTAAATGTTCCCTTTGAGATCTTCCCTTATTCTGTTATATTAAAATGTTTTTTTTTCCTTTGTTTCCTCTCTGGCTCCAGCTCTCTAGAGTGAAAAGAGGTTGGCTCAATGAACTCAGCTATGATTATTTATTTATTTACTAATATGATTCTTCTCCCAGATAATCATGCCTTTAATCATTAAAAAACAACATGATTCTCCATGATGAATAACAGGAATGTTTCGATTTTTAAGCCCTTTCTTAGGGTAGGGAGGGAGGTATTTGAGTCCCTTCTTCTGCCTACTTGAAGGGTTAATCGCATAGCCACATACCATAGATCACCTATACACAAACATTTGAGACAACTTGTACATCTGTGGTTCCTGATATGTTGTTGCACTTGCTTTGGCATTATTTCTGTTGCTCTGAAGTGTCTCCTTTGTGCTGATGTGTAATGATGAAAGAGTACAACTCCCATCGCTGGATCTTTTTTATCAGCCTCTCTGAATTCTTTGTTTGGCTCTAAAATGGGAAGGTACAAAGGCCCATTGCTCCACACTCCTTGCAAACTGTTCTGTTTTGCTCCAAGTTTATTATGAAAATTCTAGGCTAACAATAACAGCCAGAAAAGAATGGTGCTCCTACAAAAGGCAGGCCTGGTTGAATTGATAGGGGAAGTATATGGGCCTCACAATACCCAGCACGAGAGCAGGAGCTGTAGAGATGACTGATAAGTAAAGGTCTTGTTTTCAAAAGGTATGTGCACAGCGTTCAGCTCCACACACAGCCAGAATGGGCACAAGTACGGCTAGACATAACCATATCAGGAGATGCCCGTCTGACCATTCCATTTTCTCTGCTTAGAGCAGGCTTTGACAAAACTTTCCAGTAACTTCAAGAAAGTAACTCA
Source organism: Gracilinanus agilis (assembly GCF_016433145.1). Lineage (NCBI taxonomy): Eukaryota > Metazoa > Chordata > Mammalia > Didelphimorphia > Didelphidae > Gracilinanus > Gracilinanus agilis. The sequence continues at coordinate 417,590,532 of NC_058130.1, forward strand.
ATACACCTGCTATCTTTCAGTGACAGTTAATTCTCTGAGAGTATCCCCAAGCTCTCTCATGTTTTCCCCAGGATTCTCAAAGAAGAGGAAATTTTCCTGTGAACAAAGTCCCTTCAAAGTTCCTCACAGATTAAGGAGTCCAAATGCAGCTGGAATAATTATCCAGAATGCTTAACTAGAACTTAGGGAAATTTGGATCAGCTTTATCCTCTCGGTAAAACTGAAAGTTACAGAAGGTAGGGAGAGAAATAAGGCAAAAGAGACAGAAGCAAGGAGAGGAAAACATGAGAGGGCAATGAGAGGAAAAGAAAATAAAAGGACCGAGAGAGAGAAAGAGAGGGAGAGAGACACAAACACAGATAGAACTTAGGATAGAAGTCAATGATTCTTGAGAAGAAAAACAAGCCACAAAGATCTCCAACAACAACAAAAAATCCATGATAATAAAGGTAGTCCCTGGAATGAATTGATTCTAAATTCAACTACCACCAGGTCCAAGGATGATAAATCTAGGGGAGGACTTGTGCCAGATAAGGTCTTTAATGGCGGCGATGTTTAAAGAGATTTTGCATAGCATTTAAAAAGCCCAAGGCCTTGTATTGTTCCTTCTCATATCCTCTACTATTAGTAGATCAACAATAGAAGATGATGCTTTACCTAATATAAGAATACTAATAAATAATCTATAGCAAATAAAAACACTTGGAGAGACTTAGAGTAGTGCAAAGAAAGACAGTATTGATGGTAATGATATCTAATTAATATTTCACATTTACATAACACAAGAGTTTTAAAAGCAATTTCAGCAGATGGATGTAGGTTGATATATTATTAGATAGATGGGTAGGTAGGTAAGTAGAAAGATAGAAAATCCCCTTTGGTAAAAATAGTGAGGACCTGAGGATGGTAGTTGAGTAAACTGAGGAGTCCTTTTCCATAGTATGGTTGAGTTGAAAGGGCTATGCATTTAGAGAGAGTTCCAGATTTCCTGGTTCTGACCCTTATTAATTGTGCGGCACTATCACTAATTTTTTTGTGTGCCTCAATTTAAAAGGAACTAATATATATGTTGGGAAAGGAATAAAAATGAATTATGTGGCTACTATGAGAGTGTTGAGTTACTAAACCACTAAAATTCTTTCCCAAACCAGATTAAAAAGTAATTAGAAAATATTAAGCAAAATAAATAAAATATAATATAACATGATGTAAATTCATCATTTTCTAAGTCAACATATCCACTCCTGGATCATTACTTTGTCATGGCAGAGTAACTCAAGAAAACTCTGAGCTATGCCATGAAGGGTCACCCAAGATGGAGAGATCACAGTAGAGAGTTCTGAAAAAAGATGATGTATTGGAAAAGGTAATGGCAAACTTGTCCAAGTATCTTTGCCAAGAAAACCCCATGAACAGTATTACAATGATAAAGGATATGATAGCAGAAGATGAACTCCCCAGGTCAAAAGATGCAACACATTACTGTGGAAGAGTAGAGGACAGCTATAGGTAGTTCCAGTACTAATGAAATGCTTAGGTCAAAGCCAAAAGAAAGCACAACTGGAGAAACTTAGGGTGATGAAAGTGTAAGAACTGGATTTTGTGCAAGGAGCATGGGACAGAAGGAGCCAGAGAAAGAGTGACTGATGGTTGGTGACAGTTGGTGATGGTTGAGACCAGAGGGAATTCTGGGTAATTCTCAGGGGGAAGAAGGAGAAGGAAGGACTTCTGGCGGAGGACTGAGAGAGGGAGGAGGAGAACATCTCAGCTCAGATCCAGTCCTGAGGCCTTCCTGAGGTTCTTTCTTTGGACATTGAAATCCTGATTCCCTGATCAAAGGCATCCCATTGCTTCTCACCCAGAAAGACTTCAATAAGCGAGTTAGATAAGTTTTGGGACTCCATTTTGGGAGTGATCTCTTAGGCTCCTTCTCCCATTACACAACCTTGCTGAGAGACCCTTTCTGGTTTGACTTGCAATTATAGAAAAGGATAGAAATAGGAAACAGAAATAGAAACTGAAGGAGCAGGGGCGAGGGGAGACACTTAGGAGTGGGAACCCCAAAGGTTCCCACCTGAGTGATGGACCCTATAGAAATAGAGAAGAGGGCACCCCAAAATCCCTCTGCCCTTCATCCCTTTCCCCAATCCCTATATTGATATTAATAAAAGCCATTCATTAGTCAGATAGCATTCCAGAGTACCTGAGAGACAAGGGAGGAGGAAATCACAGTTTGATCTTGTAAGGGTTTTTTGGGTTTTATGGGTTCAATATATTAAAGATGGTTGCCAGAGGATTGAACTATTATCAATCCTCAATTAAGAATAATCTCAAATCAAAATTGACTTTTATGGAAGTTTATTTATATGAGAAAAGAGAGAGAGGAAGAAAATAAGAATCTATCTCATTAATTAATCTAGGTAGATCCTAACCCTTGGCAGAGGTTTAAAGGGCCTGAGGCCCAGAGGTGAATGGAGCAAACGTCATTCACAGAGTCTATAAAAAGAAGTTTCTTAATAGAAGTTCGGGAAGATTCAGTCTTTAAACTCACCACATGAAACAGTCTCGGTCACGAACCAGCAAAGCTCCCTCAGGTCCCCTTCACCAAACCAGAAGCAGCTTCACTCACTCAAGTCCCTCTTTTAAAGGGGTCACTTATGCGTCACTTCCAGTGCCTTCCCCTAGCCTGCATGTCCAATCACAATAGACACTTTAGGGAGCAGTTCAGCTGATTCTGATTACTCACTCTAGCACACCTGGGTTAGGACCTCCCAGAATTGGAAGGTGCTCTCACCTTTGGTGATTAAATCTAAAGATGGGCAGTGTAGACTTAATCTAATTATCACAGTCTGGCTACCTCCATCTTGGAGCCAGACCACCTACTGTGAAGTTGACTGACCTCAGGGAGGCTTGTATGAACCCCACCCTCATTCAGAATCAGATTGGGCTACCCCATATCTTATCTTATAGGGAAGCCTCACCCCCAGCTCCTGAGGGGTGGCACGACCATCCAGGTCACCTAGTTTCAGCATGACACCCCCTCAAAGTCTTTCAGTGTACATTTGCGGGAGGGGAGAGCCAGAAGTCTCACCTCATAGACTTTCTCTCTCTCTCTCCTTCTATCTTAACATTGGTTCCTGGCTCTGTTTATTGTTATAAAGGACATTCTGATGTTATAAAGGCCAATATTGCACAGGAATCTGGAATGTAGGTTCTATGAACTAAGGTAATCTAGATGTGGTCAAACAGGAGAAGGAAAAATTAAACATTGACTTCCTGATTGTCTGTGAACTTAAATGAATTGGAATTCCCTCTTTTTAAAATAGCTATTACTAAAGTGGTAAAAGAACTTATTCAATTTAGCAAATATTTATTGAGGATCTATTCCATGCCAGGCACTGTGCTGAGCAAGATAGCAGGTACAAACAACCAAATAGCCATTCTCTTCAATGAGTTTATAATTCAGAAAGAAAGATTGGAAATGTACTATAATACAACTCTTCAGTTCATCATCACATCAAAGAATGGAAGCTGCACTTGAAAGAGATAAAGATCATCTAGTCCATCTTCTTTCCATTTCAGAGTAAGAAACTGAACTTCAGAGAGGGTGGAAACTTGCCTAATGTAATGGCTTTGGGATTCAACCCTAAGTTCTCTGGCTTCGAGTCCAATTATCCTACCATTTCACCATAGCTGTCTTTCCTACACGGTGGCTTCTCATGCCTGGACTCAGTATTTTTCTCCCAATTGGTATCCCTTCCATATCATTGGAACTCACAACTCCACTATTTTTATGATTGCCAAAGTTATGGTCCTGATATACAGGTGAGTGAGAGAGTATAATCCTACAATTTAATTTTTTTCCTGAAAGGGGAAAAAAACCAAAACATCTTGAGTGTCTATCACCATTTGTGATGGAGTCTCTGTGGATCATGTCATATTGGCATTTCAAAATCTCATATCTCACCACAACAAACATTGTTAGTAGGCTAATGAATAAAATGGAAATTCCTTACTTTGGCATTTATGGTGCTCCAAATTATAGTTCAATCTACCTTCACAGTTTTATTTAACCCTACTCTTCCTTGTTGATTGCATTCTATACTCACATTGTTCCTTGGTCTCTTACTACCTTCTTTCACTTCTATAATTTTTTCCATAAAGCACTTCCCTGCCTACAAAAGAATTCTCTACCTCCCACTTATTAATATTTTTCTTCCTTTTCAAAGTCAAGTTTAGATTCTACCTCCTTAAAACTTTTCCTGATATCACTAGCTAGATGTGACTGTCTTTTTTGAATGACTCAGACTACTGTTTGATCTCTCTTACCAATGGATCACTTTGTAATGTTTAGAGATAGCTATGAATATGAGGTTAATCAGGGGACCCCAATTAATTGAGTCCCCGAGCCATTTGATGAAATTATAAGATGTAAGGGATCTATAGTAGAGATGATTATATGTGAGAGCATACCCCTTTGAAATTTTGAGTTGCAGAATTTATAAAGGTTGGACTGCTGTTAGATTTTGATTGGTTCATTTGCAACCTTTACAGCTGGCAAGCCATGAATGTTCTATATATGAACTTTTCAGGAACTAGCAAAAATATTTGGCCTAATATGACTCCTTCTTTGCACTCAGTGGTGCAAGTGAATTAGAAAGGACAGTTTAAAAGTAGAGGAGAATAAGATTAAAATGAAAGAGTTTACACTTAATTTTTTTCAAGGTAAACTCACTGGTAAGGGCAAGTGAGGTATAGTTTTAGAAATGAAAATATATTGAAAACATTGAAACTGAGGGTGCAATACTTCAAGAGATTAGCTCTATGAGTACAGGTGAAGTTATATAGCATCCAAGGTGATATACTTGGATAATCAGAATGGGAAAGGATTTCTAAGGTAATCAGAAATAGAGAAATAAACTTTAAAAGTAGGAAAGCAGATTTAGCAGGCAGGAGAAGGGCAAAACCTTGGCGGTCAGCCATGGACAGTCTGAATGGAATGCAGGGGAAGAGAGAGGAGAGAGAAAAACTGTAATTGCTGGTGTGAGAGGGGTTTGGAGCAGAGGTCCAGCCAGCAGTGACTCCATGAGCTTGGGATCTTTGGGATTGGATAAACTTGAAGACAACATCTCTCAAGACAACCCTTAGTAGTGGATAGTGCCTGTTTTCTGGTGGACAGTTTTGCAGGCATTTGTCCCTACCTGGTATCTCTTGGATAATCTGCTGTGCAAGGAGTTGGTTCCTGGTTTCCTGAAGCCATCAAGGAAGTGACCTGGACCATTTGTGAGAAACCCCAATATCCAGCGATCTCCCACTAGTCCTTAGCCAAGGCTGTCAGCGTGACAAGTTAGGTTGACAGAGAAACTTCCCCTTAGAACTCCAGTTCTTGTCAGTTAGATATTCCTCGTTACAGATATGCCTCTCCCACTCTCCTGACCCTAATAATACATTTAAACTATTTTATTTTCCTTCCTGTTTGTTTTCCTCTTACATCAAAGAATCCATAGTGTGTGAGTTGTTAATCTTTGTGTTATTCCCTGGTAGTTGATAGAGACCAGTAAACCCAACTGCCATTCCTGTAGTGAAGTGTTATCAGATTTACTCTGCCTCTGATACCCTATCCATCTTTGTGAGTTTGATCTGTGAGTGACAATTGCCCCAAACACTTGCTGGTTTCTCATTGATTAACTCATATTTATATATTCTTATAAAAGTTCCAGTTCAATGTTTTCAATATATTTTCACTTCTAAAACTATACCTCACTTGCCCTTACCAGTGAGTTTACCTTGAAAAAAATTAAGTGTAAACTCTTTCATTTTAATCTTATTCTCCTCTACTTTTAAACTGTCCTTTCTAATTCATTTGCACCACTGAGTGGAAAGAAGGAATCATATTAGGCCAAATATTTTTGCTAGTTTAAAAAAAAAAGAAAACAAGTTCAGATGTCCAAAGAAGCTAACATATTGGACCAGTGACACACAGGAAATAAGTAGCAAAATTAAGGTTCCAACCCACATGCAATTATTAGTTAATTATCTACTGTACTAAAAAGTAAACTTCTTGATGGCATGAGTGGTATAGTTTATTTTTTAATCTTTATACCCTGATAACAGCTTTCACTTTTTGTTTTCCATCGGGAATAAATATTTGTTCAGTATGTGGAACTTATTATAATGAAAACTCCTTACATCATTAAAGATATATACCCTGTATACACTGTACATATTAAGACTTCCTATGATTTAATTATTTTATTTAATTGAGAATCAAAGAAGATATTTAATTTAGAAAAAAAGAAGATATATTGAATTGCAAAAAACACCAAACAAACCCAGAATTAGTGCTATAGTNAAGAAGATATATTGAATTGCAAAAAACACCAAACAAACCCAGAATTAGTGCTATAGTCGAGCTATAAACAAACTAATAATGTGAGGTCAAAAGAAAGAGCTCATTTGTAGCTGGGCAGAATATCAACCTGAATGAGAAATGGGGATTGAGATTAGTCTCACGGAAAGATTAAAATTTGAACTGATCCTTGAATTTGGGGCAAAATTACATGAAGTAAAGATTTGGAAAAGGGAATTTGAATATCAGAAACAAAGACAAAAAGTAAAAAAAAAATCCAGGATGTGGAATCAGATAACAAGTAGAGTAATTTGACTGAAATTAAAGGACATGATAGAAAGGGAATGCTATAAGACAAACCAGGAATGTTAGATTTGAGCCTTAAAGAAATAAAGCCCTAAATTTGGACTTTATTTTGTAGGCAATGGTGAGCCATTGAATCTCAATGAGCAAGAGAAGGACGCAACAGAATAAGTACCTTATGAAAATTCTTTTGCAGATTGGAGAAATATGATTGCCTCAAAAGTGGGCATTAGAATTATCTAATCTGGACCTGACTAAGGATGTTGGCCATGTCTCCAGGAATCCATGGAGGTAGAAAATGTCAAGGAAGTTACATTAAAAGGACATACAAATGACACAGGTCTCACCCCCCCCCCCCAGGAGAAAAGAAGTTGAGATTGTTGGCACATCATTACAAGGCCAAGTCAAGAGAAGGAATAGATATAGAGGTGAAATCAATGTACCTTCCTAAAGGAGTGAGTCTGCAGGGTGATTTTTTATTAGCAGGTTCTATGATACCCAAAGCTTTCAAGTCCAAAGAAAGGTATGTCCAAGAGTAGAAAGAGCAGCTCTGTGAAACCCAAGTGATAAAGATGGTGTTTACGTGGATGAAGGGAAGTCTAAGAACTCTCTGATAATTAAGTCACTGCATGTAAGCAACCATTTATGGCCTTTCTACCTATGGCCAGCCATGATCCTAATCTGTTAGATACCCCAGTATCTAAAGACTCAGGTACCTTATGGTCTAGATAATGACACGTATGTGTAGCCATAGATGGATAATGATAAGACTAGATTCCCCAACATGCTGTGTAGCAGGCATAAGTCCATCTAATTAGGATACATATTTCCTATAAAAGCCTATACCCTAAAAGACTACAAGTAGACTGAGATTTCCTTTCCTAAAAGATGCTGTGCCTACTATTGGTCAGGCAAGGCTATAGAGAAGATAAGAGAATCACATGAAGAAAACAATGGCAAGAGCTAAGGCTGAGAACTGAGAAATGAAAGGGCTTCTTGTTCTCCTAGAGAATCAGTATCCAAAAGATTTGCCTTGCAGAGATCCAGATGCTATATAGATAAATCTCAATTTCATACTGCCGTTATTAAAAATAGGAAAGAGGAAGGTGAGTTGGAAAAGATGCAGGATGCAATGAAAAGGAATCTTGGATAGGACATCAAGCAAGAGGGTTCCAAAGGAATGTGAGAACAGGATAAGGAGAGGGCTTGAAGTCTGAAGCAGGAAGTTGGTTGGCTCTTTCTTTCAGAACTCTGAGGGTTAACTGACTGGGACTTTACTGACTGGCCCTGAGTGGAGCGTTGAGCCATTGAACCACCTTTCCAGCTTCCTGACTTGACTTTCCATCTGTTCCTGCTTTTTGGGTCCTGATCTTATATATATATATATATATGTGTGTGTGTGTGTGTGTGTGTGTGTGTGTGTGTGTGTGTATAGAAAGTGAGTCTTAGCCAAGACTATCATCTGTCTGTATTCAAGGAGACTTACTGGCTTTTGCCTGTGAGGTCTTAGGTGACTCTGACATCCAATCACCTTCCTAATTCAGCAAACCTGAACTATATTTTGCCTTACCAAAGACTGTTTTGGAGTGGCCATAGTAAGGATAGCTAGTCAGGATTTTTTGGGGTACAAACAGAGAGATTAGGGTATTAATAGCCACAAGTCACAGAAGACAGATCCATGGGGATCTCTTAGTTGGTAAGAGGCGCATTAGGAGGTTTTAAAGTTAGGGTTTGCCTTGGCCCTCCTTCCCAATCCCTTTTCTTGTTTATATATCATATTAAACCTTTTTGTTAATTTACTACACAAGTCAGATTGTGTTATTGAGTCATTCAGGTCTGAAGGCAGCCATATTGGCTTATCAGCCTGAGATAGACAGAGACATTGGACTTTACAACTTACCTGCTTTTTAAAGTAGCAAATCCACTTCTTTCACCATGCAATATACAATCTGCCTTGTCTTCCTCACATTGAAGTGAGGAAACTGTTTTCCAGTATATTATTAGTTCAGGTATGAGTATCTAATCCTGAGGCTGTGGGTACTGAAGCTGTTTTCTTTGTTTATTAATGATTTAGGATAAATATTTTATTTTTAAAAAATAAATAACTATAATAAAATAAAATATAATTCACCCCCAAATAAATAAATAAATGTTATGAAATAAAAAATAAAATAATATAAAATTATTTTTAGTATATGTTCTTTTTACAATTTTCTTTCCTGATGCGAAGGATGGAGGCCTAGCAATACCAGATCTTAAACTGTACTGTTAAGCAGTGGTCATCAAAACAATATGGTACTGGCTAAGAGACGGGAGGGTGGATCAATGGAATAGACTAAGGGTAAATGACCTCAGTAAGCTAGTGTTTAATAGACCCAAAGACCTCAGCTTTTGGCATAAGGACTCACTATTTGATAAAAACTGCTGGGAAAATTGGGAAACAGTATGAAGAAAATTAGGTTTAGATCAACATATTATACCCTATGCCAAGATAAATTCAAAATGGGTAAATGACTTAAATATAAAGAATGAAATCATAAATAAATTAGGTGAACATAGAGTAGCATACCTGTCAGATCTGTGGGAAAGAAAGGAATTTAAGACCAAGCAAAAAATAGAGAACATCACAAAATGTAAAATGGATGATTTGATTATATCAAAGTAAAAAGGTTTCTGCAAACAAAACCAATGTAACCAAAATTAGAAGGAAAGCAACAAACTGGGAGATTATTTTTATAACAAAACTCTCTGACAAAGGTTTAATTTCCCAAATACATAAGAAACTAAGTCAAATTTACAAAAAATCAAGTCATTCCCCAAATGACAGATGATCAGATGATCAAGGGATATGAATAGGCATTCTCAGATGAAGAAATCAGAACTACCAATAATCATAGAAAAAGTGTTCTAAATCCCTTCTGATTAGAGAAATGCAAATTAAAATAACTTTGAGGTACCTCCACAAACCTAGCAGATTGGCCAATATGACAGCAAAGGAAAGTGATAAATGTTGAAGAGGATGGGGCAAAATTGAGACACTAATACAACTGCTGGTAGACTTGTGAATTGGTCTAACCATTCTGGAGGGCAATTTATAACTATGTACAAACGGCTTTAAATGAATACCTGCCCTTTGACCCAGCCATACCATGCTGGGTTTGTACCCCAAAGCAATAATAAGGAAAAAGACTTGTACAAAAATATTCATAGCTGTGCTCTTTGTGGTGGCAAAAAAATTGGAAAATGAGGAGGTGTCCATCAGTTGGGAAATGGCTGAATAAATTGTGTTATATGCTGGTGATGGAATACTATTGTGCTCAAAGGAATAAAGAAATGGAATTCCTCATGAACTGGAATGACTTCCAGGAATTGATGCAGAGTGAAAGGAGCAGAACCAGGAGAACATTGTACACAGAGACTGATACACTGTGACACAATAGAAAGTAATGGACTTTTTTACCAGTAGCAATTCAATGACCCAGGAAGATCCAGAGGAACTTGGGAGAAAGAACATTAAACAAATCCAGAGAAAGAACTGTGGGAGCAGAAATGCATTAGAAAAAATAAATGATCAGCCATGTAGTGAGATAGGGCTGTGATTAGGGTTTTGATGTTAAAGAATCACTCTACTGCAAATATGAATAACATGGAAATAGGTTTTGAACAATGATACATGAATAGCTCAGTAGAGCTTCTTGTTGGCTTTGGGATGAGTGAAGTGAAAGTGGAGATGGGAGGGGATCATGAATCATGTAACCATGGGAAAGTATCCTAAATAAAATAAACAAACAAATGAATGAACAAACAAATAAATAAATACAAATAATTTGCTTGCCTGGTACTAAATGGGTTAAAATGACCTTAGATAATTTTAGCTTATTTGGAATGAGGTCTAAAGATGAGAGAAGTGTGCCTATCAATTACATACCTCACTTATTCCATTAATCTATCAAAATATAAAATTGAGGGGGCAGCTGGGTAGCTCAGTGGATTGAGAGCTAGGCCTAGAGACAGGAGGTCCTAGGTTCAAATCCGGCCTCAGATACTTCCCAGCTGTGTGACCCTGGGCAAGTCACTTGACCCCCATTGCCTATCCTTACCACTCTTCCACCTATAAGTCAATACACAGAAGTTAAGGGTTTAAAATAAAAAAAAAAATTTTAAAAAATATAAAATTGAGTACCACATCAAACAGCAGACTGTTGTAGATGGTAGACTGAACATAGAGATCACATGCAAAAACATAGCACATATTTGATTTTAGGCTTCACTAGGTCTCCTATTGGGTTTCTTGGGTCCCAATCTCCTCTTCTGATACCTACATTACACACATAGATACATATGTGGATATGTGAATATTTACACATATATGTGTTACATACATGTATATATATATATATATACACATATAAAACAAGAGAGTTTGGTACAATTACTTCTAAAATTCTTTCATCTCTGAATCGAGGACCCTAGAGTAACTGGAAAACTATATTTGATTCATGAGATTAATAGGTCTAGGCTATTTATAGCGAAAAGATAGGTGAATGATTTGGCCTACTGAGACCTAAAGTCAAACTTAGAGTAAGTGGTAGAACTAGATGCAGATTCCATTCCTTCCTACTCAAAAAACCTGTACATTTTATTCAGAGATCATTGTGTCATAGTAGAAAGGTCTTTATAGGCTTAATCTAATATTTTCATTTTAGAAATGAGTAAAATGAGGCCCAAGAAAATAAAATGACTTGCTGAGGCCACACAGGTAGTGTTAGAGGTGAAGTCTGAACCCAGAATTCAATAAGCTCTATCACTCTTTCAAAGAAACAGATGTCAATGTTTTTCTAATGCATGGGCCCAATAAAGAATATTATCTTTTAGCACATTAGTATTCATTGGGTGGTAAAAAATGCCACACCATCCTCAACTTAGATTGGGCTACTACCATCTCAGATTCCTGCTGGAAGCTTACAACTTTACATTGATCAGTGTGTGTCAGTGTCCATCCATATTCAGAACCAAACTCCCTACAGTCTTAATATTTATCAGTGATAATCCTTGTCAATGACAAGAATTTCAAATTAGGGGCTGAATAATGAGACTCACAGTAAGTGATTCCTCTACAAGAAAATGCTATAGATTTTCAGTGGCCATCCTCATCCTGAAATAAAGCTATTCACAGATCCACTAGGCTGGGGTCCATATTTAATTTAAAGGACCAACTTAAATTTGCAAAAGCCAACACTGATATATCAGTGACTTGCAAGCCAAATCTTTTTATTTTTACATTTTAATTAATTAGTTAATTAAAAATATTTTTCCATGGTTACATGATTCATGTTGTTTCCCTCCCTGCTTCCATCACTCTCCCACAGCCAATGAGCAATTCCTCTGGGTTTTACATGTGTTATTGATGAAGACCTATTTCCATATTATTAATATTTGCATTAGGGTGATTGCTTAGAGTCTACATCCCCAATCCTATCCCCATCAACCCATGTGATCAAGCAGTTGTTTTTTTCTGTATTTCTGCTCCCACAGTTCTTTCTTTAGATGTGGATAGTGTCCTGGGTCATTGCATTGCTGTTAGTAGAGAAGTCCATTAGAATCGATTGTGCCACAGAGTATACATCTCTGTGTATAAGGTTCTCCTGGTTCTGTTCCTTTCACTCTGCATCAATTCCTGGAGGTCATTCCAGTTCACATGGAATTCCTCCAGTTCATTATTTCTTTTAGCATAATTGTATTCCATCACCAACAGATGCCACAATTTGTTTAGTTATTCCCCAATCAAAGAACATTCCCCCCATTTCCCAGTGTTTTGCCACCACAAAGAGTGTGGCTATAAATATTTTTGTACTAGTCTTTTTCCTTATTATCTCTTAGGGGTATAAACCCAGCAGTGGTATGACTGGATTAAAAGGCAGTCTTTTAAAGCCCTTTGAGCATAGTTACAAATTGCTATCCAGAATGGTTGGACCAATTCACAACTCCACCAGCAATGTATTAATATCCCAATTTTGCCACATTTCCTCCAACATTTGTTACTTTCTTTTGCTGTCATGTTAGCCAATCTGCTAGGTATAAGGTGGCACCTCAGCTTTGTTTTGATTTGCATTTCTCTAATTATAAGAGACTTAGAACACTTTTTCATGTGCTTATTGATAGTTTTGATTTCTTAATCTGAAAATTGCCTATTCATGTTCCCTGCCTATTTATCAATTTGGGAAGCAAACCAAATCTTTAATATTCTATTTACATTTTTCAGCCCAACATCTCTAATTGTACTTAAGGTTTGGAGCTAGATTCTCCATTGGACTCAATTCCCTTTCCCCTCTGTTTTTTAGTATTCTCAACCATATGCCCTTGTTTGAGATCACTGAGAGTCTTCTCAATAATTCAGTTGTCCTTGATAATTTTTTATAGTAGTCATGAACTCTAGAAACATCTTCAGCTCTCAGAATGCTTCAAATCTGGCTAGGTAAAGGGTATTTTTTTCCTTATTCAACAGGGCTGTAAAATGGCCATTTGCTTGACAGATGTTCTAGAAGACTAGTTCTTATTGACTGACAGTTTTAAATGAAGAAGTTTCTGGTTTAGTCTTAGCATATTCATTTTTCTTCCCTGTGCTTTTCAAAGTTCTTTCAAAATACAAAAAAAAAATACAATGAATTTTAGATACTAATACCTAGAAGATTATCCATATCTCTAGCTCTCTGTTTCTCTCTCTCTGACTCTGTCTCTCTCTACCTCTGTTTCTGTCTCTCTGGATCTCTCTCTGTCTCTGCATGTGTGTGTGTGTGTGTGTGTGTGTGTGTGTGTGTGTTTGTCTCTCTATCTGTCTCTGTTTCTCTTTTTGTCTCTCTCTCTCTACCATTTGGTAGTGGGTGGAAATTAAAGAAATTTCTTGGAAGATATTCTCAAATTGCTCAATTCCTCATTCATCTTCATTACCCAAATCCCAAGTTTCTGAAGATTCTCTTAAATTTTCCCTCTTCTCTTTGTTCATACAGTCACTACCTTGGTTCTTGCTTTTATCATCTCATATCGGAGTTGTAAAAGGTAACTATATAAATTGGATTATGTGCCTCATATCATCTCTCTTTAAATCATCCTCAATACAGTTCCTGAAGTGATCATTCCTGAAGCACAATCATGACAATGTCAGTCTCCTGCTTGATACATTACAGTGTCTCCCTAATCAATCAATAATAAACAAAATTCCTGTTTGTTATTGAACATCTTTCTAACTTATAGTTCTAGCTTTATTAAATGCTATTCTCCAGCATACACTATATGGTTCTTCAAAACTGGACTTTTGCTATACTTTACATGTGTTGCTCTATCTCTCATGTCCATGCCTTTCTAAAAGTTGCACTCCAAGCCTCGAATCCACATACTTCTCAGCTCCTCATAGGATTCCTTTCTTACTTCACTATTCAAAGAAGTATATGGAGGAAGGTAATAAAAGAAGTCATGAGATTTATTATATAAATTTGTTTATATATATGTATGTATATGTAAGTATATATATGTATATATGTATGTATATGCACCTATATACATAACATAAGAAAATATTCTATATATATTCAATTCTAAACTTTGCAATTTTTTGTTCTGTGAATTTTAAAATAAATGTTTTGTTAATTCTCTGTTTATAACTACCCAGAAACCTATTTTCTCCCTTACTGATCCACCTGAGAAGTCCATTCTTAATATATATATATATATATATTTTTCTGCTCATTCTGTTTTTTACTTGTTCACATAATCTTTCCATAACTAAGATAAAGTTGTAAGACTATGCTCAAAAAGGATGCAAGACAGTGCAATGGATTATATGCACTGTTTCTTGGGCATGTCTTAAATTGGCTCAGTTTGTGGGAACACACCAGCTCTGGTGCTGAGTTTCTTTCCCAGAAATCTTCCCATTTCTCAGGCATTGGCAAGGCTCCAAAGTAGACCTTCTCTTTATCCAACTTTTCAGTTGGAGGGTTCAGAGCTGCCATAATGTTGTCTGCCAGCTGTACTTTCCATCATCCTGGAAGATTCCACACAGTGCCCTTGACTGCCAGGGAGTTCAGGCATTGAGCCTTAGCTAACTGCCTACAGGACTCTGTCAGTGCTTTGAATAGGTTGGAGTTGGCCCCAGGTAACATTGAGAATCCAAAAATGTTAGCCAGACCTGTTCATAATAAGGGCATGAAATATACCTTCTAGTACCTAGCCATAGTAATTCTATGGAATGCCAAATATATTGACATTAACACAAATGTGAGTATAGATGAAAAAGGTCCAGCCCATTCAGATACCATTCATGAACTTGGTGCACTTTTTTTCATCATGGAATGTCAGGTGTGTATATATTTTTTTATTTTACAACTGGGTAAATTGAGGGTCAGAAGTGATAAAATGATTTCTCCATGGTAAAGTGAGTGACCAATATTTTCCTTTCTAAAACAAAATATTGGAAACAATGTCATCTCCCTCAATAATCATTCGTTTATTTCTTATTTAAAACATACCATTTATTATGGATTCTGGGAAGTAGTTTATACCACCTTCACTTTATTCTAAAACATACAACACTGACTCCACCCATCTATTCCCACATCCTCCTCACATTTCCACTAGCCATAGAAAAGATCAGAAACTATTGAGAAAGGGAGATGGGGATATGATTTGTCAGTCTGACACTGCCCCAGAACTTGGTGGATTTGAAGTTTCAAAGCAAAACTAAGCCTTTAGGGTTGTAGTTGGTGAATAATACGTTGGATTTAGAAAGGATTTTTCTTTTAGACAGTTCAAAGGGTCTCATTTCTAAGACCACATTTTTTTCTTGTTATACTGAGGGAGGAAGGACCAAGCAGAGTTTGCCACTCTACCTTGTAGAGTAAGAAAAAGCAGCCCTGGAACAGCCAACAGTCCCCAATGGAAGCTGATTGTTCTTTACAGAAGAACTCAACAAATGCAGGCACAGGCAACATCAGTTAGACACCTGAAAATCCCAAGCTTCTTCTTCTGAATACACATGTGTCTAATCAATCCATAAGCAAGTGTCAAGTGCCTGTTACATGCAGAATTCTGTACTAAATACTAGAAGAGATGCAATGATTATATAAAGCACAATTCTTGGTTACAATTTGGTCAGGGGAATTAGGACACAATAAAAGGCTGTAATTGACCAGAGCAATTGGGGGGGGGTAACAAAGAAAATAAGGGGTTCAGGAGAAAGAAAATTTAATGTGGCATAAGATTGGGGTGGTTGGTGAAGACTTCATAATAGCACAATATGTTTCTTCTTTCAACAACTATTTAAACACAATGTGCCCAGAATCCTGTGCTAGATATTGAAGAGATCAATTATGTAGTTCAGTGAAAGGGATGCTCAATAGAGTCTTAAACTCTCAGTTCAAATCCTGACTCTGCCACTTCCACTTCATATCTGTGTAAACTTGGGCACATCATTCAATCTCTGGGCCTTCATTTCCTCATCCATAAAATGAAGCTGTTGGACTATTGACCCCTGAGTTTTCCTATCTCTCTAAATAATTTATCTTATAATTCCATAATATGTTTCTTTATAAGTGGAGCTTCCATTCTATAGGAGATATGATACAAAATATAACTATAACACACAATGTCATATGACACATATATTTGAGAAAGGCATAACAAAGAGCCATTTAAGGTATGAAGTAAATAATTATTACTAATTATGGAGGGAGTTTTATTAAAGAGGTAATATTTGAATTATGCTTTAAGGAAGGATACATAGAAATTCAGTAGATGAGAAGGGAAAGGCAGGAATATGGAAGAAGTGATAGTATATTAAAACATAGCTTTTTTTTCTCAAAGCAACTAAATATTGTATCAAAGAGTTTAAGTGAGTTGTCCAAAGTCATATTTCTAATAAGTATTGATATGAAATAGTCATTCAACTCTTCTGACTCCAAAGACCAGTGTTATTTTCATTATCCATGCCCTGGCATTGAGGAGGTAGAAATTAAACTTGATATTGAAGGGTAGGTAAAGTTTCGATTATGAAAAGAAATGATAATATTCCCTAGAAAATTTACTTAAAGACATCTGATTAGGAGAAATGGTAACCTCAGAAGAGAAAAAGGATCTTTTTTTCCCTGTAGTCTATTAATCAAAACCCAGTATTAAAGTTGGACCTAGTATGCATGTAGACATTTTCTGAGAAGAACCCTAAGGTATGAGTTTCTAAATGAGGTGAATCAGATGGTTCAGGTCTGATATACGACTAGTTGATTTTCCAGACCAGGAAACATAGATGTCCTACATGTGGCCATTTACTTATTTTATACTTTTAAATGTATTATATAAACCAATATAATACATGTCTTTTCCTGACATTAAAGGTTCTCCCTCAGGAAGAAGGCAGGAAATAGGTAAGCAGAGTAATTTAACCTATCCAAACTTCTCTTATATAAGCACACTCCTTATCAATCCCCTCACTGCTGTTTTCTCTTCCTTCTCTTTTTCCCTTCATCTCTCTGTCATGGAAGACTGCACATAACCTATACACATACACACAGATACAGACACAGATACACACACACACACACACACACACACACACACAGATACACACGCGCTTCTTATTCCTGCCTCATTTATTTTTCATTGTTATGTCTTTTCCCAAGAATTAAATGCCCTCCCTTCTCTCCAACCAAATAAATTGTATCTTTTAATATCCCTTTCAGGTCAAACTCTGACCCTAAAAAAGAATGAAAAAAAAAAACATTGGTAAAGAGTTATTTTTCTTTTTTTCTGGGCTTTCTGTTGCACATTAAGTAACTGAATCAAATAATGTAGTGCTGTTTTTATTAATTACTATTTATTTTTATTATATATACATATGTATGTAATATGATATATAACATAATCATATAAACATATTATGTTTTAGGAATGTGTAATAAAATATAATAAATATGCTTGTCCAAGAGAAAAAATATCTTACATTACTTATGTTCAAAAATGGCTGATTCTTTTTTTTCTCTCTCTCACCACTCTCCCATCTCCAATAAGGCATTTAATATGATATAGGTAGTACATTTATTATCAAATAATGCCTAATCCCTGTTCATTGTGTTATGAAACAAGACATATATGGCTTACACTAGAGAAAAATTCATGGAGGAAATAAAGTGAAGAATGGTATATTTCAATCTGCATTCAGACTCTGCTTTAAGGCAGTGGATAGGTAGCCTTTTTGATCACAAATCTCTTGAAGTTGTCCTGGATTTTTGCCTTGTTGATAATAATTAAGTCATTCACAATTGATCATTATATATTATTGTGTTACCATGTACAAAGTTCTCCTGGTTCTGCTCACTTTACATTGTATCATTTCATATAAATCTTTTCAGGATTTCTGTTCTCATCTTGTTTTCATTTCTTATGGCCCGGGTAGTATTCAATTACAATCATATATGAAAATTTGTTTAGTATAGTATTTATATTTTTATTTTGTTTTGTTCTTCTCTCGCACTCCTCTCCTACAAAACTGAATGTCATGGAATGTCAGTGAATCAAAAAGTAAAATTAGTGAACAAAAGCTTTTTGTAAGATAGACTTCTATCTGAAATGTCTTATCATAGACATCCAATCCACCAATAAAGAGGAATTTATTAAACTATTAATTTGTGTTAAGCATTATTTTTTAGTTCTGAGGATACAAAGAAAAAGCAAAAACAGACCCTGCCTTTAATAAATTTACTAACGGGGTAGATAGCACAAATAAATCAGTACATACACCATAAATGCAGACTAGATAAAATATTACCTTAATAAGAAAGCACTGTGAGGGCCAGGAAAGGCCTCTTGAATGAGGTGCGAGTTTAACTAAGCATTAGAAAAGTCAAGTATTCTAAGAGGTAGAGTAGAAATGTAGTGTGTTCTAGAGATGGAGAACTTCCAATGCAAAGCCATGGAGATGAGAAATGCAATGATGTATTGATGAAAAAGGCAATTGAGAGTAGAAAAATAAAAAGTATATTTTAAGGCCAGAAAAGAAGCTTGGGCCTAGAATATTAAGGGATTTAACAGTTAAGTAGAAGAATTTATATTTTATTCTATTGGCAATAGGGAATCACAAGAGTTTATTATGTACCACATGATAGGATCATATCGGTACTTTATGTACAGTTCATTTTGGTTGGCATTACAAAAAATAGATAAATATAGTATTTTCTTTTCTTTCTAAAATTTTTTAATCATTCGTTTTATGTTGTATTAAAATGCTGAGGTATATCCCTTCCTATCCTCCTCATATCAGAGGGGTCATCATTGAACAAAAAATATACATATGCAATTATGTTTTTTGTGTTTCTTTTTTATCAATTCTTTCTCTGAAAGTGGATATATGGAAATTATTCTACAAACAATGCTTCTGTTGCTATATATAATGTTCCCTTGTTGTTCCTCCTTTTGTTCTTCATAATTTCATGTAGGTCTTCCCATATTCTTTTAAAAATTAACCTGCTCATTTCTTTTTCAATTAAAAAATATTATGTTAAGTATGATGTTTATACTATCCTGCAAGAATATAAAGTCTATCAAGGGAAGTAACACATTTACATATATTTTTGTAAAAGGCAGGTGGTAAGGGTCAGGTCCTCAGGCCTCAGTGCCATGAGAAGGGTCACTGTAGGGGAACTTTGTGAAATAATTTACATTTACAAAGCAAACAATTTAGCCTTTACAAAGCATTCAACATAACCTTTTGAGGTAGGGTGTCTAAGTAATATTTTATATATTATAGATTATGGAATTGAAGCTATGAAATTAAATAACTTGTCCAAAGTCACCCAGCAAGGTCAGTAAGTGCTAAGCGTGAAATGAGAAGAGATTTTAGATATCAAGAAAGCAAGATCATGGTTCAAAGGAAGAAAAGAACATCTGGGATGGTCTATGTATGAGGTATGAAATGAGGCTTCATAAAGTATGTGTCATAAAATGAGTGTTAAAATTATTTTTACATAAAATTGAGAATAATACATAAACATATAAATAAGGCAAGTGTCATTGGAAATAGACTTTAAATGACACATAAGATTTAAAGATACACAGGTGAGAAAAGAAATTCTACTTATATTTTAGAGTTTGAACAAAGGGATAGAAGCAGAAAAGATCTTCAGGGAATGGTGAAGGATCAAGACTGCATATAAGATATTCTATTTTTCTCCCATATGTTGAAAAATCTAAGATTTCATTTATATCAATCATCACTGCAGATAATAAGCCCTTCTATATTTTAAAAATTTCTGTAGTTCAAAATTTATTACCTGTTAGCCAAACTTTTGATGATTGGTCTCTACATATTATTGTGTTCCTTCACTGATAACAAATCTATCTTCTCACCATAATCAACCAAATCTTTCATAACTTGGCAATAAATTTGACCTCTTCTCACAGAGCCTTTAAAACCCAGAGGCCTTTTAATTCTCTGAAGAAGTATTTAAGTAGGGCTTGCATAAAATTTTTCTTGGTTATAACTTAGAAATACACATAATTTATTCCTTTTGTTGAACAGGTACTGCAGTGAGGTAAACTAAGTCATTGATCAGAAAACCTGCTTCTCCCTGGAGAAAGCAAAAGTCAGAAATGAGCTTTCCTGTGAAGATAAGCTTGTCTATCGGCAGGGCCAACTCCCTGCAATGTGAATGGTGAATTTCGCTGCACAGGAGCCAGATAAAACCCGAAGTCATGCTGCAGAGAAAAGGGGTGTCAAGGGTTTCCCTCATAGACTTCTCAGTTGTTGAGGAGGTCCAGGGAATAATATACAGGAAAGCAGGGCATTCTGATGAAGCTTGTTTTGCAGGACAAAACTGCTTGGCCTGGAAGTGGGCTACATTGCCAGCACAGCTACTGCTCTGCCTCAAAGCCTCTCCCCTTTGTACTGTGCTCACCATATCCCCCTAACTCCCCCCTAGATCTGGCTCTAGCCCTCTGCCCTCAGTACAGGCTGATCTGCAGGCCAGGTATCCCGACTTTGGCTGTACTTCCATGGAAGAGATTGGGAACAAAGTTTGAGGTGCAACAAGTGGCAAAGAAATGGCCACCCTCACCTGTTGGACCAAACAGAGATATTGTTGCTGGACCTAAACTGACTGCCTCTATCCCTGCAGTCCCTGCTCCTGGGTACCTGAACATGATGGCAAGGAGACATCCTCCAGGGAGAGCAATCCCTCCTCAATATGCTTTCCTCAGTCTTCAACTTTTTGAATTCCAGCGCCTTCCCCATCCCTCCAGAACAAAATCTTGACTACTGGTTCTGTTTGAACTCTCAACCTCCCTATTATATTGGTATTGGGACAGGGGTGTCTGTGAATGCTGTAGAGATTAAAATTAATATCCAATATTCTAAGAATTATATCTTATAAATTTTATTAATAATAAATAAAGTAAAAAAAATAGTTAACTAAAAAGGTACTAACCCAGCCCCATTGGGAGAGAAGAGAGCAAGCGGGAGGAGCTACAGAACTTATATGCAATTACATGGACACAATCATGCACAAAGGGAAAAACTGTAGTTCTGTGTAATGTAGTTCAAAGTACAAAATCTCCATTTATAGAGTGCCTTACACCCTCCTGACACTCTGTATGATGACTTCATCACAGATACTGAGTAAATGGGGACATGAGCAGATCCTCACCTTCCGGGACGTGCAGGGTAATGGTACCCGTCTGCAAATTCTGAGAAGGTCCTCAGCAGTTCCTTTCTTGCCCCCTCACTGTTTCAACATTGTTAGTCTCCCACGCTGATCCCCCAGAGGCATGGTATTAGAAAGCCCCTCCGGGTAACTGGTTTGCTTCTACTGTAGGCATCACACCTTGCCTTTCCCACAAAACAGTGAAAACACTGAATGGGACAGGTAAACCTGTAATTTGCATCCTGGTCCATATTATTCCCCAGGTTTGCTATTATTCGGGGGGAAGGAGGTAGCATCTATTTTGAAAGAACTCACACTGAGGAACACTTCTCTGGTCTTGTTCAGCACTGTAGAGCACCTATTCTTATCCTGATCTTGATAGGGTGGGTGGGAGGTAGTAGAGTCCTAGGCACTATTGCCCTGGTTCAGGGCAGTCAAAATTTCCAGTCTCTCTCCCAGATGATTGACCTAGACCTTAGTGAGTTGGAAAACTCCGTTCATTTCTTAGAAAAATCATTGTCTTTTCTGGCTGAGATGGTACTTCAAAATGGGTTTCTGTTCCTCAAGCAGGGTGGATTCTGTGTGGGATTGGGAGAAGCATTCTCCACAGTAGGATCCAAGAAAGGGAGCAGACCAATGCCCAGGCCACCGATTGATATTCAAGCCTTTGCTCTTGGTCCCTGTGGTTGACCACCTTACTCTCAGCCATTGCAGGACCCTTCTTATAGCTTATATTAGGCCTACTAATAAGCTGCTGCTTAATTAACTGCCTTATGCCCTATAATCAATGGCACCTAAAAGCTGTCAAACTTTTTCACTCTTCTTCTGTGCCCAGTGAAGTTGAGTCAAGGGTTTGACTCACACACACAAGAAAAGGAGGAATTGAAGTGAGGTAAACTAAGTCATTGATCAGAAAACCTGCTTCTCCTTGGAGAAAGCAGATGTTAGAAATGAGCTTTCTTGTGAAGGTCAGTCTGCTCAGAACCAAAACAACACACAGTCAGTATCCACGAGAAAGCAACTTCCTTACTAACAAAGAAGCCAATATAGCATAAGATATACGATGGGTTGTCCTGTACCCCAAACTAAAGATGAATCTGGCTTCTAGATGATGAGGATTGCTTGCTTCATCAAGATTATGTCTCATTGAACATTGTTTGCTTTATATCTTGCACCTATAAAAACTGCATTGTAACTTCAGTCTGGTGGCTTTCACTAGGAAAGTCTGCCTTGGTCAGGAGCTTCATTTATTAATTAATATATTAATAAATAAATATTGGTTCCATTAATTTGAACTTCTGGGTGTCTGGACTCACTTTATGAAGTGAACCACTTCAGTACCTGTTTGGTAGCTTCTCTGAAATATTTATATTTGAATAATCTTGGATTATCAACTACTCAAGGGCTGTAAATGTGCCTTTGTTATACTGTATATGATGTTAGGCAGGTAGGATTGATTGGTGGATGGAGCACTGGGTCTGGAGTCAGGAAGATTTGAATTCAAAAGCAGCCTCAGACATTCACTAGCAGTGTAACTTTGAACAAATAATTAAATTTCTGTTTCATTTTCCTTAAGTATAATGTTGGGATCATTTATAGCACCTATTTCTCAGGGTTATTTTGAAATTCAAATGAGATAATATTTGAAATAATTTTAGCACAGCATCTGACTTATAGTAGATATTTAATAAATCCCTGTTTTCTTGACTAATTTGTGAGAATTACATTTATGATTCTAAGCTACTTTCTCTTTAATTTTGGTAGAGAAAAATCAAGATTAAATTCATCAGTGACTGTAAATGGTTGATTTCACTGTCTTTGGAAAGACATTGGATGAACACGAGGAATGAATAAGGAGAATTGTTAAATTGTTTAAAGAGAACTCATTTTTTTATTGATTAATTAAGAAAATTTTTCCATGGTTACATGATTGATGTACTTTCTATCTCTGGTTCTCATCCTCCTCCTATAGCCAACATGTAATTCCACTGGGTTTTACATGTGTCATTGACCAAGGCCTATTTCCATATTGATGGTATGTGCTCTAGGGTGATTGTTTAGAGTCTATATCCCCAATCATATCCAAGCGGATTCTTTTGAAATGACCAGCTGATGAGTCAGTTTTGCATAGCCTCTGTTAGGTATTTGGACCACAAACCTCAGCAAGGGATGAGCACTGACCTAGAAATGATTAAAAATGTTAATGAATTGGCTATCTCTAAAGACCCTTCAAGATGTAAGGACTTTTCTAGGATTTGATGGCTTTTATTGTAGATTTGCAAAACATGATCCTGGTTTTGCCAAAAGCATCATTAATGCCATTTGTGGATACGTGATTGAGAACAACTAGAAATAGAAGAGCAAGAAAGGGATTATGGACTTCAACTGTCTAAAAATTCCATTTGGAGTTTATTGGTTTAAAAAATGTAAATAAGTTTTTAAATATCCAATCAGTTGTTTCATATAATCATCAATATTGGCCTATCATGACCTCATTATAGCTTTGATAATGCTCATTAATAGCAGCTCAAAAGGCATTGGAGCAGACTCCTACCAAGAGATAAATGGCCATTAGAAACCAGTTGTATTTGTCAACTTAGGAATTAGTGATGGTGAAACATATAAACATGTATCTCGTCTTTGAATTGAGCCATCACTGAGAAGGTTAAAGACAATATGATGCAATTAAAGTTCAAGAAAGGATGGGCAGCCATCTGTTTTACTTATACTTTGATAAGTGCCAATTTGGACACTTCCTACTAGTGATAAGTAGTAGCACTAGACCAATATGAGTACCATCTGCATTATCAGTCAAGAATGACTAACACGGATGCTTAAATTTTACCCTATAAGCCACAATCCACTAAAGCTATGATGACAACTTTGGTAGGGATAAAGTCTTATTAATAATATGGGAATAGGTCTGGATCAATGACACATGTAAAACCCAGTGAAATTATTCATTGGCTATGGGAGGGGGTGGGAGGGGAAGAGAGAAAGAACACGAATCATGGAACCATGGAAAAGTATTCTAAATCAATTAATTAAATAAACTAAAAAAATAAAAACAAATAAACGAATGAAGTCTATCTAGAATACACAAAGTTTACAGCTGGTTGAGCTTCTATCTACATTCGTGAACTTTCATGCACTAAACTAAGAAAAGCACACACAGGGAATATATGCACTCTATATTTGGTACATAGAATAGACCTACAAAATAACTTAAACTCGGGGTAGTCTTGTCAATGGGACCCAGTGTGTAAGTTGAAAGTACCCTCAAGCTACTACTACTGAAAGAATGCTTCATTTTACTTAGGTATTTAATAAATGAAATATAGTCCAGGCATTCCAAGATTATCCATTTTTTTGTTGAGGAGAAAAGATAAAAACCATAAAACAATGCAGAATGTGCTAGCTAATATGACCTTTAACACAGGTGGCTAAATGGATAGAACTCAAACTAAACTCAGAAAAAGGTGATTTCAATCTAGCCTTAGTTACTTCTAAGTTGGGTGATATTGACTAGGTCATTTAACCTCTATCTGCTTCAATTTCCTTAACTGTAGAAAAGAGGATAACTATGTATTTCCTATGGTTATCATGAGGATTGAATTTGTTGATGTTTGTAGAGAACTTTGAAAACCTTAAAGAGCTTTATAAGTCTATTTTTATTATTCATTATTATTCCTTCAAATATTGATATAAATTATATTTGTACTTAATGATTTCTCAGCTAAAGGACAGACTTATCAAATTGGTATTGTTTTTTTTTTATTAAAAGTTGTATTTCAGAATACCCCCTTGTAATATTGGATGTCTAGTAAAATTCTAGCCAAATGCATTGTCAAAGTGTAGTGGTGACTCCAGGTTCTTAAACAATATGCCAAAAATCATAAACTTTGGCAAATCCTTCCAAACTGGAAAAAGCTTCAGTACAATCCTGAATACAAGACATCCAGGAAACTAAGTTTGTAGAAGCTTGTTACTGTATTGGCTGCAGGGAAATGTATTATTTGGTCAAAACTACTCTCAAAGAATGGTTACCAAAAAATAGAATGGTTATGATCTGCATCAGTGAAGTAAATACTAAGACTGATGAAATCATAGCCACCTTGCCATGTGGAAGTATATTTGTAGAGTGCTTTACATTTCATAGAGTACTTTCAAAGTAGATGTATGTGCAGGGAAGGTGGAGTATCTAACTAGGTCATGTTTCTTTTCAGTTTTTCACTCCTGAGGAAAACATAGACTTTCACCTATATACCATCTCCCAAAATACCATAATCTACAATCTAACAACATCATGCCTAGAACGAAATAAACATCCTCAATAGACTTGCCTTGTAAACCTAAGCTTTAAAGTGAAAGCAAACATCAATGATGGTGATAATAACTTTTATCCAAAAATGTCAGAGTAAAACTCTGAGCATCTCACTCTTCAACAAATTTAAACATGTTACTGGGCAAATCACATCCCCAGAGAACAAAGTCACTACATATAGATTTCTCTTACTAGGATTTAGATTTCCTGATGTCTCCCTCACAGCTACTCTCCTTTGGGAACAGGAACCAGAGGAAGACTGGCTGTAGTTCGAGAACAAATTCTATCAAATATACCTTACATTGCAGCTCTCATAATTCTTCAGTCTACTCAGGTATAGACTCTAAAGTTGTTTGCATCCAAGCCACTAAATCTTACCAATACAGCTCTGCCCAAAATATTACCACTCACTTATTTCTTTAGTAAACATGGATTGAATGCCTATTATGTTCAACCTATTGTACTAGATGCTATAGGGGGTAAAGAGATAAATAAAATGCAGTCCATACTTTACAGAAACATAAATTCTCATGGAGAAGATAAGATAAAAACAAATGACTGCAATCCAAAGCAGAATGTGGTAACTACCATGATCTCTGAGGCATCTGCCAAATATGACATTTTTAAAAGGTCTTTAGTAGAGTTCAAAAAGAGGAGAAGACTCCACGTCTTGTTGAAAGGATGCAGAGTTCAGATCAAAAACACTTTTATTGAGGAAGTGGCATTTGGGTTAGGTCTTCAATGATGAGTATAGAATTTTAATAGAGAAGAGAAATGAAGCAGAGGGAATAGAATAAGCAAAAATTAGGAGGTGGTTACTTCCATGTCAAACCTCTTAGAAATATTATTTTGATAATATTTCCAAAGCTCCCCACAAAAGAGAAATCAAGGTCATCTGCCTATTATACCTTTTAGAACTCTGCCTTTTCTACCTCTTGAAAATTAGAACATTTGATCTCTTCCCATCCCATAATACCTGCCTGATTCTCCAAGATCTTTCAGAGATGGCCAACAAGGGATAAGTAAACCATTTGCCTGTATTTTCTTTTAGTGGACTGTGACATAATGCATTGGCAGTTGGTCTCAAGATGCTATGGAAGAAAGGCCCATGTTTTATTTTCAGTAACTAGGGGTTCTAATTTCCTGCTAAACATTTTGTTCTAACTGTATTGGGAAAAAATCCTCTTCAAATAAAAGTAGGATCTAAATAAAAGTAGAGCAATTCTGTTTCATCACCATTATGTTATCATCACATTTAGGTCAAATAGGCATTTTATCCCTTCTTCTATTATTTACCTTTTTGCCTTTATCAGAGCTAAAGATATTTGAAAGGTCCTTTTTTGTTCTCCTTACCTTTCCTGACTAACTTCAGTCCATGGTGGGTTTCAGAGGTAGTGACACTATTCTTATAGGGCTATGTTCCTCTTTTGTATTCATTTTATTCTCTGCCAACTTCTTTACCTTCTAATAGAAATGTAGAAAGATGTATAAATAGGTATATCAGTAGGTATATGAAGGTGCATATTTATATATTTATAAATGCATATGTGTGTATTTGCTCTCGAGCTTCTTATCTTCTCTACTCCATCAACTATTTCCTCATTGTTTGTAAGAATAAGATCCAGATAATTAAATATGGATAACAATTTAGTATTTGTTCTTTTTTATGAAAAGATAAAATGAGAGAGAGTAGAAAAGATAACAAACACATGTACAGAAATAAACAAAGAGAACTTCGTGTAAGTTTTGTAAATTGAGATTTCCCCCTCTGAAATTATATTTACCATATCCAGTCCCATATCAGGCCTGTGATCCATTCCTGAGAAAAGGTCTTCCTTCAATTCTAGTAGTCTGTAGTATTTCCCCACAACCAGAAAGTAAAGGACAAATCCTTGTAAGTCATGTAATAAAGGAAATTGCCTTCATGTGAAGATTGAACTAAATCACCACTTAGTTTATTTTGTCTTTTAAATTTGGTGAAAAAGAGTTTCTGCATTTTTCTTCATTGATTCTTATATAAGTACTCATTACCAATGGATTTGCTCCTATGAGCATATCTTAACATAGGTGATGAATCCTACACTATTTGCTTGTCTCTATCACTTTTGAATATTTATCCTTTTAATGAACTCTTTTCCATCAAATCTCAGTAATACTTTGGAAGGAAAATCCAGTAATTTCCTCCAATGCTCTTATCACTTGTGTGTGTGTGTATATATATAAATTAGGCTATAGGTTTTACTTATAGCTTTTTTCATGGATATGTTGTCATAGCTTCTATTCTCTTACTATATTATACTTGTTTCTTCAGTGATATCTAGCATCAGAGATCTATACAGTAGTTCCTCCACTTTAGCCATTATCGTTAATAATATTTACAGTGAATAGAAAAAAACCTTATTTATATATATGATTTTTTCAGAGGGGGGAATAAGTTTGATTTGGTAAATGTAACATTTGATTCGTGAACAAAACATCCATGTACAAAGGTTCATAATGTAGATGGTTATGCAAATGCATTCCTTAGAAAGTTAAAGGCTAGGAAATAGAGTTGTGGCATTCATCCATATAAATGTATTATTTGAAGAGAAACTAAATCTAGGAACAGTTTACAGGTGGGGTAAAAGAAGATTGAGGAAAAGTCTTAGGGAATGTACAAAGTTAGACAGGGCATTAGGAGACATAGAAAATTCAAAAATAGTAGAGCATAAAAGTGTAAGTGGTAATGTTGAAACCACTGCCTGCCATTTTAACTCTGACATATTCTCTGAATTAGAAAATATTCAGAAAACCATAAACTTATGGTAAAAGTATTTGAAAGACTATCAATGAAGTGAAATTAAGCCAGACAAAAATTCTGTCCCAGTTGGTTATGGATTATTTTTATGTCTCCAGGTTTTTGAATACAGGTATCAAACTAGCTAGAATGAGAATTCCTAAAATTGGAGTATATATTGCTTGCCATCATATCTTATAGGTGAAAATTTAGGAAGGATTGATTGTAAAGAAAGGTTCTAGATGGATATCAGTACAGAAGACCAAGAATGATGAAAGTTCTAAATTCATTTCTTTCCCCATTTTTCCCTACCCTTACTTGCTCTTTCATAATTGAAAATATTACAGTAAATTTTTATTTAATAACAAATAAGCCATGAATTAAATAGGAAAAATGCATACATCTATATATTATATATTGTATATACAGAAGTATATATACATATAGATACACATACATATAAATTTAAGTAGATATCTTTGCTTAAATGTTAGGAATATTTCTAACTAGGGTCTCAGAGTGATTATTTTTATTAAACTCCTAACTATCCAAAATAAACTACCCCAAACCAAAAAACCAAGTATATCTTAGAAGCCATCATATTATCCTCTTTTGTTTAAAATAAGCTAATAAGAGTAAGCTTGTATTACAGTAATGTGTAAATGAGCTGAAGAAAATCTTGAGAATAAGATGGTAGTCACTGGTATCAAATTTTATATTAAAATCAATGAAGATATGAAAAATCTATTTACTTTGTTGATTAAGTAGTTGCCAGGGATTTTTTTGAGCTTGCTTTTAGTAAAAAACAAAAAGTGAAGAAAGAAAGCCAGATTACAAGAAGGTAAGGAACAAGTAGGAAGTCTATTAGTTGAAATATCAGGAAATAGTTACTCTTTCTTGAGATGTGGCCATGACCCTGGCTTTACCAACAACAGACCACCCCACACCCCTGACCTACCCCTTGAAGTCCCAAGCCCTGGCACCATCCAGCAGTGAGGTCTGGAAATTCATAGTACTTGATCCTTTTAAGCCTGTGCTGTGGTGGAGACCTAGTCCCAGGAAAAAAATAGCTCACAGGAAGCTATCAACAGGAGATACAGAATCATCAGCTTTCAGAATTCCAAGTCAGTTTAAAAAAAGACTAGGAAAACAAGCAAACAGCAAAAGAAACACCTACCTCTATAAAGTTTCTATAGAGACAAAGAGTAAAGCACAGATTTCAATAGGGGATGGTGAGATGCAAGCAACCACGTGCAAAACTTCAAAAAATATGGAAATTAGTCTCAAGTCTTGGAAGAAATCAAAAAGAATGAAAAATCAAATAAAACAAGTCAAAGTAAAATGGGGAAAAGAAATGAAAAAATTAGAAAAAAATGTTCTCTTTACATTAGGCAATTTAATATTTAAGTAAAGGATTATCCTGATTTACTTTATTTTCAGCCCCAGAACTTAGAATAGTAATCAATAAATATTTCATCAGTTATTCATTCAACATTGTTATGACTATCAGAAGATTAATCTATATTCATTGACCTCAACTCTTTACCATAATTCATAAAATCATAGAAGTAGAACTATGAGGAATTTAATAGACAGTGTAGTCTAACATCTTTCTTTAGGTGAGGAAACTAAGGCCACAGGAGACAGCTTAAGGTCACATAAATAGTAATTGTCAGAGGAAAGAACTGAATCCAAACCTATATGACTCTAGTGTCATCACTCTTTGAACTGTAACATGCTGATTTGTGGTAATCCTTGCAGGGGCACTTAGTAACTGTGCGATGAGGTACACTCCTTAATCAGAGTAAAAGGGTTCCAAATGTATGTTGTCACTGATCTTAAGAATGAGGGCCATCACTCCCCAGAGCTTTATCCTCTATCCCTAAGATCCCAGGCAACTTTGAGTCTAGTCCAGAGCAAAGAAGGGCATAATTATCTAGCTATCCCAATTACTCATAACACACTTTTTTGTTATAATAAAAGAATCTCTAACTAATTTAACTGTTGCATTTCTTCCTGTCCAATAAGTCCTACAGCCACAACACAAAGAATAATGTAGAAACTCAAGCTCAGGGTTGTCTTAATTTTTTATTTTATTTTATTTTATTTTGCTTTCTGAAATCACCTATGTGATGGGAGAGAAAGTAGTATCATATTATGGCTATTGGCAGCAAATGCTGCCTCACAATTCAACTATCCTGCCTTTCTAATTATTTTAATTTATTGAAGTATAGAATTTAAATTCTCCTTCACTTTATTGTAAGTTCTTGAAGTATGTCATACACCTTTTACTTTGCACAGCATCGAGCAGAACAAATATTTCTCCACTGATGGAATGTTCATTCAAATAGAGAACAATATAATATCATGCCATTAAGTGGCAAAATGTGTCTATAGACCTGTAAATGTTACAGAAGGTTAAAATGGATATGGACTAGAGTCAGGAAAGCCTTCCCAGAGAAAGTAGGATTTCCAAAAAGCCCTACTGAAAAATGGCTACGAATTAGGAAAGGAAAAAGAAAGGGACAAAATAGATGCTTAGATAAGAGCTATGCCTTCCCCTCTCCCTCAACATAGTGGAGGGTGTCAATTTGCCTACTATAGTAGAAATGTTTATTTTTTTAAATCACATGGTTTGAAAGAAATGCATGTTAAGTATGGAACAACCAATTGCATTTTTTCTTTAAAGGATTTAGATATGGTATATAATACAGAGCTAACCTCTTCTACATGTTGAGAAATTAAAGCTTTCAGGAATATTTTTCAAGTAGGCAAGCTCTGATCCATACTTTTGGTAGATCCTGGTCTGGAATAAGGCAGGTCAATTCTAATAGCTAGGTGGATCTGGAGGTAGAGAGATTGACCAATGACATTTTTTAAACACGGGTTTAGAGCTTGGAAGTTTTCCTTAAAGGATTTATTAGTTATTTCTTGGTAATAACTTTTTGCCTCTCGTACTTTCTACTTCAATGTAATTGTTATTGTAGGGGCCAAAAATTGAGACCTCCAATAAGGCATTAGTCATCAATACATAAATGTAAAAAAAAGGATTTCTGGTTTCTTTTAATACCCTGGATGATATACAATTTAATCAGTGTAAGTATGCCTTCCGGTGACAATTAGAACATCGCATTGCTTTAGCAGAAGATTTCCATGACTTACTCTGGCTAATTGATTTATCATTTTCCCCAAGTAGAATATCACCATCTTGAAGGTAATGAATGATTTGTATGTGTATGTACGCATGCAGGTATATATTTATATATACACATATATATATACACACACACATATATATATATGTGTATATATATATATGTGTGTGTATAAGTATCCAGATACATATACATATATTTTCAGTACCTAGGATATTTCCTTGAATATAGAAGCTCAATAAACTGAATGAATGAATGAATGAATGGATGGATGGATGGATGGATGAACCCTTTCAGTAGCTCTCCATTTGATAGGTCTTTGCTATTTATATCTGTATAACCTCAAGAAAATCACTTAACCTTCATGATTTGCAGTTTCCTAAACAACAAAAAGAGAGAATTAGATTATATAACTTAAGAGGTCCTTCCAGCTTTACATCTGTGATCCTTTGATCTTCTCTGAACTTAGCAAATTTAGTCTTATAAGCTCATACACAGAGTCTATTGCTAAGCCTGTACTTCTAGCCTTTACAGTTTAGTAGTATCCATGAGAACCTGAACTGTGTTGACATATCCTTGGGGAGGAAGGATCACCTCCACCTCAGAGTGATGGGTTACAAAGGATGGCAGTGAAGCTACTTATAAATATTAAAAAGTGAATTAGGGGCAGCTGGGTAGCTCAGTGGAGTGAGAGTCAGGCCTAGAGACAGGAGGTCCTAGGTTCAAATCTGGCCTCAGACACTTCCCAGCTGTGTGACCCTGGGCAAGTCACTTGACCCCCATTGCCTAACTTTACCAATCTTCCACCTATAAGTCAATACACAGAAGTTAAGGGTTTAAAAAAAAAGGGGGATTAATTGGATCATTCGTCAAACATAAATAAACCAAACAGTACCAAGTGAAAAAAGGTAGAAAATTTCTATATCTTAAGATTTTGTAATAATTTTGTATGTCATCCTCTCTCAGGTTTTTCATGTGTCTGAAATTTTGTTGTTTATCAGTCACTTCTGTCATATCTGACCATTCATGACTTCATTTGGGATTCTCTTGGCAGAGATACTAGAGTTATTTGTCATTTCCATCTCCATATCATATTACAGATAAAGAAACTGAGACCAACAGGATTAAGTGACTTGCCAATGATCACAGAGCTAGTAAGTGTCTGAGGCTAGATTTGCACCCAGGAAGATGAGTCTTTGTGACTAAAGCTCCAGTACCACTTAGCCACTTATATGATAGCTATGAGCATATAACTTCTCTCTCTCTCTCTCTCTCTCTCTCTCTCTCTCTCTCTCTCTCTCTCTATATATATATATAT